>NC_090646.1:529660777-530005777 GCF_040937935.1 Hyperolius riggenbachi | reverse complement strand
TTCTCCTGGGGGTACTCACCTCGGGTGGGGGAAGCCTCCGGATCCGATTGAGGCTTCCCCCGTCCTCCTGTGTACCATGGCGGTCTTGCTGTGCCCCTCCGAATAGCGGGGATGTAAATATTTACCTTCCCGGCTCCAGCTCGGAGATAGGCGGAAATAGTCGATCACTGTCGAGCCGCTCTACTGCACAGGCGCTAGTCTCCTGCGCCTGTGTAGTAGAGCGAACCCGACTGAGATCGGCTATTTCCACCTATCTCCATACTGAGAACCGCAACTGCGCCCCCGCTGGAGCCAGGGAAGGTAAATAAATCAGCGCTTATCAGTGCTTGTCAGGCTTGTCGGGGGAGGATTCTGGGACGCTTCGGAGGAGCCAGTGCTGGACTGCCTGCAGCTACAGGGATGGGGGGAGCCTCATTGAGACCCTAAGGCTTCCCCCTCCCGAGGTGAGTACCCCCCCCCCAGGAGATTTTTTTTGTTACAAAGTCTCTTTAACTGTAAATATGTATGTATTAAAGTTGAACCTGTGTGTAGGTATTTAGGAAATGGGACTCCGACCCAACTTGTGATGGTGCCCGCCCCTTCATCCTTCACTCAGCTGCTCCAATTGGTCAGCTTTACTTGATTAGTGCCTAATAATCCTGCTACTCAAAATAAGGTACAGACTTTAAATGAGGTTTAACCACTTGCATAATGGATGGTTCTGGCCCTTTATGGACCAAAGCTTTTCCTACTTTGCAGTGTGGCTATTGTGATTGGCTTACAGTAATCACTGGGTTAGAAGCCAATGACCAAGATATGAAAGATCTGCTGTCAACATGACAATAGAACAACTGGAAGCAGCAACGCGAATGGCAAGAGCAACAAGACCGTGCAGCACGACTGATACCTACACCCTGACAGGAATAACGGTACACAAACTGGGAGTAGATTTCAAGCAACAAGGTCTGGAGCCAGTTAAACATGGGACTGTGCATCTGTCTTCTGAATCAACTCTAGTTAGGCCAGCACCATGTAAAACTTTATTAAAGTTTCATAAAATAATTACAATACACGCAAGAAAAAAATTACAACATGTAACCTTGTACATATCCACATCTGGCACAGGTAAAATTATACTTTAGCTCTGTTATGGGAGTGGCCAATATTGGAGTTCCACTTGGCAATCTGAAGTTCCACTGCCACTGTCATCTATATATAGTAACTACCTGTAGACCCGATGTTGCTCAGGTATGTATTTAGTTGTATTTGGTTCAATGATTAAGTTTGTGAGTTTGGTGTCCTAGGCATCAACAATGTAAGAAGGGAAGCAGTTTAAATTTGACCATTGAAATCAATAAAACAAATCTGATTGTTTGTTTGTGGCTCTGCCTCCTTTTCTGAATTTGAACACCCAGTTACCCAATAACTAACTGTACCAGGTTTAAGGCTTCTGCCATTAACAGTGTAAGAATGGCAACAATTTAAATATTCCTCTTGAAAATCAAAAGGTGATTTTTTTCATTGTTTTTTTTAACTTCTGCTTTACTTAGCATTTTAGTAAGGAGGTTTTTTTTATCTCTTTCAGCCCCTTACACACTCCTGGGATTTCTGGTTCACCAAGTGCTTGCTGGGTACTCCTTAACTCTGGGTCTTTCAAGTCCTTCCCCATACAGTCATATTAATCCATGCCATGCACTGCTGAGGATCAACCAATCCGAAACAGTCCGTATGCATGTTGGATTAGTTTGGTTTTATATATTTAACAAGCTGGCACATCATTGCATCACAGCGGTTCTGGAGGTGTTTTTAGCTATCAGGGACAACAAAGAGATGACTTACATGTTCAGCAGTGCTGCATTGTGGGACAACTCATATGAGTCATGTGCCTACTCCAACCTGAATAATCGCAAATACCTTCTGTTTTATGAAGGCAAATTCCTGTTTTAAAGTACATGGTGATTCACACGAACATCAGAAAAAGTGCTGGAACTTGAATTCTCATTAATTGATTAATTAATTAATTAACTAATTAATTAATGTAGAGATCAGCTGCTGCATCTTTTTGCATGCGTTTTTAGTTGTAAAATTGAGATAGCACAGGACATTGTGTTTATTTACACTGAGCTTAGTACATACTGTCAAGCAAGTACATAGTTTGTCCTTGAAAAACAAATTCCATCAAGGAAAAGGCAACTGTATATCTTATAATAAAGGTACTTATAATAAATAGTACTTCGTAATATTAATATTTTCATTAATTTATTAGTGAAAGAATCAGTGAGGCATATGTCTTCTCCCAGCATCACTAATACCTGCTTGGGCTGTAGCGGGAATAACTTGGACTTCTCCGGCCGTGGGAGCTTCTGCTTCCGTTACTCTTCCTTCCAGAGTTGGAGGAATAGCTTGGAGATCTTGAGTAGGACCTATAAATCAAAACAAAATCAGGGTTCCCGTTACTGAAATATACTTACCGGTATATACTAATAGATGTTTAATTCAATAAATATTGTAAACTAAATGGTATAAATATATATAATGATAAAAACTATAGCCTTGCCAAACTGATTTTTCCCCTGCAAAAAAGATCGATCTTTGATTGGGAAATGCCTATCCTATCTAAATTGTGCACATTTTACCGGGGTTGTGATCCATTTCTGTGCTCTTATTTTGGCTTGAAGTAGACAAATAGTCTACTGGCTCTTCAGCAGTTAATGGGGCACTGTATCAAAGGTACAGGAGCTCTGCTACAGAATGCCTATTCCAGTCTAACTCTATGGCAGTGTTACATCAGCACCAAAGGCCACATGATCTCAACTTCAAACCTGTATAAAACATTCTACAAAGTATTTTTGCTTTTTTTTAACTAGTTTGAGACCAAGCAGCTCTGGCCTCTTTTTTTTTTTTTTGTTTTCAATGAAAAAGGACCTGAACTCATCCACAGTAATGAGCCACTGCAGTTTGAGCTGTCATCTCTGACAGAACTGTACCACGGTATGCTGTTTTCAGACAGGCTATATGTAAACACAGGAGATTAACCCTTGATGTGCTCCCAGAAAACCAGGAAGTAGCTACACTGTAGCATCTCTGAAGGAGCACTACAAGCTGTAACAAAGGAATGTTTCTTTCTGTAAAGGTTATTAGACTGTTGCTTATCTTTTCGGGCAGAGAGGAAGTCCTGGGTTTAGGACTTTAAGCAGCCACAAGCGCAGCATCGTTTTTACTACAGGCAGTCCCGAATGGGTTAAGTACCATCTGCAGTGGGTTGTGACTGGAATAGTTGCTGAGTTGCAGTACGTACAGATTTAAAAATCAGGACAATACTAATCTCGCGTCTAATACAGCAACATTACACTAATAAGCCTCAGATACTTGCCTGGAAAAAAACATTTCCCTTTGCCAAAAAGAAAAAAAAAAGAGACATAAAGGGTGGGCTTCAGCAGGCTACACTAGATCCTGGCTAGATAACCATTATTCTATACAGTTTTGGAAGTTTCTTCCCATTAGAATAAATCTTAAAATAGTTTGGTCAGCTGAAACAGACAATACTGTCCATTTTAGCTGACCATCCATTACTCTGTGTTAGCCAGCTTGGTGGGTGAATAAAGATATTCCATTCACCGCTGTATTAGCATTCTACTAGCAAACATATGTCACCTGAACAGAGCCTACAGCTCTGCAGTGGCTTTGGGATCGATAGATAGATAGATAAATAGATAGATAGATAGATAGATAGATAGATAGATAGATAGATAGATAGATAGATTGTCAGTAGGTGTTTGCTAGGCTACTATTTGCGGAGCAAAGTTTCAAGTTAATATCCACCTCAGAAGAGAGCAAAGCCAGTCCCATTGTCCCAGTCACAGATTTTCACTGCAGGAAGATACCTTTGGTCCCTTCAAATTAATATTTGAAACATTGGTAATTCTAAATTAAGGATGAAGCAGGCTTCTCACTGTTTTTAGATTACTTCCTATTTTATATATAGCACTAAATATGAGCGTGACTGGTGATTTACCTCACGGGGCTGGAGGTCATGTTTGGCTTTTGGTCATGAGAGAGCAATGAAATAGAACTTTTATGTGTCAGGAATACATTTTGCTGTTAGTGTCTGAGCATTCAGAACACCAACGCCTGCTTGATTATTTATTTTGACTTTCCTGGAAGCTAAAAATGTTTTCTTCGAATGGAAAAACACATGCCAATGGCACATCATTGTTTACTTATAGAACATAAAACTACATCTGTGGTCAGTAGCAGATGCAAAAAGTGGTCTATAGCCTTTTACAAATGCTAGATGGTTCTTAGTCGAGGTGGCTAATTGGGGCCCCCTTTTCTGAGAATCTAAATGCATACATTGGCCCCCCAATTTGCACTGCTGCATGTGCGAGAGATCCAGACTGCCAGGTCATCCCTTATCCCTCTTGCTCCATTTCGTTTCGCCATGTGCTGTCTCTCCCATCTCCTCCATAGCAACAGAATACATTGCTAGCCTGCAGGCTAGTGACACGTCTCTAGAGGACTCAACACTGAACTGTTGCCCAAGAGATTGAGTCCCAATAATTTTGGGTGTTTAAACCTTTAGCCTACATATTGGCAAAGAAAAAAAAACAACATCTATTCTTATAAATACATTAAAACCTTTGATGAGAGGTTGGTAAGGAACAGAAAAGTCATTTATAAATATGAATTCATAAATATAAATAAATAACTCAGAAATTACCAATTTAAGGAGAATGTGCTTCTTATAGTTTATATTTGCAAGAGTAAGCTAAAGACTTACCTTGCACCTGAAGAACTTGACCTACTTCTTGACTTTCTGTCTGAAGGAGATCTGTAGTATGATGAGTAAGAGCTTATGGAATGCCTTGAGCTGCGGGAATCAGACCTTCTAGCGCTGCTATAAGATGAGCTCCTTGAGCGACGGCAACGTAAAGAGTTTCTGTCAGGTGATAAGTCTGATACACTCTTGTGCTCCTCCAGGCAACCCAGACAAGAGGACAGATCTCTGCAGAAGAATTACACATAGTACATGTATTACTATATATATCTCAAATAAGCACTCTCCAATTATTCTGCACAGATTAAAAAAACCTACTCTGCTCTGCGAGGAAAGAAAGTTAAACAAAAAAGAAAAAATGCTTTTTACGTTTCATTAGACTGGAAAAAACATTTCTGAATACTGTTCTGAATTAATTTAAAATCAAAAGTGAGTAGCTCTGTATTAAAATGTATGAATAAAATATCTGATCTTGATCTGTAAAGTATGATGCCTTACATTGAACCTAAAGATGTTTGTGATGCATCTGGGATTGTGGTACAACGATGGAGTGATTAATTGAGCAGTGGCACCAGAAGTGGATGCATATAAAACAGACAACAAGCTGCACCAAAGTTAGATAGGCAACGATAAGATATAGAAAACGAAGCGCCTTGTAGAAGTGGTCTGCGGTCAAGTTTTCTTTTGGAAAATCCTATTTATGAACAACACAGAGGAAGGTTCAAGTTTGGCACTTATGTACAAGGAATGTTGCCCAACAGGGATTGGGATTCAATACTTTGGGCAATAGTAAGGGACCAAGGCTTTGTACAGACACATCGCTAGCCCACAGGTTCTGTTACTATGGAGGGGGAGGAGGGTCAGAGCCAATGTGAAGTAACTCATACTATAACTCATGCTATACATTATAGCCGTAATTGCAATATTTGCATAACAGGCTACCTAGATGGCGTAAAACCCAATAAACGTTACATGCACAAATCCGGAAATCTCACAACTAGATCCTGTACAAAATGAGCAGCAGTGGAGTGTTATACGTTACCTGCTCCACGCATTGATATAGGACCCTCTTCACATCCTGTTTAGTTTACAAGAACCCAAGCTTGTAAACTGAGCAGGAAGTGAAGAGGACCTGTGTGGTGACTGAGAGCAGGTAATGTAGAATGCTCCGATGTCTTTTTTTAGAGCCGGCCTCATCTCTCTCTCTGCCGGGTTAACACAGCTCCAGGCTCCGTCTGCAGTGGCGGGGTTGCAGGGGCTATTCTTACACCCCTTTGTACATAGTTTACTGAAGTTTTCTGGGCATACCTCATAGGAAATGGATTGGCCCTATCGATTATAAGAGGTGTTGGAAAATGGTGTAATTTAGTGTATTGTTCAATATTGTTCTGCATGTACTAAATATAATCTGCTATAATGGACTGCCAAAGAATTTATCCTTGTAACACATGTTTTTTTTTTAATCATAAGCTTTTTTTAATTATCAGCTTAATATTTTTGGAATGCAAAATGTTGCTGTCAACTCTTAATATATGAGTTCACCTCTTAGCCTGTGTCTGAGAATCCCCCAAAGGGACAGATGATTCCTTGGTAAAAGAAAAGGAACTGGCTGATGAATTCCCTGAATCCGAGGTGTTGTCACTGTGGCCATTAGGGGTCTTCACTGAGGATGGAACATGTCCATATCCCTGATGGGCTGGGCTCTCTTTTTCCTGACTGAGCTTCAACACAGATGAGCTTGACTGCGTTGAGGGAGGAGAGCACAAGTCATTTCCCGAGTCATACTCGTTTGTCATTTCCTTCCGACAGCCTCCATTACTCTCTGCTGTGACCAAAAGGCTGGGGACGGATTGGGGTATCTGAAAACACAAGAGAGAGTTGACACATGTGGAACCAAACACTCGCAATGCAATCTCTCACTTTAGTACCACATTCGATTTTCAGATTAACGTTCTCTAACATTTTCCATATACTGTATATTTTATTAACTGAAGAGAAAAAGAAACGGAAAAGAGCGGGCAGTGGAGAAATGAAATGGAAAAGGAGAAAGAAAAATATCTTTACAGAAAGTCTATAGAGGAGTCTGCAGAAAGAGAAAGTGAGAGCTGCAGTGATGCAGACACCATGCACGATTCTTGGCATGCACCCATAGAGAAAGAAGGAAAATCAGAGAACATAACAAAAAAAAAACCAAAAACAAAAAAAAACAAAAAAAAAAACTTATCTCTGTACATGTTATAAGCTTTTTTTCTCACAATGAGACCTTGGCACAGTAACTGAAACACGGGCTGCAGGGGAGGACTGCTATGATTACTACAGCTGTAATCAACTACTGATAGAATCTATGCTGGTTACATATTCAATAAGTGCATAGACCCAGACAAAGCAGCACCTTTCTGTGCAGCTGAGACCTGGCAGTAAGCGCTTATCCAACCAAGTCTTGATAAGTCAAAAACAAATAAGGGCTATTCGGATACTGTGATTGTCAGTTTTCAGTGTTCCTTCAGAAGAACAATCTCTAAATGGAAAGCTGTGGATGGGCCTGGCTGTGGCATTGTGTACGGTGGTGGATCACAATGTATGTGAACACTGCCTGTCATATTCCTACCAGGCAACAATTCAATTCAATTTCTCCTGAGTTTTCTCCAATTAAGTCTATACGATCTATAAAATATCCTTTTAGCACTTAAAATGGCCATACACTAGTCAATTATTAATTTTGATCGATTATTGTAACCAATAAATTAATCTAATGGATCAAAAATCAAGTTGTCATTTTGATGTAGAAGTGATTCTTATCGGCCGATATTCAATCGAATTCTTAAAATTAATCGATCGAGTATATCGGGTTATTTCGATCGATGGAACAAGAATCAAGAGCTTTTCATTATATATTCGATCAACCTTTACTTAATCTGATTCATCAGGGTGCTTATTTTGTGATTGAAAATAGTCTCTGATCGATTAAACGTGGGAAAATAGAACAAGAATCGACCCTTGTGTTGGGCAAAAACTCAATTACCGTAATGTTCAATCGATTCATTTATTTTTAATTGATTCTAAGAATCGATAGGCCAATTGTTCATCCTATAATCAACCAGTGTATGGCCAGCATAAGATAGTGAATTAGGACAACTTATTTTACATTATTTTTTTCCTTCCTAAGCGTATGGATGGTTCTCATTTTTTAATACCCGAATTGAGACCCCTCAGTGTCAAACTGTGCCTTAAGCAAATTAATAAAGCTACTTACAGACACTAGTTAATAGTTGGCAGAGTAGCGCATGTTTCAGAAATGATTTCAGCATGTGACTAGCAATATTGAACACATGTAGAGAACACTCTATACAATGCAGAGGCTAGGTAAACAGGAGCTGAAGACCTAATTTGCAGAGGAAACCAATAGTAATTAAACCAATAGTAATTAACTGAAAATACCATTGGTGGATGGTTATTGTTCCTCCAAACAGGGTCAGAAACACCAGATAGAGGACATTTGTATTGATATAAGACTGTGAGCTAATCATAAGTGATTAGGTGACAATGATCAACTGTGTTAAGATTAAAGGTGATGATGGAGTGGCGCAAGAAAGAGCAACTTCCGACGAGCAAGTTGGGGAGTGGAAAAATGGGCTTGAGGCTTGCTGTCATAGTCCTAGTCTTAGACCTAAATTATTCAGTTAAATCACCCAACTTGCCTCATATCTTGCTGAAATGTCACAAGACCGTGTGATATGACATGCTAGCAAGTGAAACAAATTAGGGGGGATATATTACATTGTGCTCAGGCATCGATCGACTGTCCTTGACACTTAAGATCTTTAGGTGGTTTTGGGGCGCTCCTATACATTTGCTAGTCTCTCAACTGAGAAGGTCGTCAATGTCCACCTCAGCCAAGAGCCATCTAGCTTTTCATCTGTTGCCCCAACATGTCAGAGTGTTTCACTTTCTATACATTTTGGGCAGTTTATTCATTGAAAGTGTGATCGGATATGTTTGAAAATTTACATGGCTGGGGAGCAGCATCAGAGATCGATGGCTGCAAAGCACAGCACTGCATTGAGCAGCATTGAGCAGTGCAACACTTGCAGTTTAATATCGTTGTTTCTAAGAAATGGAAAATCACATAACTATTACTACACCAAAAAACTATTATTTCTAATGAATGATAAATTAGGAAAGCACACAGGTTGCCACGGGTAAGTTGATAGAATTTTCTGTAGTAAGGTAGCATGTCTGCTAATTGTCGGTCCCTCTTTCTGACTATGTGTAATAGTCTGCTCTGCCTATTTTTATTTTTAATGTATTTATTTGCTACTGATCCAAAGATCCCCATGTGATAGATAAATACATTTGGATTACATTACAGTCCGATCGTTCGGATAATTTGCCTTTGAAATTGTCCTAAATACTTTGAATGCAGATCTTTATCTATGTGTTTGATAGTCCTGGTGTTTTAATTACTGCTCATTTTGATGTGTTGCTGAAAGCAGTGTGCTGTGCTGCCTTTGTTCCAGGATGACTCTTATGTCCTGTCTGCTTCAGAGACAGAGAGTCACCCATCAAATCATTCGTGCTGCGCTCTGCCATGTCGCCTGCTCCAAATGATATTGCTACCTTACTATTTAAAATAAAAAAAAAATGAAGTTAAACAAACATACTTTTTAGCTGTTAGTTTTCTTTGTGTCTAAATATTGAATGCCGCCGGATTAATGTGCATCATTTCAAACTCATTTATGACACGTTAATTGCACAGATAGATTAAAATTATTCACTGGGTGCCACCCTACCAGCTTGGAAATAATGCAGCGCATAAGTCAGATCTGATAATATGCCACTGAGCTGGCTTGCATAATGATAATAAAAATATACATTGATCATAATAATACAACAGGGCTTAATTCATTACTAATTAAATTCCCTGCTTTTTTTAGTCAGCAAAACCATGCGGCTTTATTGCTTGGGTCCCCACTGTTTTGATATAATATGAATATTCATTTAGCTATTTATCTATTTTAGATGCACATGTAAATGTGTGCGGCTTCATAAAAACAATTAATTGGTCTGATTAACCAAAGTCAAAGGTAACAATGATGGTTCAGAAATCAGCCACGATAATGCAATCGTTTTTTTTCAAACATTATTTATACAAAATTTAGCTGAGTGCCCATGTGACTGCAGTGCACACCTCCTTTCTCACTGAGAGAGAGTGTGTCATTTTCCTACAGTCATTTTGTGCAGTAACAATTCCATTTTTATCTGAGTTGAAAGTTTTCCAAAACTACATTAAAGGGAATGTCCAAGCAAAAGAAAAAAAATGAGTTTCACTTACCTGGGGCTTCTACCAGCCCCATGCAGCCATCCTGTGCCCTCGTAGTCACTCACTGCTGCTCCAGTCCCTCGCTGGCAGCTTGCCGACCTCAGAGGTCGGCGGGACGCATTGCGTACATTTTTACGCATTCCCGCTAGTGCAGGAACATTAACACATACATTTTTACGCATTACTGGTTCAATGCGTAAAAATGTACGCATTGAACCACTAACGCGTAAAAAATGTATGTGTTAATGTTCCTGCACTAGCGGGAATGCGTAAAAATGTACGCAATGCGTCCCGCCGACCTCTGAGGTCGGCAAGCTGCCAGCGAGGGACTGGAGCAGCAGTGAGTGACTACAAGGGCACAGGATGGCTGCATGGGGCTGGTAGAAGCCCCGGGTAAGTGAAACTCATTTTTTTATTTTGCTTGAACCTTCCCTTTAAGCTTTTTTACAATTTTTTTTAAATACATTTTTGCAAAAATGCATTGAAGCCTTTTAAGGTACTCGTTTTTTTTTTTCAAAGTTACATTATTATGAGAATTTATTATTGTAAATATATGTATATATTTTTGTAAAAACATGTATTTATGTAAATTTGTTTTGCTAAAACAATATCTATCTATCTATCTATCTATCTACCTTATCTAGCTACCTAATTCTCTATGTACCTATACACATCACTTCTCAGTGAGGACCAGTGCACAACAAAAAGCGCTAGCGTAATCGCAAACTTAGCGCTTTTTGAAGTGCTTTTTTCAAAACAATTCTAAGCATGTGCCTAGCCACTTGCTTAGATTGGTGATTTTTGTAGCGTTTTGGTGTAGCGTTTTTTATTTTTTGTTACAGTAGCGCTGGAAATGACAGCTTCTGTAACAAAAACACTTGGAAAATTGCTCTGTTCTAGCGCTTTTCAAGCGATTTTCCACTTTCCTATAATTAACATGAGGCTGCATCACTTCAGAAAAGCACAGAAATGCTGCAGGACCCATGTTTGCATTTGGGAGAAAATCACATCGCTCTGGTGTGATCTATCACATTAAAGTACATTAGCCAATCGCTTTTCAAAGCGCTAGCATTTTTAAAAGCTCTCAGAAGCGCTCTTGGTGTGCCCCAGCCCTGAGGCTAGGTTCGCAGTGGTCAGCTGCATAATGCTTGTAAATTGTTTTCATTTGAATATTATTTATATACTTAAGGCCTCTTTCACAGTGGAACATTGCGTTTTATGTGACGTTAAAGTCGCACAACGTGCCCCTAACGCAGCGCATGTAGGTTATGAAATTGGACGTTATTTTGGACTGCGTTATGTGTCTCTTGGTGCGCCATTTTCGTCGCATACTGGTGGAACGAAAACGGCGCATGCGTTACATTTAAAAAAAACAACACATTACTGAGCATGTGCAACACACACAACGCTGCAAATGTATTGCTAAACGCACAGCATGCAGCACTCTCTAAATATTGCTACACGTTACACACAAAGCAACGTGAGCACTGTGAATGTCGCACAGACTTTGTATTGCTGTGAGTTAGTCTGCGTTATAACATCTTCTAACGTGCGACTTTAACGTCCCACTGTGAAAGAGGCCTTAAGCTACAGATGCACTGTTAGAAAGTAGTTCTACAATAGTTAAATAAATACTTAACTTCTCAGACTTTTCTGAAAATATAGCTGTAGATGCAAATAATAATTAATTTTTTTATTTATATTTATATTGATTTAATTAACCCTCGTACTAAATTGTTTTAAGATCTTTGTGGTGCTTCCAAATAATTTATCAATTATTAATAAGGTTATAAAAATATTTTTTTATTGCTCTACACACAGATATTGATCAATACACATGTAAAGTTAAGTAGGCAAACACTAAAGATACAGGAGCAGTACCTACAGGAAACCACTGAATGGGGTCTAGTCACACAAGCATGCATGTTCATCTAGGGTTCCAAATAAACTCCCATGCCTTCATTAAGAGGCTTAATGCAGTGCATGACCAAGTAAGGACATAGAATACAGCATATGTGCAACTCTACTAGGTGCAGTATTTACAGTGTGAGGTCAGAGCACACGAGATGCAAAACCTTCATATTTATTAAAGTTATCTCATTAATGAGATTGTGACACACACTTGAATGTGCAATAATCTAATAACTTTGTGTATAAAAAGTTAATAATTGAATAATTAATAAATAATTATGTGTAAATAATTATGTGTTCAATTACAGAGTCAAATGAAGGAAAATTTGCTTTCAGTGTCAATGATGTTAGTATGTACTTAGCGCTTTGCTTTAAACTATAACAATAAAAAGAAAAAATATATATTTGGTTGCATCAGATTTTGTATTGTATTACACTTATGCACTCTGATAAAAACAGGGAACACCAAGAGCCCCAATAGTGTAATTCGTACTGGACAAGGTGGCAATAAGTTTGTATTGCTAGATACTCACAAGTCAGGGTCACCAACAGGCAACCACTGTAAAGGCAGTGGGGAGATTGTCCTGACCCCACTCAGGATTAAAAAGTCGCTCTCTGTAGACAGGAAGAAAGGGTAGCAACCCTCCACCAAGGGTGGACTCAAAATTGTATACAATGAACAGAGGCGCCAAAAGTATAAGATTAGATTAAATGAGCTTAAAAACCAACTTAAATGGCAAAATTGAAGGAGGAAGTGGTGGTATTACCTCCCTCAAGCAGACACGACAACGACTGTGATTCAGACAGTCAAACACATTTATTAGGAACTCCAAAAAGAAATGCAACGCGTTTCGCAGGTTCAACCCCGCTTCATCAGGCAATATAGGGAGGAGTATCAAACAATCTGCACAAGGATTCAAATTAAGCGCCTCTGTTTTGAATCCTTGTGCAGATTGTTTGATACTCCTCCCTATATTGCCTGATGAAGCGGGGTTGAACCTGCGAATCGCGTTGCATTTCTTTTTGGAGTTCCTAATAAATGTGTTTGACTGTCTGAATCGCAGTCGTTGTCGTGTCTGCTTGAGGGAGGTAAGACCACCACTTCCTCCTTCAATTTGCCATTTAAGTTGGTTTTTAAGCTCATTTAATCTAATCTTATACTTTTGGCGCCTCTGTTCATTGTATACACTTATGCACTCCGTGTATTTGAGATACTGCATACTTATAGTAAGAATAACTACGTGTGCAAAGCACAACACTAACAACAAACCTACTATCAGTAATTATTTACCACTGGCTGTGAGCAATGGAAGAGGTTACTGCACTGGGCTTTAACACTAACGCCTCTATCACAATGGGACGTTAAAGTCGCACGTTATAAAAAATTATAACTCAGACTAACGCACAGCAATACAAAGTCTGTGCGACATTCACAGTGCTCACGTTGCATTGTGTGTAACGTGTAGCAATATTTAGACAGTGCTGCATGCTGTGCGTTTAGCAATACATTTGCTGCGTTATGTGTGTTGCACATGCTCAGTAATGTTTTTTTTTTAAATGTAACGCATGCGCCGTTTTCGTTCCATCAGTATGCAACGAAAACAGTGCACCAAGAGACACATAACGCAGTGCAAAATAACGTCCAATTTGATAACCTACATGCGCTGCGTTAGGGGCACGTTGTGTGACTTTAACGTCGCATGAAACGCAACGTCTCACTGTGAAAGAGGCCTTAATGATTGCCAATGTGCTATAATGACATACTGTAACAATGCACTGGTTGTGAGTAATGATCTGCAAACTGGGATGGAAAGTGAAGTATCTACTTTACAGCCAATGAAAGTTTCATAAATCAGGCCCACTGTCTATTCATTTCTAACTTTTGGCTCATAAAATACGAATCTTGCTTGGCACTATAATAACAACTTTAAAACATGTAGGCTAATTCTCATTCCCTAAGTATAAGCCACTACTGTATAACTTTTCCCAGATGCTAAGTGGGAATGGGACTCTGCTATTGTCTACCAGTTTTTCTGCATAATTAATTCTATGAGCCTTAGTGATGGAAAACTGTTCTGGAGTTGCAAAGCAGTTTGTTGATATGTGTAGCTCATTACACACGTATGAACATGTCAATTGGGGGTATTATATACCATGCTTATCAGAAAATGCAATCCTTCCCTGAAGTTTAAGAAAACCATAGCTGGCTGTAAAGTAAATTTTGATATATGCCATTTTTAACTTCAGTGGGCTTTAATTTTCATCTACTTTGGGCATAACATCTCCATTCGACATCTCACAAACTGGAAGCAGAACAATAACAATTTCACTTGCATAACATCCATGGATCTGACAACAACTGAGATGGTGGAAATATAGAATGGTTGATTGTATGGCCACCTTTATTCTTTTAGGCTAGGTTTACACTAGGCCATTGCATTGTACAAACTGTAAAAAAAAGGACCACAATGCAACAGACATGAAAAGTTGCATCATGAGCATTCTAATGCATCAATGTAAACATCACAATTGAATGCCTTAGCAATGGGATAATATTGTCCAATGCATTATTTAAGACAAGCAAAAACTAAGATCCAGGAAATGATAGACCTGTAAGCTTAACATAAGTTGTGTGCAAACTATTTGCAACTATTTGTGTGCATGGGTTTACTAAGGACAGGTAACAAGCTCAGCTATTATGAGGTGGTGAATGCTAATGTGAGTATTGGGAATACTGTAGTTGTGATATACTTGGACTTTGCAAAGGCCTTTGATACCCTCCCCCACAACAGTCTGGTGCAGAAATTGAGGATGCAAGGACTGGGGAAGAGTTCCTGTGCATGGATAAGGAACTGGCTACTGGGCAGAAAGTAAAGGGTTGTGGTCAATGGATCATATTCAAAATGGGCGACTGTTAGCAGTGGGGCCCACAGGGGTTGGAACTGGATCAAGCAATCTTCAATTTATTTATTAATGACCCAGAAGATTAAGTAGAAAGTAATGATGCCATTTTTGCAGATGATACAAAGTTGTGCAGACACACAGGAAGATGGTGACACATTGAAGGAGGATCTAGATAGGATGGCTATATAGACAAGTAAATGGCAGATGAAATTAAAAATGTTTAAAAATCTTGGTCGTACCAATGGTCTAGCACCATAAAAAATAAAGGGGATACTAATTGTGACATCAAACTTGGAGAGGGACTTAAAGGGGCAGTATGGCGAAAAATTTTAAAATGTAAAATATGTGAAAACATAAACAAATAAGAAGTAAGTTTTTCCAGAGTAAAATGAGCCATATATTACTTTTCTCCTATGTTGCTGTCGCTTACAGTAGGTAGTAGAAATCTGACAGAAGCGACAGGTTTTGGACTAGACCATCTCTTCATGGGGGGATTCTCAGGGATTTATTTATTTTCAAAAACACTTAGTGAATGGAAGTTGCTCTGTCCAACTGCCAAAAAACTGCATAGCGAGCAGGAAAGCTGGCCAGCCTCATTGTTTAAATCATTTTTAGGGAATATCTTTATAAAGAATAAAAGCCTTGCTGAGAATCCCCTATGAAAAAATGGACTAGTCGAAAACCTGTCGCTTCTGTCAGATTTCTACCACCTACTGTAAGTGACAGCAACATAGGAGAAAAAGTAATTTACGGCTCATTTTACTCTGGAAAAAACATACTTCTTATTTGTCTATGTTTGCACATATTTTACATTTTAAATTTTTTGCCATAGTGCCTCTTTAACCTCCTTGCCGGTTATCCCGAGCTCAGCTCAGGGTAACCTGCGTAGGAGGATTTCTCTGGCCCCACTGGGCCGATTTTCAACATTTTTTTTTACTGCACACAGCTAGCAGTTTGCTAGCTGCGTGCAGTTTCCGATCGCCGCCGATTCGCCGCTACCCGCCGCACCGCCCCCCCCCCCCCTCCAGACCCCTTGCGCAGCCTGGCCAATCAGTGCCAGGCAGCGCTGAGGGGTGGATCGGGATTCCCTCTGACGTCCCGACGTCATCCCGCATGGTCGCCATGGCGACCGGGGAAGCCCAAGACGATCAGAGTGGATAGGGAGATGCCGCTTGTCAGCGGCTATCGTAGCTACATGATTTAAAAAAAAAAAAATTAAAAAAAGTGCTGCGCTGCCCCCTTGCCGCCAGAATTGTAACGGCAAGGGGGTTAAATGATTATATTCAATACCAAACAGCTACAGCTAAAGTAAATAACATTTTGGGATGCATTAAAAAGTTTTTGCAATCTATTTAGGAAAGGGTTCTTTAGTTTACAGTAATAATTAAGATTAAGAAATTAAAACGAGGACTGTTTTACCACAGGGAATAGTTATGGTAAATTCTTTATCTGCGTTTAAAGGGGGCTTGGATGTTTTCCTTTCATTGCAGAACATCCGTGGCTATAATTACTAAGTTACTCCCAGTGGTGTTGATCCAGGGATTTTATCTGATTGCCACCTGGAGTTGGGTAGCAATTTTTATACCCTTTTAGAGCTAATTGTCCCAAGCCTTGTAAGGGTTTTTCATCTTCCTTTGGATCAACTTAGATATGAGATGTTGCAGGCTTCTGTTACATCATATTTTCTGGTTGAAATCAATGGACATATGCATATTTTCAACTATTTAACTAGGCAACGCCCCACTATGAAGGTAGCCTAAATAATCCTATTACTACCGGTGTGCCGCTGTCTTGCTCCCAGGAGCATTCCAAAGATATCCAAAGACTTGACATTAATCAACTGATACTGGCTGTATTAACTGATCACCTGCTGAGCTAAAGATCTTTCATTTTCAGAAAAAAAGAATTCCGTGGACAAAAGCCCAATCTGCCTGAACCATTTTCTTTGAGCTGAGCATCGGTAGAGTTTCACATGACTATGGCAACCTGCCTACAGTTTGTCGATAAACATCATTCACTTCTGCATCGGCACACCAGCATGAAGTGGAGCAGCTGAAACAGGGACAGCAGCAACATTACAGCAACCAATTTATGGAGCTAGTTTGCAGAATGGATGGAAGTGTTTTCTGAGATATTAAGATTAGCATTAAGTTTGAAGAGTCTGACAAACAATGAAATGACAGACCTCCTTTATTACTAGATGGGTATATGAGCGATAAGGAAGTCATCACTATTAACCAGCAGCCCCCATGCAGATAGTGTCCTGGATGTAAACTCAAGACTCTAATGCTGCAAGGCCAAAGTACTAACCACCATGCCCACAACCCCCCCCCCCCCCCCCCCGCCATATGCTGGAGGCAGGAATACTGCTTTGTATGCTCTCCAATGCAGGACAACCGAATCAAGAGGGATAAAGCTGCTATATTTATTATTCTTTCTTTTAAGCAATACCAGTTGTCTGGCTATCCTGCTGATCCTCTGCTTTTAATGCTTTTAGCCATAGCCCCTGAACAAGCATGCAGCAGATATAGGTGTTTCTGACATTATTGTCAAAACTGACAAGATTAGCTGCATGCTTGTTTCAGGTGTGTGATTCAGACACTAATGCAGCCAAATGCTGCAAGGTAACTGGTTTTGCTATACAAATATACAATAACATACATTAATGTTCAGGGCATAGAGCAAGCAGCAGGGTCACAGCCTGCTCCGCAGGTCATAACGGAGATGTGGGGGGTTAATGTGGACAGCTCTGTTGACTATAATTTGCAATACAAATATTTTTTGCTCAGCAACAGCGCTGCTTAGAAGCCAGCATCGGCGAGCCCGGCATTATCTCTGTGTCTAGATAGTCTTGAAATTAGTGTTGATATGTAATTGGTCTTGCGAACCCCACTGAGGAGGCTCAAATAAGCGTTTGCTTTCACCATATTTATGTGTCACTTTTAATAGCCGTGTATTTAAATCTGTGGCACGACTTGAGATCTGTTCAAGGTCACAGTAATTACAAGCTTCCTACACAGCGGCGGAAAGTCACAATTAGTGTGATGTTCGATAAACACAGCCTTCAGATGATTGTAACGACCCTGTGAGGTTGCAATGATTAAACCAAACAAATGAATCTGAAGAGTCAATCATACAAAGCCAAGTCAGTCCCTCATGATGAAGACTAGCATTGTTTAGTAGCTAGGTTGGGCAACTACTTTAAAGCCTGCATATATATATATATATTGCTTTATAATGTTATCTTGCAATCCACTGGCTCTGACTATGTGGACACTATGCAGCCGTTATTAAAAGAACTTATTAAAAGAACCTTGCCATTTTCCTGGGCACATCTACAGTTAAAGCTGGGAGCCCTTTAATGACCCCACTTCAAGTTACACGTGGGGATTTATTACAGAGCTGATTCAAATTACTGTATTGTTCGGACTATAAGACACTCCATAAGACGCATCTAGGTTTGGAGGACAAAAACCAGAGGAAAAATATATATACTAAACCTGGTGCATCCATGGTAAAGGGGCACCTTGTAGTTTATGTCCCCTTTGTACCTCATGCCCCCTTGTACCTCTTTGGTCTCCATGTGTCCTCCTCTGTCTCCCTTGTGTCCTCCATGTGTCGCCCTCTGTCCTCCTTGTGTCCTCCTCTATGCCCCTTTGTGTCCCCCTTTTTCCTGCTGTATGCCCTTTTGTGTCCCCCTGTGTCCTCCGTTTGTCCTAGTGTGTCCTCCTCTGCATTGGCACAGTACAGGGAGTCCCCGACATTGGGGGCGGGTTGGAGGTTTGTATTGGCAGCCGTTCACAAGCCAGGAACTCCCTGCATTTGGTCTATAAGACGCAGTGACTTTTTTTTCTTCACTTTTGGGGGGAAAAAAGTGAGTCCTATAGTCCAAAAAATACAGTACCTCTTCTTACATGTTTATTTGATGACTTATCTCTTCTTCGCCTTGATTCATGTAGTGCCTGTAAAACTGCTGCACCCAGTCAGCAGAGTACAAAATTAGCGTAGCCCATTGTACATGAGTAATGTGAGCATAATGTGTTTTACCTTACTTGCGTAACTTGTGTTACTATAGCAACACTCGCATTACTCCTGTAATTGTGTAACATGCGGCACTCTGCTGGCCGAGTGCTTTATAGGCACTACGTGAATCAAGGCTCTTGTTAATCTCATAAATGATCTCTCCTTATCTGTTTACCTTATCTGTCTTAATTCATAATTATCTTTCCTAATCCCTATCTGTTTTAATCTCACAAAATTATTTTGCCCTCATAGTCAAACAAAAAAACAGGTAAGGTAAGATACAGATACATGAGATGAGGTGTGAGAATCTGCCCTATTGTGAGTATGCAGCTCAAACTCTGCAGCACATCAGCACAGATGCTTCAACCGGCAGTCAGTGATCAAAGACTACAACATCAGAAAGGCTAGTAATTTTCACAAATTAAGCACAGGACATAGTCATTTCACTCATCCACTAACATCTGGGCACTGGCTACTGCAGTTAAAATAAGACGTATATTTATATTATGTAGTTTAACTTATGGCTAACACACTGCTACTTCTACATTAAGTAGTAAATACATTCTATGTGGTGGTGATCTTTTAGCAGGATCACAATCTAACAAATTATAAGCATGTCTCTCCCCTGGCGATGACATAAAGCACACATATACCCTAGATATGAAGGTGAGGGCAAAACTAGATCCAGTCCTCCCTCCCATATACTGTATTCAGGATATATAAGAAAAAAATTCCAGACCTGACTAATCAATCTGCTTCATTCACCTGATATATGTTAGTAGATGGTTATCTGCCAGTGCCACACAAGGACATTATTGTACAGTCTAAATTAAATGCCTTTAGACAGTTATGTCCATCAGCATTTTTACATGCTTGTCCACATTGCTCTGATCTGTCAGTCCACTATCAGGAAATCAGATACGAGTTACCTTGTCTCTCCCTTTATTACTTTCAACAGACCTCAATGATTCTGACAAACATTCCAGGTAGGTCAGCAAGACCCAGTCTGAGTCAGAGGAACAGTGGTATATGGGTGAGTATACTTGCATAGGTGAGTATACTGTAAAAGTGAGTATACTCCCTTTAAGTTCATCCTTACTGTCCACACTAGACAACATCTAAATAGCATTTTCCACATATTTAAAAAATCTCTTTAGTATGAAATATTCATTAGATGCTTTTGTACATAAGCATTAGGATGGACAACTTTTCTGTAAACTCGCTAACATAATTACTAGGTATTTCTCTTATGCTAGATTAAATCAATATAAAACTATACCTCATTATTATGGGGGGCATCCGTTATACTTGCCCAATAGTGGATATGTATGTGAGTAAGAGAAAGAGTCTTACTGGAGACTAGAAAGTGACATACAAACAATTCTGACTTATTTAATGCAAATTGTATGCAGGTTGGAATTGAGCCAATCAAATGCACTTCCTGCCATTTTTGATTGGCTTATTTCCAAACTGCAGACAATTTTCATTCGAATTGCTTACAAGCTGGAATCATTTGCATGTCATTTTCCATCTTTACTGGAGACTAAGAGAATCCAAATGTCTATAGCCACAGAAAACTTTAACAAAATATCCTGAACACGTTTTGTGTCCTAACTTCATCCGTTTCTATTTAAGCCTGGTATAGCCAAGTATGTTCCTAACAGAGCTGTCTCTAGATCAAGGCTAAGGCCAAGCACTTACTTATTGATTATAGTTTCAATGGTTTTACCACCTTGCATTGCTTGATTTCAATCAGATTATGAGAATGTGCAGCCACTGCTAACTTTGTGTCACTTAATGTAGAACAAAGATATGCAGCCATCCATCCCCTGCCACTCCTCCCTGCCACTCCAAAATTTTTTTATAAATAATTACTATCTTTTATAACTACTGATCAAGTAATTTGCCTGAGATCCTAAATTGTAACTGATTTTGAATGCATTCAATGTTCTTAGTAAATGCAATATCTAATTGATAAAAAATGTTACAATGGTCGAGGCCTTAAACTCTTGCACAGCACAGAATGAAAAGTCTTTGTTCCACATATAGTTGCTAAAGCAATTCACTTCACTGTGAACTGTGTTTTTTAGGCAAATAAACATGTCTAATTAGTTCTTATCAGCAACTGTGAATAGACTGCAAGCTGAGGCTTAACCCTCCCAGTGCCTTCTGCAGAAGTAAAACCAAGTAGGATTTGTAATGAAAATGTGTTTTTTTCCCCATCAAGGCTATCATGCTGTAGCTAATATTTTAAAGCAGAGAGTAAGTTCTGAGTTTAGTTCCACTTTAAAGGGACACTGTGGCAAAATTAGACTACTGGAATAACCTTGGTAGCATGTACCTAACATTATGAGCATCAGATGCTAAGCAGTTTGTTTTTTTAAATGTGTGCTTGGAAGATTATAGAGAGCATATGCAGTGATCCTGCCTGTCCTCCTCCTCTCACTACAATGTGTCAGGGCTTGTCCTTAAAGGGGCACTATAGTGAAAATTAAGCTACTAGGATAACCCTGGTAGCACGTATCAAATATTAGGAGCATAAGTTACTAAGCTTTTTTTTTTTTTTTTCATGTGGACTTGAAAGGTTAGAGAACATATGTAGAGATCCTGTCCATTGCTTTCCAAACTATGCAACATGTACTACCCTCTCTGCTGACTCTCTGGCTGAGCTGTAACAGATCTCCTCTCCTCTTTCCCTGCTGCAGTGATGAGCGAAAATGCAAAAATTCGTTTTGCCGAATTTTCGCCTAATTTCATTTTTAAAGGCGAATTTTCAATCAGATTTTTTTGCGTTAATTTTCGCCTGATGCCCGTCATGTTCGCGTTACTTGCGTATTATTGCGGACATTTTTTCCGCATAAGGGCATTAGCATCCGCATACAGAGAAGTTTCTTGCGCATTATTGCGGACATTGTTCCGCATAAGGGCATAAGCGTCCGCATACAATGAATTCCCGTGCGGATTATTGCGGACATTTTTCCGCATAAGCGTCCGCATACAATTTTCGATGCTGGTCGAAAATGCAAATATTTCTGAAGATGTTCGCGAAAATTTGCCGAATTCGAAAACAGGATTTTCTATGCGAAAATAACTTAGGCGAAAATTCGCAAGCAACACTGCCCTGCTGAAGCTGTACATTGGAACGCAGGCTACTCAGCGAGTGGTGTGCAAGATCGTAAATGAAGAAATAAGCAAGATAAGTGACTTGTTTCCACTGCGTTTTTACTCTGGGCTCAGCTCCTTCTGCTCCCACTGCTACAATCTTCCCCAGCATTCGCTCAACAGCCTGTATTATCAGCTTAACCTAGACCTGACTGGGCAATACTAATTGTAAATTATTCTCACCGCTAGGACAATGGAAACGAGTAACAAGACCCGAGTGTATTGATGATGCAGAAATATTTTCCATACTGGCAAAGCAGGACTAATTCAGAAAAGTGTAAGAACGTCCATCAGCCCTCTGAGGGAAAAGTTGCCCTAGTCTGTGATCATTTGAATAAGCCAATCAAATTCTCCCTTCTTCTTGAGGCCACACCTGAAAATATCACCAGCTTGAGAAAGGACAAGTCTGTCCGAAATAGCATCTGTCGCTGTCTATAGCTATCTTTTATTTTGACCACATTAAAAGAGCTTTAATACGGACTGCTTCATTGGAAACTTTTTACCCTAGAGGATCATGGGATCTACTCTACTTAGCACACGTTGGGTGCTAGTCCACTGGGCTTCTGCTTCAACATCGTGTTAACATAAATCATTTCACTAACTCAAAATAAATGTAAAAATAAAATGAGACAATACATAACATAAGAATAAAAATAACAAGCAATATAATAAAGAAGAGAATGAAAATAAGAGATAGGCAAAGTTCCCTATGTATGGAAGTAGAGAAAAAGCCAGAGAAACAGGAAAATAAAGTATACAGATATTCAGATTCACTTTCCTTAATTGAATAGTCTGAATGTTTTTTTTTTTCTCCCCTGTAAGTCCAGATTTAGCAGGTGCCTGACTCTAATAAAACCCCTAACATCTGTCAGGAATCATCGACTTACCAAGCGGGAACTCCTCCTTTAGTAGGTAAGGTGTAAGAAAAAGGTAACACAATTCCATCATTACATATTACAGGTCAACAAAAACAAACATTCACTCTCCCTCACAACTGCCTACTCTCAACATGTACGTGGATGGGAAGACAGCTGGGCATGACATATTGGTTGTGCATCTCCGGGACCTTAATTATATGTTGTGCTAATAATAGTCCAAAAAAAACCAAAACATGCCAACTAAAATTGGACCTACCTTGTTTATCAATAGAATGCAACCTTTTATACTGCACTTGCAACAAGTATTGTCCATTAACTTTGAAATGTGTCAAAGCATACTTATTCCTGCTCTGCCATTTTGTGAAGCATTTATACAAGTACAGTTGATGGCAAGGCAATTATCTCAAGACCATATATCCCAAGGATGCAATAAAATGAGCCTGTGAGATGACTGAAATATGGGAACTGCTATTGCTGCCTTTTTTTCCGATGCTAGTTCCCTGGCTACCATTTCTCATGACGTTGCTATTAAGTGAACCATTGGTGCGGAGAAAGCATGTATTCTAGGCTTTCAGTCATCACTGTCTGGATACTTGAGTTAACTACCTGCTGGTTCCAGGTCAGTGATTGGCTGACTAGTGAGACCATTGAGTAATCATTACAGGCAGGCGACTATATACCGTAATCCTTTCCATCATAGGTTCATTTTAAATCCATCCATTCAAAGGGGTTTAAAGTGGTAACATTGCGGCATTTGGAATCCAGAAATAGATGGATTCTGTTGTGTGTACTGTATTGTCTTTGCTTTTTAACATTAGTACATCTTCATAGAGCTATTTATCTCCAGTTGTTTCTGCTATTTGGCATTATCATTAGATGTTGTAATAACATAACAGTGCCATCACTATTTATAGCATCTTTAGAAACAAAATGTAAAAATAAATGTTATGAGTTCCAGGAATACACCGTAGAGAAATCCTCTTTATGCTTTTAGCTCCATTTACCAGTATAATGCGTTCTGGTACAGAGTGTCAGCTGTATTGTGTAAGTCTGCTTAATGCTTTTTCCTCAGACCAGGAGTCTTGTAGGAAGAGAAGTCAGAACACTTACTTTGAAACATTCATTTATTTAGGTTTATATATTTGCATATGCTACTTTTACCCTGGAATTTAAAGCGATTTGCACTTGAGCTTAAGTGGTCCTTTTAGTGTATGTAAATACTTTGGATTTCAAGTGTTTCTAATGAGCTGGATGGATATTATCAGCCCTATTAGCTTACAAAGCAGCGGCAATCAGTTGCTTAACCAATGAAAAGCTTGCTTGTGATTGGTTAGCATAGGCTCCGTGTCAATATTGCCCTTTGCATCACTAGTGTTCTGGTAGCAAATACAGTAATCTTAATACAATAAAATGTATTTAATAACAACAATCAAATTTACCTCAGATCAACCAATCAGATGTCAAATCTTGTAGAAATCTAATTATTACGGGTTGTTGTGCAGCTTAAAGAGGAACTTTACCAAAAATAGTAGTAGGAGGGGAAACAAATCAATACATTGCAAAGTGAGAAGTTAAGAAATAGAAGCTAGATTAAGAAATAATTGATATTCGCCATCCAATTTGTTTAAATTGTTTGAGCCACAATGAACCTGCACGTCATCGACTTTACTTCTGGCAGACAAGGAAAAAATGAGACAGCACCAACTGTCACTATAACCACATCCACTAACAATGCGATAGGCTAAAAGGTTGTTTTTTTAGAGATATACATATGCACAGAGGGAGATAATGGTTGCTTGGGAAACAACTGTTATTTCCCACAATGCAACAAGGTTCACAGAAAGGAAATTGTCACAAGCGCTGAAAAAACAGCGCAGGAGATTTGGGCGCAACGTGCGCCACCATAGGCCGTAATAGGAATTATGACTATCGGCGCTCAGTGAGTAATTTGAGCGCTGTCAAAAGACGGAGCACAAATTACTAGAAAAACACTGTAATTTGTCCGCCAGCAATAGCTGTAAGCCGAATTACATCTTTCCTCACTATCCATGGCGGCCTGGAGGGGGAATAGTAATGAATGCTGCTGGGACTTGTGTAGGAGCAGGGTAAGCCGTTTATCGGCTGTATCCTGCTCCCAAATCTCCCGGCGGAACACAACTGTCGGGACCATGGTCATGACATCACACTGTGGGAGGGTATTCACCTCAATGTCAGACCCCCCTCCCTCACCCGCTCGTCATCTATTCGAGAATAGGTAAAGATTACTTGTGAAAAAGGAAGTATCAGCTACTGATTGGGATGAAGTTCAATCCTTGGCTAAAGTTCCTCTTTAAGGGTTAGTTCTTATTAAAGTCATGCTGGTAAACACCTCAAATTATTATTTGCCATTTTTCCCTATTGATATCTCATGCTTGATCTCTAGGACAGCTTGTGTTGTTAAGACATGACAATTAATTTCAAGCCTTAGTGTTGTTGGTACAGATATAACCCAATGAAGAATTAGTATTCATTGTACTGCTTCACCAATCTCAATTCAACATGTCCTCCCATAAAATAACGCACTTTGCATTGTTCAGGTAGTCCGACTAAGTGAGGTTCATCTGGCTTGAGGGAAATGACAGATAATGAGTTTTCCAACCGCAGGTAATTAGAAATGAATCAGACTTTAAAGAGCCATCTGTTCATGCAAGCTTTGCTATACAAAACAGCCTATGGCAATAACTGGTGGATTTCCCATATTAAAAAAAAGCAAAACACCTTGGCACGATAGCTACCAGAATCACCTGAAACTATCCAATATAATGTAGATTGCGGAAATTGTTTTGTTTCCACTCTAACAGAGGAATTCCAGCTGTATCTTTTTATTGGTATCAATCTGCAAGACATCATGTAGTAGACTGCAACAGCTACTGATTTTGATTTAAAGGTACATTTCCAATTGTCATTGAGGCAAAGGATGTACTTGTACTGTTTTTTTTTTGTGTGTGTGACTATAACATTGCTTGGGCCAATACTATTGCATGCTAGCTGATTTCAATGATTCCCTACTGAGTACAATGTAGCTCTTCACACCAATGTGGCATCGGTGTGGTGAAGTGCTAAAAAAAAGTCTAGCCAGCTTGGCATGCAGTCCCAATGAGTTATACTGAACGGGACTGTGCTGCACTGTACAGCAGAGTCATTGTGATTTAGGGCATTGACGAATGGAGTATATCACTCAGCAGTATTGTGAAGTGTTAAGCAAAGGAGCACATAAGGACAGAGAGGCAATGCTGACCAAATGCACACTGTGGGCCTTATACAGTTACCACTGCAATCAAAAGGTAAGAGTCAGTTATTCATAGGAACCAATGAAAATGAACCAGTGTAATCACACAAGTACAAAGTAAATTATGATTGGCAATGGTTCCTAAAGCTTTTGCTGATCTAATTCTCCTACCTTGGGTATATTGACTATTGAGTAAAGACAAGAATTTAATTCCTAAAAGCTTGCCCTTAAATTAGCCATTAAAAGTTAATTTTTATGATTATTTTTGTTTCTACTCATATGAGTCTCCAGGCTAGCAGGTTACAACGCAATTGCCTGTGCTTCTGGTAAAGTAAGCATGAAAAGTGTTTGACCAGTATAACTGGTTTCCCAGCATCCCTTGCAAAATTGCCTTGTGCTAAAGGATGGAGGCTCCACACTGCAGTTGTTCCAATGCTGGATGGGCCTATAAGTTGCTTAATTGCCATAAAATGTTATTTCGAATACGTACTCAACCAGTGAAAAGATTAATTATGCTGTAATATCGTTTTCTTTAGAATTGCCCTAAACCTCAATGGGACAAGTTAATTTACAAAAATAGAAGTGTCAACCACAATGCTTATTGTTTTTCATCAATGTGCCATAACCAAGGATGAACTTCCAGAATTGGAACAGTTCCGATTTTCCCACCGGAATTCCTAAGTTCAAATAAGAATGTTTTGGTCTGACATCTTACATTGGAGTCAGTGATGTTGACTTTTGTGGGTAATTGCAAAGCCCTTGCACATACTATCATCACCACATTTGCTAAGTATGTAAGGGAGATAAGTAGCATGTCGAACAATGTAATTTTGCTATATACCGTATGCGAGAATCTATGCTACAAAAGGCTTATATCTGCAATCCAACCTGGAATTTTGAATTTTGCATTGAACTTATTTGATGGAACACTAAATAAAGGCTTTTATAGCATGAATAATTCATGTATATGAGCATAGGCTGCAGGAATCCTTCCTTAAAGTGAGTGTAAAGGCAGAAAAAAGTCAGATACCAATGTGCAATATGGAGAGGGAAGGCTATGGATCCTGTAAAGTCTTTCCTTCCGTTTTTTTCTCCACTCGTTCCAGCTTTGTTATCCCCATTGCGTGTACTCATCCAATTGATCGAACACACTTCTGTTAGCCCTCGGGAGGCTTCAGAAGCAATTGTGTACCCAAGTGCTTCCGAAGATGGGCGGCTCCATACTGCGCATGGGGACACAAGTGCTTCAGAAGATGGGCGGCTCCATACTGCATATGGGGACACGAGTGCTTCAGAAGATGGGCGGCTCCATACTGCGTATGGGGACATGAGTGCTTATGAAGATGGGCGGCTCCATACTGCGCATGGGGACACGAGTGCTTGTGAAGATGGGCGGCTCCGTACTGCGTATGGGGACACCAGTGCTTCTGAAGATGGGCGGCTCCATACTGCGCATGGGGACACGAGTGCTTCTGAAGATGGGCGGCTCTGTACTGCGTATGGGGACACCAGTGCTTCTGAAGATGGGCAGCTCCATACTGCGTATGGGGACACAAGTGCTTCAGAAGATGGGTGGCTCCGTACTGCCTATGGGGACACGAGTGCTTCTGAAGATGGGCGGCTCCATACTGCGTATGGGGACATGAGTGCTTATGAAGATGGGCGGCTCCATACTGCGCATGGGGACACAAGTGCTTGTGAAGATGGGCGGCTCCGTACTGCGTATGGGGACACAAGTGCTTCTGAAGCTGCCCAAGGCAGCAAATGAAATGGGGTTGATGGCACTGGAACGAGGGGTACAAGAGAGGACAGAGAAGGCTCTATAGGATCCAGAGCTTTCCCTCTTCATAGGAAAGTATCTAATTTTTTTTGAGCTTTATACTTACTTTAACGGGGAGGATTTATGCAGTAAGTGACAGGACATCAATCAATACAGACAGTTGAACAGTGAGGCTCTTTAGTTAATTAATACTGAGGATGTTGGCATGGGATCATTTATTAAAGGTAAGTATTTACGGTTAAAATTGGACTCTCTTGGCCAAATAATATAGTGCTGGGTTGTGCCTATATACTATATACTGTGCATACACTTAACCACATTTAGAAAGTTGGTGCCATTGACTTCAGACAGTGAAAGATGCTTAACCAAATGCAAAACTTGGAGTGCAGAACTCAGAATTTACTGGCAGAACAAATTCGGAATTCTGCTGCTTCGATCATACCTGGCCATGACCAGCAATGATGAGGGCTAAATTCCATTACTAGGTAAAGCTCCGTTTGCTTGGGACGTAGAAGTAGTGGCTAGTAAATCAAATTTGAATACCATCAGTCACTGAACCCAGCAGCTGTGTTGAACAATCAAACACCTATGATTGGTGGCTATCTTGATTACTTTACTAGCTGCCACTTTCTTTCCATGTAGTACAAGTGGAGACTGAGCCCTGTTTTTCAGCACCAATCACAACAATTATTGATCTATCTATCTATCTATCTATCTATCTACCTACCTACCTACCTATCTACCTACCTAGCTATCTTTTGGCCATACAGCATACAGTTATAGAGATCTGAAATGTAAAAGGTGTATACAGGTTTTTGTTTTTTTCATTTTGTATTCTTTATTAGTTGTAGTTCTATAAAAAGGATATTTTATAGTTTTGTGTTTTTTCCCCAGGGAAATACAAAATATTACAAATTAAAATTTGATATTAAAATTTGCATTTAATTCATTTTAATGTGCACATAATTAAGTCTAAACAATCTTGTTATATTGTTATTGTTACTAAGTAGCAACTCATCACTAGCTAAAGATTTAGAAAGCATTATAGTAATTGCTAAAACATAAATGTCTCTAAATGAGCTGCAGCACCATAGTACTCGTATTGCTGCACCTATCTTACAACTTTTGGATAGGGCCCTTACACACTACTGTGTTGTGGTAAAGTTGTGTTTAGTAATTTTACCGCTAAGTAAACAAAAGTCTATGGAGACTTTCATACTTAGTGCGATGCACCGCTGTGCAATGGAAGAACTCACATGGCTGCATTCCCAATGCGAAGTCAACATTGCGTTGCCGCAAGATTCGTGTCTACTGCAGAAATTATGCAGTAATGCAAGTCTATGGCGACACAGTAAGCGTAAATGAGCAGCGCAGTGCAACATGGCAAGCATGCACGGACCAATGAAAATTTCTGTCCAGCAGGAAGTATGTCACTGAACGGGGGCGGGCCTATACATATGACCTTGTTGGCACACTCTGCACATTAGTGTGGTAATCCCGTGGCAAGCTTCCCTGCTGCAGGATTATTGCACAGCACAAGTATGAAACCAGCGAGATTCTGTTTTTTATTTTTTTTGATGAAGGGAAAATGAAGCTTAAGTTATGTTTATGAATTGATGTTATTGTTAGCAGTACATAGTACAGTTATAGAATTATGCAAATAGTGTTCCATAGAATGTAATCTGTAGAAAGCAATAACTTCCACGACATATTCAGTGGACTGGATCTGCATTTTAAGCATCCCTTAAAGTATCTAATCAATTCCTCACATGAATAGTCAGATTTAAATTGCATTATAGGCCTCACACATAACAATACATTTATATTTTGATATCTGTGACATCGACTGCCTTTGACATGACTGGGGAATATGTCTCAAGTCTTCAATAAATTGCTTTAACACAGAGGCTGGACACATTCAGGAAGTGATGTTTTCTGGTTTTCACAACATGTAGCGTATGTAGATAAGCCTCAGGGGGAAAAAATCACATAATGAGAAATATTAATATTAAATTGAAGCACAATGTTCAGAGCCTAGGGGGTGGTCTATTTACAAAATATATTTGTATTACATGCCAACAAACCTGTGCTTGTCTCTATGGTTCATCTGGCATGGAATGCCTTAAATGTTTGAGCTGATCAAAAACCCGGTGATTTGGTTAAAAAATATATATTTTATTCAATAATGCTATAGGGGAGATTTGCTGCAAGAAATAAGCTGTGAAGAACAATTATGATTCACTGTTCCCTTCTAACACATGCAGAGATGCTCTGATTTGATGTGAAGATACTTTAAGTGAGTAGAGTGGCTGAAGATCAGAAGAACATAGGTGATCCTGCAAACCTGGCCTAGGTCTATTAATAGCCATCTGCTGTTGGGTGATGAAAGTTATAGGACCAGTGCTTCAATAGGGCCAAACTGGGTAGTTGCCCAGGGCCCTAAGCTCCTTAGGGGCCCCATAATTCAGGGACTGTAGGGATCACAAGTTTACAGTCAGAACATTATGAAAAGTTAAGGGGCTCTACCTCAATTTTTACCCATGACCCCATTTTACCTACAGCCAACCTTGCAAGTTTGTGTTACAGCAGGAGGGTTGCCAGTTCAAATCTGGTCTAGGACAGTATCTGCATGGAGTTTGTACTGTCTCCTGTATTTCTTGTATATACTTTTCTTCAGTATTTGCGTGAGTTTCTTCAGTGCATTCTGCTTTCCTTCTACATTAAAAAATTGGCTCCACACCCCACACCCAAAAAATGGTTGCTACATTCAAATTCTACCACAGGGGGCAGCTGCCTAGGAGGAAGGGCTGCATATGGAGGAGTGAGCTGCTGTTCATGGAGGAGTGGGCTGCAGTGCTGTGCATGGAGGAGTGGGTTGCTGTGCATGGAGGATTGAGCTGCAGTGCTGTACATGGAGGAGTGGGCTGCTGTACATGGAGGATTGAGCTGCAGTGTTGTACATGGAGGAGTGGGCTGTTGTACATGGAGGAGTGGGCTGCAGTGCTGTGCATGGAGGAGTGGGCTGTTGTACATGGAGGAGTGGGCTGCAGTGCTGTACATAGAGGAGTAGGCTGCTGTGCATGGAGGAGTGGGCTGCTGTACAAGGAGGAGTGGGCTGCTGTACTTGGAGGAGTGGGCTGCTGTACATGGGGGAGTGGGCTGCTGTACATGGATGAGTGGGCTGCTGTACATGGGGAAAGGCCTGCTGTACATGGAGGAGTGGGCTGCTGTACATGGGGAGAGGGCTGCTGTACATGGAGGAGTGTGCTGCTGTACATGGGGAGAGGGCTGCTGTACATGGAGGAGTGGGCTGCTGTACATGGAGTAGTGGGCTGCTGTACATGGGGAGAGGGCTGCTGTACATGGAGGAGTGGGCTGCTGTACATGGGGAGAGGGCTGCTGTACATGGAGTGAATGGAGAAGCCTGCTAGGGTCAATTCAAAGAAGGGGGTCAACACAAAGAAGGGAGTTTCTTGCTGTGTATAAGGAAGTTGCTGGACACAGAGGATACAAAAAAGGCATAAGAAACTTGGCTGTGCAATTACAATTCCAGCCTTGTGTCTGCTATTAGGGGGTACATGTTTATAGTGCATACCTTGGTCATATCAGCACATAATGGTTTTTCTAAAACATTTTTTGCTTTTCAGGCAGCACCTGTACAGCTGCAGTTGCATGCGCTTTCACCAAAAACTCTTTTTCTGTAAATCTGTGCTAAGTGCACTTATGTTTTTGTTGTGGCTGCATGCATGTAACTCATCAGCATACACATTGCGTCATTTACATCTCACCAGCCATCGCCATGTTTTGCTGTGACCCAGTATCTATATAAATTGGGAGACCAAAACACATATCCTTAATGTTGCGCCACTACACCAACAATATAGCCACATAGGTACAAGGATATATGCAAAAATAAAGCATTTGAAGAGAGAGACAAGAAATGTTTTTTTAAAGATGAACTTGAATGCAAAACATGAACTTCACAAATCTTCAGAAAGGATTCATCTTTGTTCACAACATCCCATGAACAAGTGCAAAAAGGCATATAGTGAAATGCAGTAGATTCACTAAGGCGACAACGCCAACTTGTTTTGGGTAGACCCTTCTTCAGGCCTTCACAAACAATTGTATATATCTGCCATATACAAGAAACAGTAGAAGGGATAACATCTGGACAACACTAAGCCAGGAATCACCATTTTAACTGCAAAAGGGCACCGCACACAGGCAGGGTGGACCAGGAGGAAGTGGTCTTGTGAACTTCATGTTTTGCACATTTTTTGATACATTCATATTCAAGTTCGTCTTTAAAAAAATGTTTTTGTCTCTTCAAATGCTTTATTTTTGCATATATCCTTGTACCTATGTTGCTACGACCCAGGCAAGTTTGAAAACATCTGCCGGGCCAAATAGCAAACAATTTTTGAAAAATTCAGCGCAGATTTGCTGGGTTACATATGTGCTCTAGCACCCTCTGCTGTTCTCCGCTCTTAGAAAATAACCTCCTCTGGTTTGAAGGAACACTTATGTTCCCCAGTTATTACCATGACTTAGAACTTTATTGAACAAGATACAGCAGATATGTAAAGGATACCCAAAGTGACATATGACATGATGAGAACATGTGTATGTACAGTGCCTAGCACACAAATAACTATGTATGCTGTGTTCCTTTTTTTCTTTCTCTGCCTGAAAGAGTTAAATATCACGTTTGTAAGTGGCTGACTCAGTCCTGACTCAGACAGGAAGTGCAGCAAAGAAAGTTCATGTACGCTCAACCCCCCAGCATTCATACCAGTCGGTGCAGGATCAGGTGAGCCAAGCCATGTTCGATAAACCGAAAGGATCTTTTGAAAAAATCCACAGACAGTGCAATAAAATCACAGGATCAACTAACGCGTATCGGGCCTACCATCTGCCCTTAATCGTAGTTCAGACAGGAAGTGACTACAGTGTGAGCCTCACTGATAAGAAATTCCAACTATAATACACTTTCCTAGCAGAAAATGGCTTCTGAGAGCAAGAAAGAGATAAAAATGGGAATTTCTTATCAGTGAGGGTCACACTGTAGTCACTTCCTGTCTGAGTCGGGACTGAGTCAGCCACTTACATACCTGATATTTAACTCTTTCAGGTATAGAAAGAAAAAAAGGAACACCGCATAGTTATGTGTGTGCTTGGCACTGTACATACCCATGTCTATCTCATCATGTCACATGTCACTTCGGGTATCCCTTAAGCAAAACCCTTTGTATTAGAACAGTTCAAACAGTGGACACCAATCCCTTTGCTACCTGCATAATTGGCATTTAATACATATTTCTAGCAGCTGTGTAGCTACAATTCATGGAGCCCCCCAGCAAAACATTTATGGGGTCCCCTTAATGTTCACACCCTTTCTCTTGCCTCCCCTTGGTGACCCTCACAGCCTGGGGGACCACCTTGCAAGGGACACAAAACAAGTGTGGACATCATGGTCTTTACACCCATAACAAGTGTAGCCACAGTAACACCTAACCTGACGGATAGTCCCCTGTTCTGAAAGAAGGGAAGATGGGGCTCCCCCCACAGCTCTGGACCCCCTGCAATAGCAGAGGTTGCTCCCCCTACAGTTACATCCCGGATTACTACACAATATTTAAAACAATATGTTTATTAAAGCAGAATACTGTCAAAGTAAAGAAAAATATGTTGAACACAACAGTTGAGAGATATTGCTTTAGGTGGCAGTTTAGTAATGAGAACTATACAGACACCCTGGTCTTGTTCAATTCACTTTTTCTCCTACGTTTTCTCCGAGGAGTTTTTCATCTAATAATTTTTCAGCACTCAAAAAGTAAGTGAAAGTAACTGTCAAAACTATTCTGAGTATTTTATTGATAAAGTGTGAAAATGTCACCCAGGGAAAAAGTGAATCGAATAAGACCCACTGTTTGGTCTTTGCTAAACAGCATGTTCTGTTCTATAGAGGGAGAGTGGGGAGGATAAGCAAGAAATGCCCCACTGCAAAAACTTTACAGGAGGTTCCCACAGTCCCAATAGTGACCGGGGCCGGATCACTGAACAGGAAGTTAAGACTTTTACGGTCAACTCATAGGAGAAAAATCTAAAGTGTTCACATAACTTAAGACCTTAAACATTGTTGCTACTCAGACCTCGTTATATGTTCACTTGCCTTCTTAGTTCTTACTCTATTGGATGAAATCCTATACATAAGAGGGCACTAATTGGAGCACAGCCTTAATGTAAGGAAAGTTGGCCTCCGTGTAGTATGTTAGGGCACAGTGACATTGAGCAGCTAGGAACACAAATGATGTTATGATAAAAGCTAGCTGTGCTTGTTGTAAGCCCCAGCAGGAAGCTTACACACTCCAGAAAGTACATAAAGACTGCCTCCCTCTAAACATTTAACAGTAAAGAGCCTTAATGTGCACAGTGTAAGACATTGATGGTTACATAGTGTTTAATGAAATAAACCTAATGAAAGCCACTTGGTATTTCATCCAGCTAAATTTACCCTCAGGGGAATTCTTTTATAGACACAGCCTGCAATTCATTTAATCAGGGAAAGGGAAATTGATAACCCACGCTGGCATTTAAAGTGTCATTTATTTTTATCACTGAAATCACCCCTAACTGCTTCAGAATCCTACTTAGCATTGTAGGGAGTAGGCCGGCTCTCTGCCATCTGCTGATTATGTGTGTATCACATCAGCTAAACCAGAAAGGCTGCTCGTATCCTCCTAGTTATTATACATTATATATGAAGCAAAAAATAAATACCCTGTGTGACAGGAATACATCTCGCAGAGTGAAGCATTCTCTATGAATTCTTCATTTTTAGCTTAACTACTTGGGAAATTGTAATACCACCTTCATGTGCATCAATCTTTTCCACCCAAAAACCAACAGAAACTGCAATTACTGTTCCTTAATCTGACCATACATATCAGAACTGGCCAGTAAACCAACCAAGTCAGGAAATGGAGGGGTAGGCTTAAATCAAGCTGCCTCAAGGCAGTATGTTCCAAAATGCTGCTATTAGAGGGTTGAATTAATGGCTTAGAAGTAAGCGTAAAAAGGAGGGGTTTGGGTTCTTGATACAAAGGGCCATTACCAATTCACTTTTTCACTTGAGTTTTCTACTACGAGATAATTGTTCATCTTCAATTTAAAATAACTTTCCAGTCTCCATTCTCTCTTTTCTCATCTCCTTTTGACTTGGCCAGGACCACAAATAATCTAGGAATTCGGGTTACTTAAGTCCTGCATTTGTGCATACAGTAGTTTCGATACACATTCCCGATCAATAGTTACGGAGGCATTTTCCTTTCTCTGGGCTAGGGTGTTTGGGCTTTTCCCTTATTTTAATTTGTACTTTTCATTTAGTCCAACTACGATTTCTACCATCATTACCATTGCAATTTTTTTTGTGCTTATTGTCTAATATCTCAACACTTTAAAGCACATTTATAATCCCATAGAGATGGAGGGCTGATGTTCATCAGTTGTGATGTTTTCGATTGATTCACATTTGGCAAGTTACCTCCTTACTGAAAAGCCTCCTTTTGGATCCCTCTTATGTTTCTCGATTGTGCATGCTAAGGGATGTATGTTGTCATTATGAGTCATTTATGCTATACTCTTTAATAACTTTTGATTACTGTAATGCATATTACATGGTAAATTTACATTTTTGGGGGGGACTAATCCTCTGCAAATTATTTTAGCTTGTTCCATTTCACAGTTGGACTCTTTCATGTATCATTTTTCTTATGTTGATTGATGCACTCATTTGTAATGTTGATGAATTATGTTGTATTATTTGCTCAAAAAAAGACAAAAAATAATTTAAAATTATTATTTGCTCAAAAAAAGACAAAAAAAAAATCAATAAAAAATTATTGATAAACCATAAAATAACTTTTTGGCACTTTTAAACTAAAAGAAATACCAAAACTAGGTGAAAATGTACTATCAAAATTTGGAGCATTTTCTTGCTTTTTAATGGCTTAAAAGGCATTTTATTTTAGTTTAAAAATATCACCTAGGAGAAAACTCAGGAGAAAAAGTTGATTGCATGTGGGCCATAGACTTTGTAGTTAGCTACAGTTTTACAGCAGGGGTTGCACCTATATGGGGAGGGTACAACGGTGATGGAAGAGAAGAGCTAATTTATAAAGGAGGAGAACATTTTAATCTAGGACCTGGAAGGAGAAGAGAAGATATAGAGAAAATATGTAGATGGACAATGACAGTCTGGGATTTCAGGGGTGGGAAGGAACGTAGAGCAGGCATTAAGAGTAAGCGAGTTGTTAAACCTTCATGTGTTCCATGAAGTGTTACTAAAAAAATAAAATGCGTAGAAAGATGCATGGTAACCAATGGAAGAAACCTTAATAGAATGAACAAGCTAGAGTGGGTTATAATAAAAAGTATACCATAGTGAGCATACAGGAGATATTGGTGGATGACAGCCATGACTGGATAGTAAATTTAGAGGGGTTAAGACAGAAATGGTGGACTGTTTGTTAAACACTTGTAATCAGCAGTTTTTGTAAGTAAGTAAGTAAGCTATACGTTTGTGGTGGCTTAGAGGTTAGCACCGTTGCCTTGCGGTCCCCGGGTTAGTTAACTATCTTGGAGTTTTTTATAATCTCCCTGTGTTTGTGTCCGTTTACTCCACATATTGCTGTTTTCTCCCAGACACAGGGTAACTGTCTTTACCCAAAAATAGGCTGTAAACTGCAATAGTGATATCAAGTAATGACTATTGAATGGACATCATTATGACCTTCTTTGGAGGACAGTTAGTAACATGGTTTATTTGGTGTATTATATAAAGCACTGTGGAAAATGTCAGCAAAATATAAATGCATAATAAAATTACTAAAATTAATATCAGATCCAAATGGAGACATGGTTGTGTGGTGTTTGTATGAGCAATTATTCAAGGTGAAAGTAAATAGTGTAAATTGATTACTGGAGTGTGTTATAAGCCACCATGCATAACTGACACTGAGAAAGTAAATTACTGCAGCAGTCTTAAAAAGCTGCGAGCAACAATGGGGTCATGGGTCTATGAGTTCTTGTAAAAGTCACAAATCTTTATTGCCATGACACTTCAAGACAATTACTTGATGCAAGTGGTAGCTAAGTCAAACAGGAAATGCTCTGCCAAATTTGGTCATTTCAAATAGACCAGATATTGTATTAAATGTGCGTGTTCAGGAGCATAACAGTCACATGGCATTTAAAAGTGTTTATGAGTACAACTAAACTATATATTTTTATTAGTGGGAATAACCCAAAGCTGAATTGTAAGATCAAATTATCTCTCTTGTAAATACAGAAATAAAACAGGTTTTTGATATCTCAACTTTGAATCAGTCTTCCTCAACCTAGTTCCCAGTCTACGTTTTCTATTACTTCTTTAATGCAGCTTCAGTGTCTTTATGTTTAAATTGTTAAATACATTCAAGTTTTGTTCCCAAATGAGATGAATATGCTAGAGCTAGATACTGGGAAACAGGTATAAAATATATGGACTCTGGAAAAAAAAATTGACACTGTTCACAAGAACTAAGGGTAAATGTGTAAGAATGGTTGGAAATTACGCATTTCCGCTTCCTGATAAGTGTCTTTCTGATTTACGTGAAAATCTGAATTTCTGATGACTGATTTCTGTCAGAATGTTATTTTTAAGAAGACATGAACTGTGTGTGGAAGATTTGTTAGTTAAGCCTCGTACACATGTATAAGGCCTGGCAGGGATCCCTACTTAATCCCTTGCGTGACACTGCAGAGCTGACACTGTACAGTTGTTTTGCTAGCTTGCACATTCTGTTGCTATGTGAGGGGGGCGGATGTATAACAGACTGTTGCGGGAGTGAGTTCTTGCCATGGGAGGGTAAGTGGAGAGGAAAATGCCCTCAGCTGTCGCTCAGCTGAAGTGATCCGCCAGGCAGATTGATGGCCGAGCATATTGTGGATTCCATAAGACAACCTGTTTTAGAATCTTCATGACCAAAAAGCTGATAGCACAAGGTAACTATTTACTCCAATCCAAAGCCTTATACACCCACTAAACAGCATCTGTTCTAGGCTGCCCCTCCCAAACATGTAATGTGTACAGAGTGCCTGATGCGTCGCTGAGAGCTGTGAAGTGCTGGATCATCTTGGTCGAGCACAAGTTTAGCTCACTGCTTTCCTTCTTACCCCGCCCACTCCATTGTGCCACTGCCCTTCTTCCCCCCCACCCCTTCATAGCAACAAAATGCATTACTAGGCTTGCAACCTTTCTATCAGTACTCGGCCCTGAACTGTAACCCGAGTGATTGGATCCTGGTCTCCGTGGGTCACAGAGACCACAGGTTTATTTACCCTTTAATACATACAGTATATGGCAGATGAAAAGAGAAGAACAGGGGAAACAAATGGTGATATGCTTTAATAGTGACAGTGTCTTTTAGCATTTTTATGAATATGGTAAAAAAAAAAACAAGTCTAAGTAGACCCCCCTAAAAAAAGTGTTTAAGTGTTTACAGTATAAAGCTGGACATCCTCTTTGCATTATCTTTAGACTGCATTGCTATCGCATGCACATCTGTCCCTATAAGTTTAGGTACACATGGGTACGCGTTAACTTCTTTGCTTGATTAAGAAATAAGAAAAAGAAACAAAAAAGTTCTAAAACTTTTTGACTATAACTGCTCAATTTGTTTTCATATTGAACAACAACCAGTAACATGCCATGGTCATTTAAATGAGTATGGGACAGCTGTTATAGCAGCAGCTGTTGCCATTACCTTCATATTTAATAAGATTTTCTCATAAACTCAAAAGCTGGTGTTGTAATATTTATATGTTCAGCTACACAAGAAGAGCTTATTGTCTTATTACATAATGAAAACAAAAAATGCATTTTCACAGCCCAGGGAGAAGGAAAGTAATCATTCCCTTGTAAAGATCAGAGATGGTGCTGGCAGATGGCCAGGGTCCATCCGGAATACTTTGATGTGCACAGTCAGAGCGCAGAGCATGTGGCAACTTACTGGATGGCAGTAGTAAGAGAGCAATCATTCAGCACAGCAGATGTCCTTAGATGGCCTTAAGGGTTGAACTAGGAACTGACACCAGAATATGGCAGGTGGTTGTTTCTCAGTATTACAGCACCACAAGCCACTTACTTGTTCTTTTTAAACGATACCTCCTACTGGCTGGAACTCGTTATTTTACTAACTATGAGGACAGTACATAAATGATTTAGACTGAGCATGGTGTTCTGACAATGTAAGTGGCAGGAACACCAAAGTCAGCATTAATAAATAATACTGAAGGTTGTTTACCCATGGAGTGGAGCCAAAGTGGTAAGCACTAGCCAGACTACAGCTTGATCTACTTGCCTAACTCATGCAACTGCTGACAAAACAAAGAAGGGAATTATCACAGACAGAGGTAGACTGCATGGTTTCTGTGGAGTGTTCATAGATTATTCAATATAAGTAATCCTATTCCTCCCTTTGCCAAAGTCTAGACATGGCCGTGTGTTGAAATGCTGATAGAAAAACGTAGCTCCTAATGCTCAATGGTTGTTCACAAGAACTAAAATCCTTTAAGTAAGACCCTATTTAGTTAAGGGGATCGATTCTCAGAGCAGTACAAGCAGGAGAAAGAATGAGAACTGGTAACCAAGGCAGTATTGACTGAGTCAGTTAAATTGGGCACTGGACATGAAGTTAATTTGGGCCTTGGGAGACGACAATATGTGCCAGGGGTGCCAGGGTTTGTCCATTAGCTGAGCTCCAGATATCGGCATCAAGGGCCGGGCTCAAATATTTACTTTGTATGTGGTGGTATTTTTGGCCTTAGCTAATAAATAGCTGAGCTCCAGATTTCGGTTCCAGGATCTGCTTCTATATACAGTAGCTGAGCTCCAGATATCAGAAATAGCTAAATTAAACGGTATGGGTTAGTATAAGTGTTAGAAGGGTTAGTGTTAGGTAATCGGGGAGGAGGAGGATAGAGTTCATAGTCAGGGAGAGTATATCAATGTTACTGGTTTAGGAAAGGGGGTTGCAATCAGAGGGTAGCTTAGGATAGGTGTTCAGAAAAGGGTTTGCTTTAGGGTGGCAGATTAGTGTTAAGTGTTAAGCAAGCTGATAGTAGACTATAATAGCCTGGGGCCCACTTTAACATGGGTCTACATTAAATGTACTCAGACTGAGATTTTGATGAATCTTCTGTCTGCAGCAGTAGAAACATGAAGGCATCACCCACTTCAGTTGCATGGTCCACCTACTCAGACATCATGGATGACAGCATGAGAAGGAGCAGCACTAGTAGCATGAAGAGTGGTAATGTTGAGGAATGTAATGCTCATAAAACAATCATCAGCTACACTGACCAGATTAAATAATCTTGATGCATAACCACATGTTCACAAATAATTTAAATGCCCCACCAAGGGACTCCCTAACTATGGAGAGTGTTCTCACGACTTCCTGGACTGGTCAGATGCACTATATCATTCACTTCCATACAAGCAAACAGTCGCATATCATCCAGTATGGTCCCGAGTGAAGTGTGACATGGTGACATCAACACTACTACTTCCAATGGTAATAATGGTTCTAGGCTTGGTATATTGTTAGGTATGGCAATGTAATTATATGGTCACATATAAGTATCTCCTAGATATTGCCACTGTGCCGTATCCACAAAAAACAGATTAGCATGTTCTACCGGCACCACCAAACTCACCACCTCCCAGGCCACGGTAGACATCACACCTCACCCTTTTGTGTCTTGAAATGTGTTATTCATCTAACGTCTTGCAATTTCTTATACAATTTATTAATCATGTTGGATTTGTCACTGCAATTTACCAATTCTGTATTTTGTACCAGTGTCTATCTATGGTATATACCATTGCTGTATTTTTATGTACCCCATGCTTGTTTTCTACAGAATATGTTGGCGCTTTATAAATAAATAAATAATAATAATAACAACCCATAGCCAGTCCGGTCTTAAAGGAATCGTCAGACAAAAAAATAAAAAAATGAGTTTCACGTACCTGGGGCTTCTACCAGCCTCATGCAGCCATCCTGTGCCCTTGTAGTCACTCACTGCTGCTCCAGTCCCCCACTGCCGGGGTCGGTGGGCCGCCATGCGTACATGTGCACGCATTCCCGCTGCTGCACAAACATTGACACATACATCTTTACACATGCAACGCGTAAAAATGTTTGTGTATATGTTAATGTTCATGCACCAGCGGGAATGTGTGCAAATGTACGCGTGGCGGCCCGCCGACCCCGAGGTCGGCAAAAACGAAACTAGCTGGCGGCAGGGGACCGGAGCAGCAGTGAGTAACTACGAGGGCACAGGGTGGCTGCATGGGGCTGGTACAAGCCCCAGTTAAGTGAAGCTCATTTTTTTTTCCCCTGACGATTCCCTTAAGAAAAAGCGAGGAGGTTTCAGTTTCACATTGCACGGCTTGTCCACAGAATTACTGCACTGCAGACATCACTCAGTTCAGAGTTGTGCTACCACATGGAGGGCCGCTCCCCTTGCATGAAGTCACTAGGATTATGCATTACTAACGCCAACAGGGTGCTTCCTCAAAGCCTTGGCGTGTCATGTGAGAGTGCTTTCCATAGCTGAGGATCCCTTGGTGGGGTGTTTTAAATAACTGGGAAATTGTGGTTGTGCAATGCAATTATTTCAAGTAGTCAGTGCAGGTGCTGATTGTTTTATGTACATTCTAGTTAACTGATAACATAGCAGCATGATACTGCCTTAAGTGGTAATACTACTTAATATTGGTGAGCTCCCTAATACCTTATGTGTCGAAATGATAGGGAACAGCAAACATCATAGCCAGACAGACATTGTATGGGTGAAGGAGAAGCAAGATCAGAAAGTATTATGTTTGATAAACAATTCAGATTTGTTGCCTTCTGGCTGGATCTCCCTCTTTGCGGTTTTTGTTCGCTTCTTCTTTTGATGGAGAAGCAAGTCTACAATGAACTGTGTAAAGGCTGCTTTAAAGGTGGTTGGAGGAGAGAGAGGTAAAGTGAATCGCTCTCTCTTCTATTGAACTTTGTAGCTATTAATTTGCTGCTATTCTTCTACTAACAAATGCCCTGTACAATATATAGCAGACCTATAAGCCTTCAATTCAAGCTCAGTACAGCATGATGATTGTTTAGCTGTAGTCTGAGAAGAAGTCAAGTTGTTGGATTCAAAGGGAGAAACATTGCTACCATTAATTGTAGCAACTGTGGATCTCAGGATCACAAAACAAGTCAATGGTCCTAAGAGCAACAGTACTTTAGTTATTGGTCTGAGAATTATAGCAGAAGGTGGTACTGGTTTTGAGTGGTGTGAAAATAATAAATTATTGTGTACCTTGCTTACATTCAGTAGCCCATTACTGACCTGTCCTTTTTCTTCTGTTACTCAATCTCATCATAACCTTTGAAGACTTAGACAAATAGATAAGCGCTCGACCACTAGTTTCTATTATAACACCAATTAGCACCAATAAATATTAAAATAATTGATTCACAAGTAGAGCGCTGCCCAGCTGTGTGCAAGCTATTAGATCATATAAACAAATAGGTTAAAAAGCGCTGCATACAAAAGTCACAAAAATCCATAAAAGTTCTGCTATTCAGTGCATAAGTCCGCCAATTGTGTGGCCACACATAAAGTTCATCTGGAACTGAAATTGCTAGGGTTCACTCCCCCCTTCAGGTCCCCACTCACCGGATATGGCGGCCTGTATGGGCCCGTCACAGCATCTGAGGTATTGGCCACCTCACAGCCTCTCGATCCGATGTCTGTCTCTTGTGTATGGACAAGATGTCAACAGCTTCAGTACAGCCCGGTACCTTTGAGTATCTTTGTGGTGGAGCAAAGGGCATTTGGCCGCTCAGTCTTGGTTGGGTCTGCAGTTGTACGCGACGTCATGAAGTTTGCTCCAAAGGAACGTTCTTTTTTCCAGCCGCCCCAAAACGCCCTTCAACTGGTTTGTGAACCCATTGAAAACATTTGTGTTCTTCATACACAGTTCCTGAACACCCTGCTGGGTTCACCTCTGCCAGTCAGCACCATGCATGGAGCAAACTTCATGACGTCGCGCACAACTGCAGACCCAACCAAGACTGAGCGGTCAAATGCCCTTTGCTCCACCACAAAGATACTCAAAGGTACTGGGCTGTACTGAAGCTGTTGACATCTTGTCCATACACGAGAGACAGACATTGGATCGAGAGGCTGTGAGGTGGCCAATACCTCAGATGCTGTGACGGGCCCATACAGGCCGCCATATCCGGTGAGTGGGGACCTGAAGGGGGGAGTGAACCCTAGCAATTTCAGTTCCAGATGAACTTTATGTGTGGCCACACAATTGGTGGACTTATGCACTGAATAGCAGAACTTTTATGGATTTTTGTGACTTTTGTATGCAGCGCTTTTTAACCTATTTGTTTATATAACCTTTGAAGAGATGGAATCAAAGATTTCAAGACAATCATTCCCTAGAATCCCTACAAGCAGCTGGCAGGAATTAGATGTTTAGCACCCACAAAACTTGGTTTCATCCTGCAATACAGATGGTAACAGGACACCAACCTCTAGGGGAATATTTAGAAAAGGTTAAATTGTAAATTGGGTTTTCCAAGCATTAATGGCCATGTCTGGTATATCGATGATATCTTGATATGATTAATTCTGGAGCTGGGACCTTGCAAGTCTAAGCAAGTGGTATGTCCACAAAAGTTAATGTAAGATTCTTCTGCAAAAAAAATATATAGTTTTGTTTTTGTTTTGAAGGCCTTATTCACACAGGAGGTTAAAGATGGAGAATCCACCGCCTGTAAGCTTGCTCGCCTTTGGCATGGGTAATGCAGAATTGGTCACTGTAACGAGTCACATCTCAGTATGGCGTCAGGTGCATTCAGATGCAACATGATGCCATTTTTTTTTAATACTTAACCGCACCGCAAGTCAAATTCTGACACATATAGGGTTACTATATTTGTAGCCAGAAGATGGTGGGTGACCGGCAGATGCGAGGCTGAACTGCTGGACAAGAAGAAAGTCAAACTCTTCATAACTGTCGGACAAGGACACAGTTGAGCCCTTCATGTGAAAAAGGCCTTACGATAAGGAAAAACATATTTTGCCTATTTGCTCAATCTCTGTGATTCACTACATCACAATTTGTGTTCCTCAGTTGAATCCAAACAAATCCTTATCAGAAATGAGGAGTTAATTAGGTCTTGAAATGGCCCAATCATCTATCAACTCCAGTTTAGGAAGAATCAGAGACGGCCTTAGAGTATGCGGGGCCTTGGGCAAGTGTCAGATGCGGGGCCTAGAGCCATACCACCACACTCACTGGCTTGTCCACCTCTAATGCAGTATGCCTTATTATTGTTTAAAAACTTGTTAAAGGCCACTAAGCCAACCAATATAGGAACAATTACGATACGTAATGTAATCAAACAGCCGATGGTACTACTATTCGCGTTTGACTACATTACATTTTGTAATTATTCTTATATTTCTTTTTGTGGCATTTAACCAACTGATAGGTTCTAGGCTGGCCTGGAATGGGTGCTAGGCTGAATGGGGAGTACAAAGTTTGTATTTCTATCCAGACACACTCTCCAGCCAGCCTAGTACCCATCCCGAGCTCCCCAGCCAGCCTAGCACCCATCCCCAGCAAGCCTAGCACCCACCCTCAATTCCCCAGCCAGCATAGCAACCATCCCCAGCTCCTCAACTAGCCTTGTACCAATCCTCAGCTCCTCAGCCTGCCTAGCATCCATCCCCAGCTCCTCAACCAGCCTTGTGCCAATCCTCAGTTCCTCAGACAGCTTAGAACACATTCCTTGCTTCCCAACCAGCCTAGCACCAATCCCTAGCTCTCCAGCCAGCCTAGCACACATGCCCAGCCAGCCTAGCACCCATCCCCAGCTCTCCAGTCAGCCTGGTACCCATCCCCAGCTCCCCAGCCAGTGGAGTACCCATCCCCAGCATTTCAGCCAGCTTAGAACCCATCCCTTGCTCCCCAGCCAGCCTAAAAACAATCTCCAGCTCTCCAAGGCAACCTAGCAGCCATCTCCAGCTCCCCAGCTGGCCTAGCACCCATCCACAGTTCCCAATCAAACCTAACACCCATCCTTAGCCAGGGTGGTACACACCCCAAGCTCCCCAGCCAGCTTGTATCTATCCCATGCTCCCCAGCCAGCCTCTACCTATCCCTAGCTCCCCATCAAACTTAGCACCAATCCCCAGGCAGTCTGGGCGCTCCAGCCTGAGCCCCCTCCATGCTCAACTGACCTAAATGCACCTGGGGGCCTCAGGCTGAGGCTTTTGCACGTTACCTTAATCTGACATTTGGCAAGCTTCATGTCAGTGCAGAAATTCATTGCAAAAATGCAAACAGCATAGTACAGTAAAGTACAAAAACTTAAAGACAAAAACCTAAGCAATAAAAGGAAGGTCGGTGCAAAATATAAGGTGCATAAAACAAAATAGGAAGATCTGAGTATTTGTAAATTACACACTACTCAGAACACAAACAGCTAGACTTTTGTAGACCTTTCCTTCACCACCACCAAAATAAGCATGGTATGGCAGGCATGACATGCGGGCCCTTTTCGGGTGAGGGGCCTGGGACGATTACTCCACTTGCCCAAAAGCCCCCCCCCCCCCCCCCCAAAGGCCGCCTCAGGGAAGACTGGCCTGCTCCTCCGTACATGTCTTCTACATCTATACATCTTTTATAGTATACGGCTGCATCACTGAATATCACTTGGAACTCCTTGAGTTGTACTTTTCAGCTCTCCTACACAAAACAATGCTGCAAGGAACCACCAATAAAAGTGGCAGTAGTTGCCACAAGCAGACACATCCTACAGAGATGCACAACCTGTTTAGACCTACCAAGTGAAGACAATAATCATGGCTTGTGATGGCAAAGGATGTTTTAGGAAAGCATCATATTTTAGGTGGAACCCTAAAACCAGCTATGGTTGGCTAGCTATATCAATGGCTGTACTTATTTGTTCTAGATAAAAAGGGAGCATTTCAGATTGTTCATCTGAGATCAGGTGTTCTCTTCTGAACCATCCTACAGTCTTGGCTTTCAGAACTGAATACAAAAAAATGCATAGTTTAGTGGTGAGAGCATCTGGGAACATGCTGTTATTAAAAGGGCAGTAACATAATTGCTTAATCACAGTTATTTTTGCACAGTGGTTTACAAGAACAATTCATAACAAAGTCTGGACTCGTTGAAAGACATCAAAGGTACGAATCTGTATTGCCAGTGTTTTTATGAGATGGCATACTTTCCTCGCTCAGTATATGTATAGTATTTGGGCACCAGAGTTAATGTAAATTATAGGCAAACTCTGGATATTGGTGGAGCCAAACGCCAAGGGGGGTGCTAAATTTAAGTGGCAGGATATCTTATAGGCCCCAGAGAATCATAATTAACATTAAGGCGTTTGGCTATATTATAGCTTAGTGCCATGGGGTAACTTAAGTGCTGGGGTATCTGAATAGGCTTTTAGCCGTTCAGATATAATATAATATTAGGTGCTGGGGTATTGTCTTAGATAAGGGTGGTTAGTGGGATATAAAGGGGGAAGGTTAGTGTTAGGTGTTAGTGGGGGGAGATTAGTGTTAGGGGTTAGTGGGGGGAGGTTATTGTTAGGAGTAAGTGGGGGAGCTTAGTGTTAGAAGTAGTCAGGGATAGTTTGTGTTATGAGTAAGTGGAGGGAGGTTAGTATTAGGAGTAGGTGGGGGAGTTTAGTGTTAGGAGTAATTGGGGTGTGGTTAGTGTGAGGTGTAGATATTGAAGGGCTAGTGTAAGAATATGGTTAAATTGAGGGATAGTAGAATGACAGTATAATTACCAATATTCTACTATAAAGGATCAGGGGTAGTAGAATAACCATAAAATTACCAATATTCTCCTGTCGGACTTTCCTCACACCCATTTTACTAGGCTCCCCTTTTAAACGTATGCACTAAAACACTGTATTACTTACAGATATCTTGTTATCCATATGTGCCACTTATCATTAGAGATGGCCTGAACAGTTCGCCGGCGAGCAGTATTCTGCGAACATCGCTGTTCGCATTCGTGGCGAACAGCAAACATTTGCCGTGTTCGATTCACCCCCTATACATCATCTTTGAGCTAAACGTTGACCCCTAACCTCACAGTCAGCAGACACGTGGCAGCCAATCAGCTAGCACCCCTTCCTGGAACCCCACCCCCCTATCAAAAAGCAGTTGCGGTGGCCATACTGGCTGCTGACTGTTAGTGAGAGCAGGGTCAGACTTACTGCAGATAGGTAGGGAACGTATAAGCTAGGCCTGTGTTCTTGTTCCTTACTTTCTGTGAAAGAACTCCAAACAGCCCTTTTGAGGGCTAGCACATCGGTCTCCTTTGTTTTTGTTTGTGTGTGACACTCCACAGCCCCCTGACACCCAGAGCTGTGTGCACATTACTGCTGTTGCCTCATTAAGTTGCAGGCACAGAACCACTCCAATGCATTATTATTTCACTGTATTCTGATAATACTATTGTATCTCTGTGTGAGACACTCCACAGCCCACTGACCATTAGGGTTTAAGACCCGACTTTGCGTAAACTCCGTAATTTTTGGTGAGACTTATGGCATGGATCCCCCTCTGGCATGCCCCATATTCAGGTGTTAGACCCCTTGAAACAACGTTTTCATCACTTTTTGTGGCCAGAACAAGTCTTTGCAGGTTTTACAATTTGCCAGGGAACTGTATAGGGGAGAGAGGAGCACACTAGACAGCAGAGACCTATATAGGTTATGGAGGAGGGGGCCATTAGATACCAGGGAAATGTACAAGGGAGGTGGCCACTAGATATCAAGGTTGGCCCGCAACTTGGTCACAGTTTTCAATTTCGGCCCATTTTAACACTTTTGCAGTAGTGGCATTGAGGGTGATGAGTTAATTCATGGTTCAAGACTCGGTGCTGCACGTTGTACAGTTTAATATATGAGGGGGAAACATATACATTAAATACATAAAAAAAAAAAACAATAACAGCATTTTGAGTCTGTGTTTTATTTTAACAATGAAAATTATAATGAAACTGACTCAGTTTGGCTGTGATGTTTTGCCTTTATTATAAAGTCGTCATGTCATTTCCTGCAGTTAGTAAGAATTTACTGTACTGACACTACGTCTCACCCCACACACCTTTTTTGTAAAATAGAGAGTAAAGCCCTGCTTAATGCTGTGCAAGGAAACTATGTGTAACGGGAGGTGACTGAACATATTTAGGGAACCAAGGATCTGTCTTCATAAGCTGCCAGAGTTCCTATATTCCCTGACTACATTATATATTATGCTGCTTGGAGGGCTATATTGTTCACGTCAGAGATGAAATTAAAATGTAACTAGTTACATGTTTTTCAGACCCATCCAGAACTAAAATTGCACAACTCCAGTATGTCACACCCATCCCTTTATATTGCACACAAGTATACTGGGATGCTGCTGTTCTGAGATGAAAATATGTACTTACTGTCATCTTGGTGGAGTACATGTTTTTTTTAGATATGTGGTTGGCTTCCTTCTGCTTCTTATTTACAGACCTAGAATTATGGTATTTGTGTTTTTTTCTCCTTGATTGGTGTTTTTCTTCTTTAGACTGTTCCCGTTGTCTGAAATGAAGGGAAATTAAATATCAGTCAACAAAGACTGCGCAATGCAATCCTAATCACAATGTAACGATCGGTGTCAGCACACAGAGAGAATTTGATTATTGGTGATCTGCAGTATCACCAAGAATACAGATTATACCTGATTATTGATGATCTGCAAAATCACCGATAATACAGATATATTACTAACCTCTGGACACCTATATAGTGTGAGTGTTTGGTGCAACAGTAATAACTTTGAGTGAGGACCACCCGAGGAGCAAGTGGTCCTTGGCAGTATGAGAAATACATCCCTTTGGAAGTGCAAAGATCTAGCAGCAGCCTGAGACATCCAAGGGGGCGGAGTCCCAGGCTGAATAGCAAGAAGACCCGGTGACTAGTGACCCCTGGAAGATGGGCGTCACAAGCAGGTCTGGAGAATAACACAAATGATAATACAGTTCCCTAGTCTTGGGTGCGAGGTCCGTGGTCTCAGCACCCTGGAACTAGTCTGGAGTACAACACAAATGATAATACAGTTTCCTAGTCTTGGGTGCGAGGTCCGTGGTCTCAGCACCCTGGAACTAGTCTGGAGTACAACACAAATGATAATACAGTTCCCTAGTCTTGGGTGCGAGGTCCGTGGTCTCAGCACCCTGGAACTAGTCTGGAGTGTAACACAAATGATAATACAAGTAATCTGGCTCAGTGTGAATTCCCAGGTCCTCCTGGTTCAAACACACTGTAGGATCTGACTATGGTCTGAATGCTTCCATGTAAGTGTTCGCAATGGCAAACAACCAGCAACTGACAAGCAACCTGAATATATAGTTGCAAGACTCTGCCGCCCTGCCCGAGCCACTCAGCCAATCAGGAGTCCAGCAGGAATCAGCTGATCTTCCTGATCAGCTGACACATCTCCTGCTGGCATAAAAGGTCTGACTTCTGGCGCGCACGCGCGTAGCTCCTCAGCCTGTGTGAACTAACAGACCCAGCCACACCAGTCGCACGCTGTTGCGGACAAACCGCATCGCTGGACGCGGAATCAGCCGCCTTGCCGCCAGTACTCGCTGCGGCTTTTCCGAGTTTCCTCACACACAAGTTTTGAATACATTACTTGAGGACCTCTTCACCTGACTTTGTAGCTTATTGATATTCCAGTAAGTGATGACACCTGTCTCCTGATGGATTTTCCATAAAAATGCATACACCGGAATGGCTCATAGACACCCCTCTAACTTCCAAGCAGGGCTGGACTTAACACTAGGTACACTAGGCACAAACCTAGAGGTGCCAGTATGCTGAGAGTTGGCTGCCATTGCTTTGGGAACTATTATAATTGGTCGCATCTGGGAGATTTTAAATTGTTTTAATTATTTTTATGGTTAGTATGAGCTTTCAACAAAATTACATGTGTACCCTTATTGTAGCATTACCTGTATCAGGGCTCAGGTATCAGAACAATGGTGCAACGCTTGTCTCAAGCTATTTTACTGATCTCTGTGGAATAACTATGTATCTAATGTGTCATTGTCTTGATGATGGGTGTCTGAGTTCCCACAGCTTGGTCTTCTCTGGTGTGACAGTTACCAGACTGATGTATGAAGGGCGTGTAGAATCCTGCATGTAAAGGTCTGCAGAAACAACTGGACACATGCAGTGAGAATAACCTGCCATCTCCACAGAGCAGCCCAACACCTCTCATCAAACAGACTGTAAACAAAAAGAGCAGAATCTTCCCAATGCCGCTTAGCTGCTGCGTGGTGACATTTTCCTCTGACAGCCTGTATGCTATCAAGGCGGTAAGATTTCATGCTACAGCCTGTCCAGAGATTCCCATAGAAAAGGCTGTTTGATAGTGTCACAGTTTAGAAATACACATTGCTAATTTACCATAGCATAAAATACTTTCGGACATTTTATTTTCAACAGGCTTGTCACAACTGTCATTATCTAAAAGGGTGCATTAGATCTTTCGCTTCCACTCAGCCAACAACAAATGGCATTCATGTCAGGCACTGACAGTTTAAATTTCAGTATCCAGAGCAATCTACGTCATGTGGGCAGTAGAGTTGTGGCAGTTTGTGTGAGCTGGCACTACACGGCTTTGCACTGGGAATAGCACAGTGGGAAAAGTGGGTGGAGCTTAGTGTGTTGGCATGGGGCAAAAAGAATCTGAAAGATTGATGAAATGCAACATGACCTCTGGCTTATCATTTTTACTTGGAAGTCAACCTCTTCTTCCATAAACAGTGACTATCAAAGAGGAGCTAAATAGCAGAGCTGCAGTACTCCAGAAAATACGTGTACATGGCACTTTGCCACCCAGTCACTTTGGCACAAGGTGAGGTGAATGACGGCTCACCTTGCTGCCGGTGAAATTCCGGGTGAGGTTATTTACTCTTCCCCCTCTGAGTCATAGCAACTCGGACGGAGAAGTAATTTGAGGTTTGGCAATCACTGGATCCCCAAATTACCAGTGTGTGGGCCGCGGAATATAGCATTGCTGCTACAGCCATGCCAGACTCAGAAGCTAGGCAGCGCGCGCCAAGAATCCCTGCTGTGGGAAATACATATCTCCTGTGTTTGGTCAGATTTCCTGTAAAATATTAGGGACTGTACATACTGAAGCATAATATTGTTAAGTCTTTTGCTATTTCCAGTACTAAACAACTGCAAGCAAGTCCTCCATGAGGGGAAGGAAGTGTGGCCACCACTGTGTGAAGAAACATGCTTGTGACTCATCCCACCCCACCAACAGGCTGATTACTAGATATCCACCCACTTCTATGACTGGCAGTGGAACAAGTGCTTATGGTTTTTTTTTTGCCAACCACAGTCCCCCTGCCTGTACCTGGAGGTACTTTAGTCAATTTATATGCATTTTGCAGTTTTTAGTGTCTTTACTATTGCTGTTTTAGTGTCTTTCCTATTCAGGCTGTGTAATAGAAAAGAATCCTACTAATATAATAAATGGGAAAGTTCGGATGTTTGGATGTTTGGATGTTTGTTACTCGATCACGCAAAAACGGCTAAACGGATTTGAATGAAATTTGGCACACACATAGTACATTACCTGGAATAAAGTATAGGATACTTTTTATTCCCATAACCAAAAAGAGACAAATACAAATTTCACTGGAAAATGTAAACTGCAGCCATTCTTACACTGTTACACTGGAGGTGTGTTTAGCTTCTAAGGGTACAATGGTTAATTTGCATATATTCAGCAGTGATGCACTGGGAGACATCTCAAGCTCACTCTAACCTGAATTATCGCAAATTCTTTCAGTTTTAAGAAAGCAAACTTTTGTTTTTCTTAACATCTTAGTAAGGGGGCTTTTAGGACCATTGTAGTCCCTTACACACTCCAATGAGTTCTGGGTCACCATGAGCTTTCTGGTTAGTCTGTACCTCTAAGTGTTACAAGCCCTACTGCATAGAGCCAAATTAATCTATGCCATGCACTGATGAGGATCAAACAATCCGAAACAGTCTGTATGCATGTTGGATTATTATGGCTCTGTACAAATTAACAAGCTGACACATCATTGCATTCCAGCAGTTCTGGAGGTGTGTTTAGCTTCTAAGGGTAATAATGGTTAATTTGCATATATTCAGCAGTAATGCACTGGGAGACATCTCAAGCTCACTCCAACCTGAATTATTGCAAATTCTTTCTGTTTTAAGAAAGCAAACTTTTGTTTTTCTTACACTGTTAATGGTAGGGTTCTCAAACTTTGCACAGTTGGTCGTTGGGTGACTAAGATTATTATTCAGAAAAGTGGTTGGAGCCTATAAAAGACAATCAAAATTCACATATTGATTTTCAAGGGGAATATTTTATATAAATATATATAAATATATATATAGGGGGTGGAGCCCCAAACAGCCAATCTGATTTATTTCATTTTAATGCAGGTTATTAATGCCAAAGACCGCAAAGCTCACAAACTTGGTCATTGAGTAATTGTGTGTTAGGGTTAGGAAAAGTGGGCGCAGCCAACACCAGCCAAATACATAATCGGGCAATGCTGGGTCATCAGTAGGCGGAGACAAATACAAATTTCACTGAGAAAATGTAAACTGCAGCAATTCTTACACTATTAATGGTAGGGTTCTCAAACTTTGCACAGTTGGTCACTGGGTGACTGAGATTAATATTCAGAAAGGTGGGTGAAGCCTACAAAAGCCAATCAAAATCCTCCTATTAATCTTTAAGGGGAATATTTAATTGATGCCATTCTTGCACTGTTAATCACCTGTACCTGGTACAGTTGGCCATTGGGTGATTGGGGTTCAAATTCAGAAAAGGTGTGGAGCCACAGCCAACCAGATTTATTTTATTTCAATGCAAATTATTGATGCCAAAGACCGCAAAGCTCACAAACTTGGTCATTAAGTCATTTTGTGTTAGGGTTAGGAAAAGTGGGCAGAGCCAGCACAAGCCAAATACATACCTGGGCAATGCCGAGTCTTCAGTGGGCGGAGACAAACACAAATTTCACTGGGAAAATGTAAACTGCAGCCATTCTTACACTATTAATTGTAGGGTTCTAAAACTTTGCACAGTTGGTCACTGGGTGACTGGGATTAATATTCAGAAAAGTGGGTGGAGCCTACAAAAACTAATCAAAATTCACCTATTGATTTTCAAAGGAGTGGAGCCACAGCCAATTAGATTTATTTCATTTCAATACCAATTATTGATGCCAAAGACCGCAAAGCTCACAAACTAGGTCATCATTGAGTAATTGTGTGTTAGGATTAGACTAACCAGCAAGCTCATGGTGACCCAAAACTCATTGGAGTGTGTAAGGGACTACAATGGTTCCAGCGGTTCTGGAGGTGTGTTAAAGAGGAGCTGTTAGGTATAAGGTCTCAGAGAAAATAAACACATATATCAGTAGCTAAAGATTGGCTGTACTTACATTACATATGCATTTCACTGTCCACGTTTGTACTTCACAGAATTTTTATATAGTATATGCAGAGAATGATGCTCCTGACAGCTCATGGCAGGTTCCATGTTTTTCTGTCTTCTATGAAGCCAATTGTGTCGTCATGTCCTGCCTGCTTCCTGATCACAGAAAAGCTCGTACTGAATAACACAGTGTGCAGTGAATATTAATTAGCCATGTGGCTAGGAACAATAGCTGACTCCTGCAGTGTACTCTGCCCGGAGATTTATCAGTGCTACGCGCTGGACTGATTACAAGCTGCTGTAACGTCTCATTAGCAGCCGAGGGGAGGGCCCCAGAATGCTTTGCAGTATAGTATGCAGCTTGCGTCCTCTTGGGTCTAACAGCTTTGCTGATAAGCACACATCAAAGGTAAGAGAGATTTTTATCTTCACTAATGCCTTTTTGGCTTCCTTCTAAACTGTTTAACACAGGAGAATAGAGGTTTAAATTAGCTTCTGCAGCCTGACAGTTACTTTTTAAGCTTCTAAGGGTACAATGGTTAATTTGCATATATTCAGCAGTGATGCACTGGGAGACATCTCAAGCTCACTCCAACCTGACTTATCGCAAATTCTTTCTGTTTTAAGAAAGCAAACTTTTGTTTTTCCTAACATCTTAGTAAGGGGGCTTTTAGGACCATTGTAGTCCCTTACACACTCCAATGAGTTCTGGGTCACCATGAGCTTGCTGGTTAGTCTGTACCTCTCGGTGTTACAAGCCCTACTGCATAGAGCCAAATTAATCTATGCCATGCACTGATGAGGATCAAACAATCCGAAACAGTCTGTATGCATGTTAGGTTGTTATGGCTCTGTACAAATTAACAAGCTGACACATCATTGCATTCCAGCGGTTCTGGAGGTGTGTTTAGCTTCTAAGGGTACAATGGTTAATTTGCATATATTCAGCAGTGATGCCCTGGGAGACATCTCAAGCTCACTCCAACCTGAGTTATTGCAAATTCTTACTGTTTTAAGAAAGCAAACTTTTGTGTTAGGATTAGAAAAAATGGACAGAGCTAACACTAGCCAATTACATACCCGGGCAATGCCGGGCGACCAGCTAGTAGTAGAAATAAAACTCCAAATATTTACTGGATTTTTAATAGGGGTTACCTATAAATATACTTTTCATAGGTTGCTAAATAATCAAATACACCTTCCCCCCTTAACCACTTGAGGACCCACCCTTTACCCCCCCTTAAGGACCAGCGCTGTTTTAGCTGATCTGTGCTGGGTGGGCTGTGCAGCCCCCAGCACAGATCAGGGTGCAGGCAGAGCGACCAGATCGCCCCCCTTTTTTCCCCACTAGGGGGATAATGTGCTGGGGGAGTCTGATCGCTCCTGCCTGCCTGGGTGTTGCAGGGGGGGCACCTCAAAGCCCCCCTCCGTGGCGAAATTCCCCCCCTCCCTCTCATCTCTGTCCCCCCTGGCAATCTGGGCTGCACAGGACGCTATCCGTCCTGTGCAGCCAGTGACAGGCTGTCCCCTGTCACATGGCGGCGATCCCCGGCCGCTGATCGCCGATCTGCCTTACGGCGCTGCTGTGCAGCAGCACCGTACAATGTAAACAAAGCGGATTATTTCCGCTTGTGTTTACATTTAGCCTGCGAGCCGCGATCGGCGGCCCGCAGGCTATTCACGGAGCCCCCCGCCGTGAATTGACAGGAAGCAGCCGCTCGCGCGAGCGGCTGCTTCCTGATTAATTAGCCTGCAGCCGGCGACGCAGAACTGCGTCGCTGGTCCTGCAGCTGCCACTTTGCCGACGCGCGGTATGAGTGCGCGGTCGGCAAGTGGTTAAAGAAAAACATCTTCCAAAGACTATCCTATCATGGAAGACAATTAAAGACTACTATTATTTATTTATTTCATGCTTACCACTGAAATACCTCATGTTTTACCTTACTTTTACTTTTTGCATTTACCTCATGTTTTACCTCATGTTTGGAAATGGAGAAAAATCTTTCAGAATTGCTAAAAAAAAGAGGAAAATACCTCATGAGGCATTTTACCTACAAAAAAATATTTACCTCCAATAGCTACCAGAATTGAGGCCATAGTGTAGTATGTGCTATAACAGATAATCCAAGTCTAATGCCACCATTAGAAACTGCTATCCAGTCCAACAGTGAAGCACCACCACTGCACGTGGCATGCATGCAGTGCACACCCCCAGAAACAGGCCCCTTATGGGATGGTATGCCACCACTAATTTAAGTAGTGAAATAGTGGTTTAATTTGTAATTCGAATAACAGCCTGATCCTCTGTTGAAGACAGCATTCCCAGGTGTCACTCCACACACCGACTCAGATCAAGGATAGGAAGGCGCAGTTTTCCTTAGTTCACAAAAATAAAGGAAAAAATTGTTCCATATATGTCCAACAAAACAAATAGAGGCACGATACTAAGCTGCGCTGTGGTTGGAAGGCCCCTCTTGCACACCGAACTGATCTCACCCACTGTGGCGTCCCATTCAGGTTTCCTTGCAAAGTCAATAGCCATCTACCTCCCAACCAACTGGTGCAAACAAAGATGTAATGATAGCAGATGTAGTTAGCTCCATCATAAGCATTTCTTCCTCTCCCTTAAGCCTTTTCAGGGGCTGTGACAAGTCTGAAGGGAGTGGATGAAATGCATAGGGTGGTGCTAACTCCTCTCTCTGGATAGCAACAGAGCACATATCTAGCCTGCTGGCTATCAAAGCATCTGCAAAGCCTTAGCCCTGAAATGTCAGTTGTGGGATCAAGTCCCAATCCCTGATGGGTGACATGCCTTGTATATATGTATGCAGGTTTACTCTATCAGTTTTCCTTTGGTCTATAGTCACAACTGATGCATATCTTATATCATCTCTAATGATTACTATGGTGGTCATCGGTTGGGTTAAGCAATCCATTTGTATGGGACCTTCCAATTTGATCACCTTCTGAACATAGGTGACAAAAATAAAGTTAAAGAACATTTAGTACAGTTGTCAGCTAATTAGGGCTATTCAATTACCGGTTTTGACAGCTTAAAGATCTGGATTGAGAGCTTGCTGAGCGAGAATGTCGGTGATGGTGATGGTGGGATTTTCGTGACCTTCCTCGTGAGCTTTGTAAAAGACAGAGAAAAATGTGCATTAGTTAGCATTATAATCTGCCATAAAGTGATCCAATTGTTCATGCAAATACAAGCTATACTCCTCTAATACTTCAAGCCATTCATTATACATTCTCAGCAAATAGATAACAAAGCAGTTGTGCATACCGGGTAATTGAATTATCTCATTATGTTAGACTCTGGGCATAATGCATTTCTTCAGAAGGGTCCATCGGCTGCCGTAACTAAATAAAATATGTCCTTCCATAAATGGATTCATATTAATGATGCGAACAATGCTAAGTGATATATGTGGTCCTATTGTAGATATTTGTCCTTGTTAAATGCAAATGTACTTTCATTAGTTTAAATAACTGCTACATGAGAAATTTCAAATCTGATTTTCTAAAGAAGACAAAAAAATCAGATGTATCATCACTGTCAGCAGCCACTGTAAAATATTTTGCACAGATCTCTCACTCCCTTACCCATGCAGTGCCATAAATAAAGCCTGATACACACTTTCTATTATGATTGGCCAATCACTGACCAAATCTACCACCTTCACTTAGTATGAAGGTTTACTTACACAATTTGCTCATAGTATTCAATATCTATTGACTCTCGTACTATGTAGAGGTGGTTACATTAGGCAGTGATTGGCCAATCATGAAAGTGTGTACCAGGCGTAAAACTGCACTCAGTTCTAATGCCTGGTACACACAGCTAATTTTGATTGGCAAATGATTGGCCAATCTTAACATTATTGTGTAGGTAAGCTATAAGAGCTAACCTACACAATCTGCTGGAAGTATTCAAAATCTGTTGGCCCTCATACTTCATGGTACTTTGTGGTAAAACCGGACAATTAAAAGTGGATGTGTATGCATCCTAAGGATTTCATTTCTTTATAAATGTAATAAATGAGGATTTTTATTGTTGATGGCGACGCTTGTGGACTCTCCAAAGTCATTTCATAAGGCTGCAGAGAGTGTGCTGTCTTAAGCAATATCTAGAGGAGAGATAAGTGAGTGAAGTGAGTGAAGTGCGGTCCGGTGTTAGTCGAGGAGCAGAAATGCAGACATCAAACCAACAAACGTTGATTCCGGTGATACAGCCATTAACCAGTTTATATCCTAACTACAGTATATTCACGTCATAGCAAGTGGCTCCTGAAAGCCACCTGACGTGAATATAAGTCACTTTGATTTAATGAGCACAGCGGGCGTGCTAGCACGCTCCTGGGCTCATTAACCCCCCTCCCCCTAACTACTCTATACTAGCATCCCTGCCATGGGGTTCGATCTCCCCACCACCTGCCCGATCCCCTGTAATTACCCCCCTCTCTCCCCCCCTCCATGCTGCTATTGGGCTGGGCAGGGCAGGGCAGGATTAAAATGTAACAATCTTTACCTGACCTTGTTCCAGCGCCGATCGCGATCCTCTCCCTGTAGTCCCGCTGTCAGCCTCACTATGCTGAATGAATCGGGTCCCGACTTGATGACGTCATCAAGCCGGGACCCGATCCGGGCAGCATAGTAAGGCTGACAGCGGGACTACAGGGAGAGGATCGCGATCAGCGCTGGAACAAGGTCAGGTGAGAGCTTGTGACGTCTAACGCTTCCCTGCGCCTATCTCTGCGGGAGGGGGGGGGACTCGGGAGACACCTGGCACGTGGGTTTTATTTTAAAGGGCCACACACCTGGTTATCCCCGTGGTGGGGGCACACAATTGCATGGGGAATACAGCAATCCATGGGGGAGGGATACAGGGGCATACACCAGGCTATCTGGGGGGGGGGGGAATTAAAAACCACACCTGGCCAACTATGGGGGGGGGGGAGGGGATAAATGGCTACATCAGGCTTACTCAGGTGTGGGGGGGGGGGGTATACAGAGGCACATTTGGCTACCTGGGGCTCAGGAGGGGTACATCTAGCCAACTATGGGGGGGGGGATATACAGGAACACATCTGGCTAACTAAGGGTGGTGGGGGGATACAAAAGAGCCACATAATTGCAGGTAAAGCCAGGGATACAAAATGGAAAAAAGCACCTTTATTTTCAAATCATATATTGTCGCCATACATTGTACTAGGATTATAATTTATATGTTGTAATAACCAGGACAAACGGGCATATCAAATGTATGTGTTAAATCTACAGTAGCTCTTATTATTTTAAAACTATAATAGCTTAAAACTGAGAAATAATAACTTTTTTACATTTTTCCCCCGTTATTTTCTATAAAATGCTTATAAAGTAAAATAATTCTTAGCAAAAAGTATCACCCAAAGAAAGCCTAATTGGTGGCAAAAAAAACAAGGTATAGATCATTTATGTGTGATAAGTATTGATAAAGTTATTAGCTAATGAACGTGAGGAGTGTGAAATGCAGAAAATTGCTCTGGTTTTTAAGGAGGAATAACCCAGGGACGCGAAGTGGTTAAAGGTGTTACCGGAATCAACACTTGTTGTTTGATGTCTGCATTAGAGGAGAGATACAAGAAAAGATAGCAGTAAAATTTTCTAAATCCTTGCAATTACTTACATACAGCACGATCTGTGCTCCAGACCACCCTATTTGACTTTTTGAGTAAACAAGATATTGATATGGAAGCACCCTCAGCCTATAGGAGGATCCGGGGAAGCCTGTGAGTCATCTAGAGCAGTGTTTCTCAACATTTTATTGGTATGCACCCCTTTTAAAACCTTTTACTCACCAAGTACCCCCTAGCATGGTAAACATTATCACAAGTACCCCTTGACAAATATATATTTCATTGTAGTATGTGATAATTGGTTTTAAACAATGTCCAAGCATTTACTATTGCTTTTAATCAGCTAAAATACTAATTTTTGCTGTTTAAATAGGATTTATCATTTTCTAAAACTCTAAATTTGTTATTTTTGGTTAAGTATATCAAGCCCGAGTACCCCCTAGAACCCTCAGAAGTACTCCCTGGGGTACGCGTACCACACGTTGAGAACCTATGATCTAGAGGTTCCCACTACCAAGGTAAGTATCTGAATTTTTTATAAGTCACTTTGGGGGTATTATCCTTTATAAGGTTCCCTTCTTCTGTAAAGACTTTACCAGTATATCCAGTGGCTAGACCATGTGTTGCTGTGCTACGGACCTTATCCCTAAATCTTTTTCTTGCTCTTGTACCTGCTCTGCTGTCGTTCTTACCCTGGCTTGACCCGATACTCACTTTTGGCCTTTGTTCTGCATACCAAATTTTGAGGTATACAGTATATTGTATTTGTTCTCTAGCTTTTTGGAGTTGGTGATCTTTGTGGTTCACCTGTGACCTGTTTCTTCAGTTGTATATAGTGCCCTATACACAATACAAATTATTTCTAAATATTTTGGCATCTGATCCCCAGTATTGGCTACACAAAGAAGTGGTAATCTGCAAGTTCATTTTTTTTAATTATTCAGAGCAGAACATTACACAAATAGTCAAACAAATATCCATTCAAGATAACAGTCTGCACAATGATCTCAGCTGACAATATCCTGTAAGTAAGAAGACATTTCCTGAAGAAATGTGAGAGAAACTTTTCGACGACTGTATCCTAATACATTTTTCTAGCTAAACTTTTGTACGGTACAGAATGTTCCATTTTGATTTGCAGGCGATCCATTTCACGAAAAATACTTTAGACAGATACGGAAGGAAAGTTTTAACAAATAGAAGTGCCTGAAGGACATGTCAGAACTCAGCTGCATGTAACTATACCACACAGGAAAATCTCTACATTAGAACCAGTCAGTTGAGTTAGCAAGGAAAATCAGACAATTGTTATCTTTTGCCATTTTTTAAAGGTCTAGTTCAGACTCACATTTTTTAATGTACTGTATATGAAAGTAAATTTGCATTATTCAGTAACATTTTGTAAAAATGTGTGTATTGCACATTTGTACGTTTTGCAAAAACTATATTGAAAGTATCTGGCTGGTTGGCTGGCTCCTGCAGTTTCTCCTACTGTTGAAACAACAGAACAATTTCACTAGACAGACAGATGTCCATACTCCTTTCTCCTGCTTCATCATCACCTACACGTGGTAATCAGGGAGAAGGTATGGCAGCCAGTCTCTCTCTGTGAGCACAGATAACCTGACTCAGCCCATCTACTCCCACTGCTGGTAAGAGATGAATGTTTTGTGGTCTGCAATCATAATGATTAGAAAAAATCTGTTGGGCTGCAGTGTCGACAAAGAGTGTTAAACTCTCAGCAGCACTGGGAGGTGATGAAGTCTTAGTTGTTCAGTAGCTGGTGAACCCCCACTCTTCTGCCAGCTCAATGTTTTCTACAGGGATTTCTGGGTTAAATGACAGATGCATCTAATATGAATTGTATGAGTAATGGCATAGTTGCATGCTCTCCTGTACTGTTGGTGCTCAAATCTGGGTTTCCTAATTTGGAAACCCGGATTATATTGTGCACCACACATCAGTACCTCAGCTAGTGGAGAGAGGCGGGGGAGGTTACTAACGTGTGGTTTACACTGTGCTTCACTAGACTCTAATACTTTCTCCTCCTTCTTTTTGAAGACAGAAGCACCGGGGACCGAAACCCCACCACCCACTCTACTAGCTGAGGTAATGAAGTGTGGTGTGCGGTGTAATTCAGCTTTCCAAATTAGGAAACCCGGATTCGAACACCAACACTAGTCCCCTGTTATGCTTTACTAACAATTAGGGACGATCAATGATATGCAAATTTTTCGGGGTTTTCAAAATGTGTTCAAATTTATATGCATATATATGCAGTTTGAAAATGGATACATTTGCATCAACTCGGAAGTATTTGCTTAGAGAAGTTTTCCTTGTTCTGTACAATGGAAATGGAGTCCAACCACTTTCATGGCTTAAATTTATTAAAATGTGACTGTTTTCTTCCATTCAGCAAAGACAGGTCACACATAGATATAGAGCAATTATGAAGGATCATTGCTTTTGAAGCAGCCAACAGAGATACAACAGTACACCGAAAGAACAATCATTAGTATAAACTATAAAGTAATCACATGAGCTTCATTCACCCAGTGAGAAAATTCTATACATAATGACAGGGTGAGGTATTGCCTGCTAGTGTTGGTGTTGTAATTTGGCAAAGCGTGGTATGGACATACTCGGTAATATTGGACCAATTGGAGAATGCTTTGGTTTACTGCAGAAATCGGAATACAATGGAAATTTTAAGCCAATCACAAGACTCTGAAAAGCTTGGTAATATCCTAGTCTTGTGACTGGTCTAAAATTACCAAGGTAATCTGATTTCCGTGGAAAAATTCTGCATTCTCTGATTGGTCCAATGCTTCCGAGTTCTGTGATTGGTCTTAAAATACTAAGGTGGCAATGCACCAGTTACACCTGTAGGAGGCACTGCCCTAAGGTATGGTGTTCATCCAGTACACCAGTAAGGGCATACGAGAGATTTCACCGCTGGGAGACTTGGGCACAGGATACAGCCGGTATATGTTCCCGGCGACGTTAAATACTATTCCCCCTCTAGGTCCACATGGATAGTGGGGAATGAAATAATTCGGCTTCCAACAATTGCTGGTGGCCAAATAATAGTGTTTTATAAGCAGGGGCGTCGCTAGGGCTAAAGATCCGAGGCACGTGCTACGGATCTCTGCCCACTGTGCCACGAACCTCTGTCGGGTCATGCGGGGCACTTCAGTCCCCGTCTGTTGCTATGATGCTCTCTGCTCCCCATTGGCCAGCGCAGCGTAGCACCAACCCAGCTGCTCCACCCCTTCTCCCTGTCACCTCCAAGATTGGCCACACTGAAGCTCCGCCTCCCAGCCGTTTTGAAAGGAGCGCGGTCTTCCTGAAGTTCCTGGGCCTGCTGGGGAGCATGGGCAGCAGCAAGTTTACGGGGGAGAGTTCAATCAGTGGGCGGCGGCACCTGCACTTCCCAGTTACTCACTGTGCGCAGCTATGGCCGTAATTCCTATTACGATCTATGGTGCACCCAAGTCTCCTACGCTGGATTGCCAGTGTTCGCCGTTAAGTGGTCTGAACCAGGGTATGGTTCTAATCTAGTTCTGTGTTTTAACGCTTGAAAAGAAAACTCTGTACAGTTTGCCATTAATGGTATTACCTGAATCCGCTTTTGTTGGTTTGATGTCGGTAAAGGAAAAACAGAAATTACATTTCCTGTAGTGCTGGAAAACCCTTAAACAAAATTTACATTTTCTATACTGTATTGTGTGGCCTATTTTTAATGTTGTTTTTCTTCACAAATATGGGCTGTTTTATATATCCTGTGTGAAGCCCAGCTAGGCTTAATAAGGACTGAAGCACAAAGCAACTGGTGCAGAAGGCGGCAGTCATTTTTATACATAATTTGCAATGTTCTTTCACATTATGTTCTAAATTATGCAAAGATACTTCACATATAGAACCTATTTAGAATATATATAGGAAATATAATTGCTGTGTAGCATGCATGCAAATATGTGCATGAATAGAGGGCATCCAGAGCATTTCTGAAGGGAAATATCACATTTTGGTTAGACAGGATGCCGCAGATATGGAGTCTGAGGAATGACAGCTTGTGTAATGGAGAATCCTATTTGCATATCTATCGCTCAGAACACAACATAAGAAGCGGGAAAGTGATGTTTGCTGGATATTTCAGGTGTGGATCAGCCATTAAATAAATGTCACCATTCTTTAAGTCTATGTTTACATAGTGTAGGCAGTGTTTCTGCCTCGTGAAATCATTGGCATATTGCACGATTATTACTACACGGACTGGAACCAGGGCATAATTCTGGGAGTTTGTAATTACCATGATCAGACAATGAAATTATACATGAAAAAAAAGTTATTTCATTCTTACTCCGCTTTTAACACGTAAAGAGACACTAAAGCGAAAAAAAAATATATGATATAATGAATTGGTCGTGTTATACAGATAATTACTAGAACATTAGTAGCAAAGAAAATACTCTCATTTTTATTTTCAGTTATATGTTGTTTTTATAACATTGCATCATTTTCTAATATTTGCATTTTACACACTACTCAGCATTCTAAATGATTTTACAGAGCACGCCATTGAACTATTGAACTGTTCTCTGCAGAGATAAGAAATTACAATGACTGACAGTTGAGATAACAAGCTTCAGAAGACAGAGCTCTCTGCGACTTTGAAAGTCATGAAGCTCAATGGTTCTTTTGCATAGATAACAACTGGAGTTTCTTAACTCCTTCTGTAATGGAAACAATATTATACTTTTTCTCTGCTCCTACTGTGTAATTTCTTAGTTTTACTACACATACAAATCATTTTATCATCATTTTCTTTCGCTTCAGTGTCTCTTTAAGGCTCCTTTCACATTGTGGAACAGTGAAGGAATTGGCATCACTCGTATTCAGGCTGCAACTGAAATAATTACCAATGCCCCCTAGAGACTTAAATACACACCTTGGGCTTGATTCACAAAGCGGTGCTAACTGTTAGCACGCCTGTGAAAACCCCCTTAGCACGTCTAAACGAGCTTTTCGTGCGCAAAACTTTATGCGCGCAAAACTTTATGCACGTAAAACTTTACGCGCGCACTGCACAGAGCGTAGGGCACTCCGTGCGAAGTGCCCCTTAAAGCCTATGGGACTTAGCGCGCGCATAGGACTTTGCGCGCGATCTGATTGAGAAATCCGGTGCTAACCTACTTAGCACACTGGTTAGCACGTCTAAAGACTTTAGACGTGCTAAGTAGGTTAGCACCGCTTTGTAAATCAAGCCCCTTGAATTCAAAACAGATACAAACTATGCACTAAACCCTAAACTAGATAAAACTGAATGCAAACTGATACACATGAATGTAGCTAGCCATAAGTAGACTTACATTTTTGTACAACAGGAGGAGATGGCAGCACTTCCAAATGCAGGTCGCAACTGAATTGACCAGCTGCATAGATGTGCAGAGCCCACACACGGGCAGGTTTACACGACTTGCATTCAAAACAGATGCAACAAACGGAGGACGTTATCTTTCAATAAACAGTTTGTGCGCAGATTGTTCAGTACTAGACTCTTTTACCACGTTGAGGGGTCCTTTCACACTGTGTCCATTGCGTCATGATGGACAATATCATTGCATCACAACGCAATATTCCTATGGGGCCATCACATTGATTGCGGTGTTGCACGGTCCGTCGGGGTAAAGCAGAGTATGCAGTGCATTTACAGTGCAACATACATGTTTGCAGTAGCAGTGAAGCATACTTTCATTGTACTGCACGCCTCACAGTATGGTTGCACAAAAGTTGCGTTGCGATCTTATCACAATGCAACATGCACTGTGTGAATAGAGCCTAAAAGTACAGGTTCCAAGAAAAAAAATCTGTTTTGGCTATTTGTAGAGACTGTCTTTGGGTTTTTAATGCTCTGTTTGTATGCAATTAGCAAATTCTAGCCTGGCATTTTTATGTCCAGCGCTGGCAGCGGAGGACACTGTGTGATCCACGAGGCCTGTCATAGGAATGCAGTGTGCTTGAGCAGATTGTGAGCTCCTCTGCAGAACAGTTAGTGAAAAGTGACATGGCTTTGTACTCTAAAGATCTAACTTAGATTATCATTGTAGAGTAAATAGGAACTGTAACAACATATAGAAGAATGCAAAAAAATGATTCAGGATACACACTTTCACATTATATATTATGGTTCTTATAGGTTATATATTGTTGTATGTTGGTGTGTAGCCCTGCACTCCTACTGAGGCTTAGCCTAGGCTTTTAATTATGCAGAATCCTGGCAGGGCTAAAGATGTTGCCACCTGTGATACATTTCAGATAGTAAATCAGGGAGAGGAAAGATTTTACAATTGGCAAACACTGACTAAATATTCTATAAATGAACATTTGCAAAACAATAAGCAATTTTGTTTGTAATGTTATTTTAACCACAGTTGTTGTTAAAGTAAACACGAAAATGAAAATAATGAAAAATGAAAAAAGTTAAAACAAACTGATGAGATAAACGATAGTGTTAATCCTCCTACTCCTAAAAAGAGTAGGAGGATGAATCCCATGGTTTTAGTTTATATTTAGTTTATACTAAAGTTATACATTTACAAAGCACATTGAATGTTTTGTTGTCTCTGCTCAATGGCAGTCGTTTAAGAGTCCCAGAGTTAAAATACGGTACATGAACTGTTGACCTTTTTCTATCCCTCCTATTCTATCAGGAAAACTTTTATGGCTGTAATTTGCTTATCACTGAGTATTACTATATGCCCAACAACTACCAACAAGACAGAAGCAGTCCCTTGCATGCCTGAAAATTAACACTTTCAGGCGGCAAAAAACAACAACAACAACAAAAAAACAACCAGCCTGGTTATTGATAAGTTTTGCGCTGTACATACATACACATGTTTATCTCATCATGTCTTGTGTCGCCTCGGGTACACTTTAAGCAATACTTTATCCCTTTTCACACTTGCTTTGCTTCACATAGATGACTTTTAAACAGCACGCAAGTTTACATTGGACTATTGCTTTTCCTTTAATCACTCTGTCCAAGTCTGTATAAATATATGTATTATCAGCACCAATTCAGCATTCACGCAGTGTGAGAAGAAATTAAAGTTTAACATGTTAAGCTATGCTACAAAGTACATCCACAACCTCTTTAGTTGAAAATGAAGCCTTGTGTTTCATGTCTGCCTACCATCTCATGGCAGAACCTAAGTACTGCAATTTACAGCAAATGGAGCACCTACTGCTAAGTCACTGACTCCTAATGTTATTACTGACAGCAATAATAATCACGGCCGCTCTTCAAAAAATAGCAAGGAAGTCCCCTGTAGTTCTTGTCATTCCCAATATGCTTTGCAATCAGAAACGAGCAGAAAAATCAGCATGCATCCTTTTCCAACATAAAGAGATGGAAATGGAGCAGCAATAGACAATAAGAATATTATTACTTGCTGCTACAATTTTCATGATAAAGTTATTTTTTTCTTATTTCAGACCTTTATCCTGAATATAAAGAGAGCAGATTGGGATGTGACAACTATCGTATTTACATTTCAAGCACCAACCTTGGAAAAGTGATTCTTTGAATCCGCAAGTTATCAATTTACTCAAGAAGTCATGTCTTGTTTCAGCTGGCATTTCAAATGCCGCTCTGTGACAGTGATTGCGTATCAATATTCAAATGTTATAAAAACACAGAGAAAATGACTTTGGTGCAGAAATGTTACTAAAGCCCCATTTCAGCCACGTTGCCCTGGGTTTGCAAAACTTGATTTAAAGAGGAACTCCAGTGAAAATAATGTAATAAAAAAAAGCGCTTCATTTTTACAATAATTATGTATAAATGATTTAGTCAGTGTTTGCTCACTGTAAAATCTTTTAAATCTCTGATTTACATTTTGACATTTATTACATGGTAACATTTTTACTGTTGGCAGGTGATGTAGCTGCTGCATGCTTTTTTGGCAGTTGGAAGCAGCTGTAAACAGCTATTTCCCACAATGCAGCAAGGTTCACAGACAGGAAACTGCCAGGAGTACGTACTCAGAGTTTCTTGTGGGAGGGGTTTCACCACAATATCAGTCATACAGCGCCCCTGATGGTCTGTTTGTGAAAAGGAATAGATTTCTCATGTAAAAGAGGGTATCAGCTACTGATTGGGATAAAGTTCAATTCTTGGTCGGGGTTTCTCTTTAACTGTCTATAGGCTTCTAGATTAGTTAATGTCAAATAAATCACTTAATAAATACCTGGTCAGGAGCCCAGACAGGGACCACTTCCTGTAAGTAGAGATGTCACGAACATCAAATTTTGGGTTCGCGAACGGTGAACTCGAACTAGGCAAACTGCCATAGACTTCAATGGACAGATGAAGTTTCGCTATCAAGACATATTGTGTATACGGGGCAATGATGTTATGTTATGCGGAGATGTTATGCTCACAGTAAAACCACCTAACATCCAGAGTAATCTGTATATTTTTTGGGATGTGGGAGGAAACCGGAGTGCCTGGAGAAACCCACACAGGCACAGGGTGAACATACAAACTCCTTGCATGTTGTCCTGGCTGGGATTTGAAACAGGACACAGCACTGCAAAGCGAGAGCGCTAACCACTACGCCACCGTGCTGCCCAGAAATCGAGAACATTTAAACATTCCACTTATGCCTCTCCCACCCAGTGTGGGTACTAGGGATGTTCATTCACATTCTGCGGAAATGCAATTTCTGCATTTCCGATCAATTGCATTTCCGCATCAGAATGCAGAAATACTAGTGCGGTAAGCGGATTTTCGCGGAAAAATCTTCAATTTCCGGGAAAATCTGCTTAACGATATGCGTAGTTTTAAGCTAATCAGGAGACTCAGAATGAGTAAGCCAATGTGAGAATGCAAACATTTTGGTGAACTTTTAGGCGGAAATTTTTTAGCTGGAAAATCCGCACCAGAATGTGGATAGCGGTAGCAGTAATCAGCACTGGTGGAAAGGGGATTTTACGCAGAATCAGAAATCAGCATTTCCAACCATCCGTAGTCAGAGCCGGATTAAGGCTAAATGGGGCTCTAAGCAAAGTAACGGATTTGGGCCCCCCCATCATGTCGTAATAGAATCAGAAGATGCAGCTGCACAGCAACATGCCGCACACACCGGGGCAGCTGAGCTGCTTTCCTCTGTGGGTGCACAATGCAGGGAATAGCAGCGGCAAAATGCAGAGTGAGAGATGAATGGCTGGGACATTTGCACTCAGGGGCTGGGACACCCCTGTGAAGAGGGCGCCAGACAGAGCCGGGACAAGGTCCTCCAGCACCCAAGGCTGAGACACCAAAGTGCGCCCCTCCATCCCTGCCACCCGAGCCATCAAACACTGATTGCTATTAGACTAAGAGGCGCCAAAGGGCCCACAACCTCCCCAACACCTTAATATCTAGTTATCTGGCTTGCAGTCACTGCCATGTATCCCCTTTTCTTATTTCTTTCTGCTTCAAACACAATTAGGAATGACAGCTGAATGAATTCTGCGCCCCCTACTACACTGCGCCCTGAGGCTGGAGCCTCTCCAGCCTATGCCTCGGCCCGGCCCTGGCACCAGATACCACAGCAGCAGCACTTTCCTCCTGCATCTCCAGCCTGGCAATAGCAGAAAGCTCTGGACACCGCCAAACCGGAAGCCGTTCCCCAGACAGAATTACATAACCACCCCCACCACCGAACAACCGATTTCCTCCCAAGCTAGACAGCCACCATGCAGCCTCCATCCCAGTGAATACGATAGTCCAGCAGAGAAGACAGCCGCAGCGGGGGAGAATGACAGCACCAGATGACTCACATTCACCTATTGCGATCCAAGCAATAGAGGTCCCGTCATCAGGAGCCCATCTGTCTCCTCTAGAGTGCTGCCGCTTTACTACTTACTACTACGTTACTACTACTATTACTACTTCCTACTTCCTGTCTGATCTGAGAATCAAACTAGAAAAAAAGTTGTAGCGCTTGTTTATGCAGTATCTGAGAATCAGGAAGTTCAGAGCGAGCGGCTGCACTGTAGAAGAGACAGATGGGTTTCAGATGACGGGATCTCTATCGCTTGGATCATGGATAGGTGAGTGAGCGTTTGCCATCTGCTGCTATCATTCTTGCTGCAGCTGTGGTTCTCTGTGGGAAGGTAGGGAGGAGTGGGCAGTGGCCATCCAGCCACCACTGACAGAATGGCGAGGGCTGGTTTATGTACTGATGGGGCCCCTTTAACTCTGAATGGGGCCCCAAGCAACTGCTTTTGTTGCCTGGTCGGTAATCCGGCCCTGTCCCTAGTGGATACACAGAACCTATGCCTACAGTGTTCATGCAAGAAAATCAATGGGCTGTAAAGAAGGTTCCATCTTGCACTGAAATCTGATATAACGACTGACCTTAATTTGTTCTCTCTTATTTCATCATGTATATTTATCTTAATGTTTGCACACATTAGACTTCCCATTTCTTCTGCATAACCTTGTAACATGCAGTAGCTACAACACTTAACAAACATATCTGAAAATAATAAATATAGCCTTTCCTCAATGGAACATACTGGCACTACGTTGACATTCTGACATATGCTATGTCACATAGTGATTGGCTAAGATTGCAAACTGTTTTTGGTGTGTGGTTGTCTCCTTTTGAGCAATGTTTAAGTGGTTGTTTGGCTCTTTAAAGTGTAACTGTCGGGCATAAAATCAAAAATCAATTCTTTATTTTTATCTGGTAAACAAGTAATATGGATCCTAACCAGGCAATCCAAAAGTTAAAATCTCTATTACCACTTATTTGGTACGTTGCCTCACAAAGGACGTTGCAGGGCATGCTGGGTTGTCTTTTTTTGCTTCTTTATTTCCCCTCAGACTTAACTAATGTACAGAAGCAAAAAAGGACAACCCAGCATGCCCTGCAACTTCCTTTGTGCGGCAACGTACCAAATAAGAGTCAGGTAAACTGGGGAATGATCATTTATAAACAAGAAAAGTAATAGAGATTTTAACTTTTGAATTGCCTGGTTAGTGTGAGAAAACGCGGAAAAGCTGCCGTGAGTACTCAGAGCAAGGCGGCTGATTCCGTGTCCAACGCGGCAGGTTGCGTGCGTGGGTCTGCATCCACTGGCATGACGGAGCGCGAGGAAACCGCCGCATGTTTTGTGAACAGGGCGGCGGATTCCGCGTCAGACGTGGATGTTGGCACGCATAGGCATAGTTCTGACAGTACTGCTGAACGCGGAAGAACCGCCGCATGCTTGGACAGCGGTGCGGCTGGTTCCGCATCCAACACAGCAGAAACAGTACAACACATGCCTGGTGTGGCTGGGACTGATAGTCCACACAGGTTCAGGAGGACGCGCGCGGAAAGGCAGAGCCTTTATGACAGTCAGAAGGGCGTCAGCTGACCAAGCCGGTCAGCTGACAATTCCAGCAGTTTTCATTGGTCCAGCACTTAGGGGTGGCGCTGAAGAGCGCTGGGGTATATATACTGGGTGCTGGTCATTTGTCTGGTGTCTGGCATTGCAATCACTACGTGGTAGCACTCAGACCTTCTGTCTGTATCTGTGATATTATCTAGATCAGTTTCCAAAGTGTTGATGACCAAGGAGCTCACACCTTAGTCTAGGAATTCTGTTACCATCTGTATTAATATCTAGACCAGTTCCGGGGTGTTGATGATCTAGGAGCTCACACCCAAGTCTAGGCATTGTTTATTATTTGTTATGACCTTCCGCTTTCCTGACCAATCTTCTGATCTCTGATTAGGTACTTCGCTATATCTGATACTCTGTTGCCAAACTCTGCTTGTCTTAGGATTCCGCTTCTGTCTCCTGTCTCTGTACTTTATCTGTCTGTGTGTTAACGACCTGGCCTGTCCGACCTCGAGAACTATCTTCCCTGTTGAGAGATAGTTCCCAGTCCTGTCAGTGGCACTTCACCTTTGCTGTCACTCACTCTCTGATCCTTCCCACTCTCAGCCTGGCTCCGCCCCTTGGGGAGCATCAGACCAGTGGAAGGAACCTGTTCTCTAAGCAGTATCTCGTACTGCCTAGCACCCTCTACGCGGGTGCTCTCCTCAAAGTATACGGTTGCACCAAACACTCATATTACTCAGGTGTCCAGAGGTTAGAGATATATTTGATTATCGGTGATACTGCAGATCATCAATAATCGGGTATATATCTGCATTCTCGGTGATACTGGAGATCACCGGTAATCAGATCCTCTCTGTGTTACACCGATCGTTACAGTTAGCATTCGTATTACTTATTTACCAGAAAAAAAATAAATAATTGATTTTTGATGTTATGCCCGACAGTTACACTTTAATATACAGTGCTGCATATTATGCTGATGCTTTAAAAGGAGTTGATAATATAGTAATTATAATTATTATTATTTTTATTTATAGAGCACCTATTTTTATTTATAGATTACAACATGCAAAACATACAACAATGAGGAACATAGAAACATAAGCAGGTCACACATACTGTACTATCAGGACAACTAGTGAGTAGTGACACAAATACCGATACATACAATAATTATACTGTAATAATCAAACATACTCTTGACTCGTGTTAATTAAAAGAACTAAAATCTATTTCTTGCACAGTCTACCAATGGTGTTTTTGTCCAATAAAAGGGCAAACAGAGTACTCAACCAACCATAAAGGATTTGGTATGATGTAACATCAATGTATCAGGGCATCCACATCTCCAGAGAGAGAGGGGGACACAGAAATCACCTTTGCCCTCAAGTCTCTTAATGGTGCTATGGCTTATTTTGTCTCACATACCCTCTAACAAGGCCAATGTTTGACAAGTGATTGTGTTGAATTGATGTGATGGACTGTAGGGTAAGAAAACAATCAGTCTCTTTTCACCAAGATTGTCATTGACCACCTGGATAAAAACCTGCTTAATACTGAACCTGAAACTAAAATAGATAAGCAAATTCATTGACATAATGGTATCTTAAACATCAACGCCCCAATGTAACAGAAAGATACATTTTCGCTTAGGCCCCGTTTACACTTAAAGAGAACCTGTACTGAAAATAAAAAGTCAAAATAACCATATACAGGTCATACTTACCTCCTGTGTAGTCTACAACTCAATCTCTTTCTCCTCTCCTGCGTCCCATGTGTCCACTGTGATCAATGGATTTCTCTGTCCTACATTTTAAAAATGACCATTACCCCATAACAGCTTCCTGGTCAGCAGCACACTGTTAAACTGAAATATCACCCACTTGAGCCATAGAGATACATGGATATTACCTTGCAAATTCAGTTGTAACTGCTGCTGATATATAACTGACAGCAACTGGGATATTTCAGTTCTGACAAAATATTGTCAGAACTGGAAGGGATCATTGTCAGAAGAAAATGGTGAGCTTCTGAGGGGAACTCACGGTGAGGTTAGTATATGATATTAATTTGCAGCTACGTCATGTGTTTATTTTAAATAATTTTCCTTGCTTCAGGTTCCCTTTAGGGCTCGTTTCCACTAGGAGGTGTGCTGAAATACATGCACGCCAATGGAACAGTTTCCACTGCGTGCATGGTGTGCGGAGCGGTGCGGTGCGATCCGATAATCTGCAGCATGCTGCAGATTTTCGCACGGCCGCATCCGCCCGCAGCCGTCTCTCATCTCCTCAATACACTTCCGCATCGGAGATGTGGAAGTGATGCGGCCGGCGGCGGAAGTGATGCGATGCGGCATCACTTCGCAAATGAAAACTCGCCCTTAATCAGTTGCTCTCAGTTATAACTGAAAGAAAACTGATTTTCAAAGTAATGCTCATGTTTTCCTATGGCACCTTTCACACTTAACGTGTTTTAGCTGAAATCTTTTACACAATGCAATGCTATGGAAAAAATGCGTACCAACGCATACTAACGCACAGCAACTGATTAAGTGTAAATGGGCCCTAAGTCTACTTTCACTGTCTGATAGATAGACAAAGTGAAAGTTTCTCAATTCAGCATCAGCCTCGCTTACACTTTCTTTACTGATGGTAGGGAGCAGAAGACATATACACATTATCATTCCAGTACTATGGTAAAAAGGTAAATACTCACTGCTTTCTGTGCTTCCTGTCTTGTTTTCTTTTCCGTTTTGGACTTGATGAGCTACAAAAAAGGAACATTTTGTTATCTGAAATTGCTGCAATTGCCACAATAAAGCTTTTAGAAATGTCTTACTGCTCTTAGGGCCCGTTCACACTGCACGCGTTTCCAGCCGCGTTTTGGAAACGCGTGCAGGTGGCCAAAACGCACGACATCAGACAGTGCATAGAGTGCAATGTCTGATGTTCACACTGCATGCGTTCCGGACCTGTGCGGTCCGGGAACGCATGCTGCACGCAGATTTTGCAAAAACGCGTGGCTGTCCCATTCACTTTTCAGTGATGAGATCAGCCACGCAACGCACACAAACGCGGATGGCCATGCGTTCGTACGCGTTACGGTCCGCACGCGTTCCGCACGCATAGCCATCCGCATTTCTGATCTGAACGGGCCCTTAGGGTCTTTCACACTGTGCACATTGTGATACTATCACAATGCAATGATACTGAATAGTCGCATTGTGCAGTACGACTATAGTGTGAAGCATACAGTACCAAGGAAAGTATGTCTCACTGCCACTGTAAACATGCACGTTGTCTGGTAAATGCATAGCATGTTCTGTGTTACCCCACCGGACCCGCCGCACCCCACCCAATGTGAACGACCTATCTGCATATTCTGTAGTACTTGTCCAAGCCCTATCCAATAGAGCCATATCAATCTCTGCCATGCACTGCCATGCATTGATAAGGACAAGAAAGTCCAAAACAGGCTTTCTGCATGTTGGGTTGGTGTGGCTCTGTAAAAGTTATAGGCTGTAGGCTTGCTATAGACCAGCAGTTCTGGATGTAAGCCTTAGGTACTTTGCATATTCAGTAGTGGTGCATTGTGGGAAACTACAGTTGCTCACTTAAAAATGAATTACCGCAAATACAATTTGTTTTAAGGAGGGACATTTTACTAAGCATTGTTTTTTTAGTAGGAGGGCTTTTTGGTCTAATTTAGCCCCCTATACTTTCCTAGTGGTCCTGGGTCACCATTAGCTATGTGGGAATTCTCCAGGATAGGAACTGAGAGAAATTCTCATCCACTGGGATGCTGGCAACAAAAAGAAAAATAAATAAATAAATGATGTCCTGTACTATTCAAAACTAAATTCCTAATATTTCATGGAGTTTGGCTTTCAGCATTGTGCCTATTTGGGGGAAATCTGTGATACTGAGAAGCTACAGAGCTGCTAATCGTGCAGGACAAGCCTGTGTCATCCAATTAAGGCCAGCAGTGATATGGTTATACTGCTGGTAAACCACAAATGGTCTGCAGATGTTAACATTACTTGGCTTTTCATGCTACTTGCAACCGCATCCATACTAGCAAAATGTATCTACTCAGAAGGAAGTCTTTTATAGCTATGGAAATTATCATTACACAGTAATTTAGAATGCCTAGAATAATTCCTGCATTGCATTTTTTAATATGGAAAAAGATGTGCTTAATAGTGTGTAGAAGTTTTTCCGCTTACATTCGCTGATTGTTCATTCAACCACAGGTCTGAGTTGTAAAAGTGTTTGCATAAGCAATTCATGATATTGCGGTAGTAATGTATTGTCTATCAAAACTCCCCAACCAGCCTCTGGCAACTGCCAAAACTATACACAAAATTTAATAAATATACTGAAATACAATGTGTCAAAAAAGGTTTTACCATTTACATAGCAGCAACACTATTATTAGACCAAGTGGTATTAACCACTTGAGGACCGCCCCCAGCCGATGGGCGGCGGCAAAGTCCGGGCCCAAACGACCGCAATACGCCCATCGGCGGGGGCGGCTGCGGGAGTGGCTATGCGGCGATCGCGTCATTTGTGACGCAATCAGCCGCCGGGGACTGGCTCCGCCCACCGTTCGCTGTAACCCGCCGGCCGTTCGGAAGCGCCGGCGGGTTACTAGCACCCGGATCGCCGCTACATGCATGTATAATAGGCTTTGTAATGTATACAAAGCCTATTATACTGGCTGCCTCCTGCCCTGGTGGTCCCAGTGTCCGAGGGACCACCAGGGCAGGCTGCAGCCACCCTAGTCTGCACCCAAGCACACTGATTTCCCCCCCCCTGCCCCCTGATCGCCCACAGCACCCCTCAGACCCCCCCCTGCCCACCCCCCAGACCACTGTTTGCACCCAGTCACCCCCCTAATCACCCATCAATCACTCCCTGTCACTATCTGTCAACGCTATATTTTTTTTTAGTCCCTAATCTGCCCCTACTCCCTCCTGATCACCCCCCACCCCTCAGATTCTCCCCAGACCCCCCCCCCCCGATCCCCCCTCCCCGTGTACTGTATGCTTCTATCCCCTCTGATCACCTGTCAATCACCTGTCAATCACCCGTCAATCACCCGTCAATCACCCCCTGTCACTGCTACCCATCAATCAGCCCCTAACCTGCCCCTTGCGGGCAATCTGATCACCCACCCACACCAATAGATCGCCCGCAGATCCGACATCAGATCACCTCCCAAGTGCAGTGTTTACATCTCTTCTCTCCTCTAAACACCCACTAATTACCCATCAATCACCCATCAATCACCCCCTATCACCACCTGTCACTGTTACCCATCAGATTAGACCCTAATCTGCCCCTTGCGGGTACCCAATCACCCGCCCACACGCTCAGATTGCCCTTAGACCCCCCCTTATCAATTCGCCAGTGCAATATTTACATCTGTTATTCCCTGTAATAACCCACAGATCACCTGTCAATCACCTATCAATCACCCCCTGTCACTGCCACCCATCAATCACCCCTGTCACTGCCACCCATCAATCAGCCCCTAACCTGCCCCTTGCGGGCAATCTGATCACCCACCCACACCAATAGATCACCCGCAGATCCGACATCAGATCACCTCCCAAGTGCAGTGTTTACATCTCTTCTCTCCTCTAAACACCCACTAATTACCCATCAATCACCCCCTATCACCACCTGTCACTGTTACCCATCAGATTAGACCCTAATCTGCCCCTTGCGGGCACCCAATCACCCGCCCACACGCTCAGATTGCCCTCAGACCCCCCCTTATCAATTCGCCAGTGCAATATTTACATCTGTTATTCCCTGTAATAACCCACCGATCACCTGTCAATCATCTATCAATCACCCCCTGTCACTGCCACCCATCAATCACCCCCTGTCACTGCCACCCATCAATCAGCCCCTAACCTGCCCCTTGCGGGCAATCTGATCACCCACCCACACCAATAGATCGTCCGCAGATCCGACATCCGATCACCTCCCAAGTGCAGTGTTTACATCTCTTCTCTCCTCTAAACACCCACTAATTACCCATCAATCACTCTCTATCACCACCTGTCACTGTTACCCATCAGATTAGACCCTAATCTGCCCCTTGCGGGCACCCAATCACCCGCCCACACCTCAGAACGCCCTCAGACCCCAGCCCATCTATTTCCCCCCTCTAATCACACCTTGAGACACCCATCAATCACCTCCTGTCACCCCCTAGCACACCTACCCATCAGATCAGGCCCTAATTTTCCCCGTGTGGGCTCCTGATCACTCGGCCAAACCCTCAGATCCCCCTCAGACCCCCTTCCGATCACCTCCCCAGTGCATTGATTGCATCTATTTTCCCCTCTAACCGCCCCCTGAGACACCCATCAATCACCTCCTGTCACTCCCCTAGCACTCCTATCCATCAGATCAGGCCCAAAACAACCTGTCATCTAAGAGACCACCCTGCTTATGACCGGTTCCACAAAATTTGCCCCCTCATAGACCACCTGTCATCAAAATTTGCAGATGCTTATACCCCTGAACAGTCATTTTGAGAAATTTGGTTTCCAGACTACTCACAGTTTTGGGCCCGTAAAATGCCAGGGCAGTATAGGAACCCCACAAGTGACCCCATTTTAGAAAGAAGACACCCCAAGGTATTCTGTTAGGTGTATGATGAGTTCATAGAAGATTTTATTTTTTGTCAAAAGTTAGCGGAAATTGGATTTTTATTGTTTTTTTCACAAAGTGTCATTTTTCACTAACTTGTGACAAAAAATAAAATCTTCTATGAACTCACCATACCCCTAACGGAATACCTTGGGGTGTCTTCTTTCTAAAATGGAGTCACTTGTGGGGTTCCTATACTGCCCTGGCATTTTAGGGGCCCTAAACCGTGAGGAGTAGTGTAGAAAACAAATGCCTCAAAATGACCTGTGAATAGGACGTTGGGCCCCTTAGCGCACCTAGGCTGCAAAAAAGTGTCACACATGTGGTATCGCCATACTCAGGAGAAGTAGTATAATGTGTTTTGTGGTGTATTTTTACACATACCCATGCTGGGTGGGAGAAATCTCTCTGTAAATGGACAATTGTGTGTAAAAAAAATCTAAAATGTGTCATTTACAGAGATATTTCTCCCACCCAGCATGGTTATATGTAAAAATACACCACAAAACACATTATACTACTTCTTCTGAGTACGGCGATACCACATGTGTGGCACTTTTTTGCACCCTAAGTGCGCTAAGGGGCCCAAAATCCAATGAGTACCTTTAAGATTTCACAGGTCATTTTGCAACATTTGGTTTCAAGACTACTCCTCACGGTTTAGGGCCCCTAAAATGCCAGGGCAGTATAGGAACCCCACAAATAACCCCATTTTATAAAGAAGACACCCCAAGGTATTCCGTTAGGAGTATGGTGAGTTCATAGAAGATTTTATTTTTTGTCACAAGTTAGCGGAAATTGATATGTATTGTTTTTTTTTTCACAAAGTGTCATTTTCCGCTAACTTGTGACAAAAAAAAAAATCTTCTATGAACTCACCATACTCCTAACAGAATACCTTGGGGTGTCTTCTTTCTAAAATGGGGTCACTTGTGGGGTTCCTTTACTGCCCTGGCATTTTAGGGGCCCTAAACCGTGAGCAGTAGTCTAGAATCCAAATGTCTCAAAATGACCTGTGAATAGGACGTTAGGCCCCTTAATGCACCTAGGTTGCAAAAAAGTGTCACACATGTGGTATTGCCGTACTCAGAAGAAGTAGTATATTGTGTTTTGGGGTGTATTTTTACACATACCCATGCTGGGTGGGAGAAATCTCTCTGTAAATGGACAATTGTGTGTAAAAAAAAATCAAACAATTGTCATTTACAGAGATATTTCTCCCACCCAGCATGGGTATGTGTAAAAATACACCCCAAAACACATTATACTACTTCTCCTGAGTACGGCGGTACCACATGTGTGGCACTTTTTTGCACCCTAAGTGCGCTAAGGGGCCCAAAATCCAATGAGTACCTTTAAGATTTCACAGGTCATTTTGCAACATTTGGTTTCAAGACTACTCCTCACGGTTTAGGGCCCCTAAAATGCCAGGGCAGTATAGGAACCCCACAAATAACCCCATTTTATAAAGAAGACACCCCAAGGTATTCCGTTAGGAGTATGGTGAGTTCATAGAAGATTTTATTTTTTGTCACAAGTTAGCGGAAATTGATATGTATTGTTTTTTTTTTCACAAAGTGTCATTTTCCGCTAACTTGTGACAAAAAAAAAATCTTCTATGAACTCACCATACTCCTAACAGAATACCTTGGGGTGTCTTCTTTCTAAAATGGGGTCACTTGTGGGGTTCCTTTACTGCCCTGGCATTTTAGGGGCCCTAAACCGTGAGCAGTAGTCTAGAATCCAAATGTCTCAAAATGACCTGTGAATAGGACGTTAGGCCCCTTAATGCACCTAGGTTGCAAAAAAGTGTCACACATGTGGTATTGCCGTACTCAGAAGAAGTAGTATATTGTGTTTTGGGGTGTATTTTTACACATACCCATGCTGGGTGGGAGAAATCTCTCTGTAAATGGACAATTGTGTGTAAAAAAAAATCAAACAATTGTCATTTACAGAGATATTTCTCCCACCCAGCATGGGTATGTGTAAAAATACACCCCAAAACACATTATACTACTTCTCCTGAGTACGGCGGTACCACATGTGTGGCACTTTTTTGCACCCTAAGTGCGCTAAGGGGCCCAAAATCCAATGAGTACCTTTAAGATTTCACAGGTCATTTTGCAACATTTGGTTTCAAGACTACTCCTCACGGTTTAGGGCCCCTAAAATGCCAGGGCAGTATAGGAACCCCACAAATAACCCCATTTTATAAAGAAGACACCCCAAGGTATTCCGTTAGGAGTATGGTGAGTTCATAGAAGATTTTATTTTTTGTCACAAGTTAGCGGAAAATGAAAAAAAGTGTCACACATGTGGTATCGCCATACTCAGGAGAAGTAGTATAATGTGTTTTGTGGTGTATTTTTACACATACCCATGCTGGGTGGGAGAAATCTCTCTGTAAATGGACAATTGTGTGTAAAAAAAATCTAAAATGTGTCATTTACAGAGATATTTCTCCCACCCAGCATGGGTATGTGTAAAAATACACCCCAAAACACATTATACTATTTCTCCTGAGTACGGCAATACCACATGTGTGGCACTTTTTTGCAGCCTAACTGCGCTAAGGGGCCCAAAGTCCAATGAGCATCTTTAGGCTTTACAGGGGTGCTTACAATTAGGCACCCCCCAAAATGCCAGGACAGTGAACACACCCCACAAATGACCCCATTTTGGAAAGTAGACACTTCAAGGTATTCAGAGAGGAGCATAGTGAGTCCGTGGCAGGTTTAATTTTTTTTTGTCGCAAGTTAGAAGAAATGGAAACTTTTTTTTTTTGTTGTCACAAAGTGTCATTTTCCGCTAACTTGTGACAAAAAATAAAATCTTCTATGAACTCACCATGCCTCTCACTGAATACTTTGGGATGTCTTCTTTCCAAAATGGGGTCATTTGGGGGGTATTTATACTATCCTGGAGTTTTAGCCCCTCATGAAACCTGACAGGTGCGCAGAAAAGTCAGAGATGCTTGAAAATGGGAAAATTCACTTTTGGCACCATAGATTGTAAACGCTATAACTTTTACCCAATCCAATAAATATACACTGAATGTTTTTTTTTTATCAAAGACATGTAGCAGAATAACTTTCGCGCTCAAATGTATAGGAAATTTTACTTTATTTGAAAAATGTCAGCACAGCAAGTTAAAAAAGTCATTTTTTTTGCCAAAATTCATGTCTTTTTTGATGAATATAATAAAAACTAAAACTTGCAGCAGCAATCAAATAGCAGCAAAAGAAAGCTGTATTAGTGACAAGAAAAGGAGGTAAAATTCCTTTAGGTGGTAGGTTGTATGACCGAGCAATAAACCGTGAAAGCTGCAGTGGTCTGAATGGAGAAAAAGGCTCTGGTCCTTAAGGGGCGAAAAGACTGTGGTCCTTAAGTGGTTAATTAGGCTTTCAAGTGGTATTAATTATGATCAGAAAATTGGATTTCCGCAGAAATCAGATTTACCGCAATTCAGTAATTTTAGGCTAATCACAGTCCTTGGAAGCATTCAACCAATTAGAGAATGCAAAATTTTTAACATGGAAATTGGAATGCTGCGGTATTTATGGGCCAATCAAGACTCCGATACTACAGAGTATTTTCAAGTCTTCTGATTGGCACAAAATTTCAGAGGTTTTCTGATTTTCACGGTAAATCACTGCATTCTCTGATTGTTCTACTACTACTGACTATTTCCGAGATACTCGGTAGTAGTGGGCCGTGGTTTTCTGATTTTCGTGGTAAATCTCATACTACCGAGTACTACCGTGTGACCATATTGTGTTATCGGTGATCTCAATGTGTCGCAAAAATAAATTCAAAAAGTGTAACAGAAATTCAAGCCGATACCCCTTTGCTGGTCAACCTGTAGTGTTACAGTGTCACATTAACATCCGTGTGACCATACTGTGTTATCAGAGATCTCAGTGTGTCACAAAATAAATTAAGTGTCACAGAAATTGGTGACAATTCTCCTTTGCTGCAGTGGTCACTGCCTGCTGTGTGATCAATGTCACACCAACATCCATGTGTGTTATTATTTGTGACCTCAGTGTGTAAAAAAAACAACAACTATTATTAGATTTGTGACAGTACCTCTGTGCTGGTGTCACTCACTATGTGACAGGCAGAGGCAGGCCAAAGCTTACAGATACTAGGGGACATAGTGGTGCATCATCCCTTGGCTATGGCATATGTAATCTTCTCCAGAAGAAACAGTTTACTTCCCAGAATGCAGATAAGGTGGTTGACTAGGTCACTCAGCATTCCACCTCTCCTACCTCTTTTCCCAAACCCTCTTATCCTCCACTACTGTGGTCAATCACAACACCATTGCCACCAACCCAGCCCTCCAGGTGAATTGGATTGCTCAGACAAGCTATTTCCTCAGGCATTGACAGACCTAAATCATGACAGGCCAGTGTTCTTGCCATCTGATGAAGGAGGAGAGGAGGAAGACAGAAACGCAGAATTCAGTACCCAGATCACCACAAGGTATTATGTCCCTGCTGCTGTGACCTACTGTGAGTTGGAAAGTGTAAGTGATGGGGGTGATGATGATGTGGTGTGTGATGTGGTGATGTAACGTGTGTGCCCACAAGAGAATAACAGGAGGAGGAGAGTTCAGAGGGAGAAACAGAGCCTTGGAGAGGGAGGAAAAGGTTAGTAAGCAGGGTGAGGTTGCAGGGGACAGGAGGAAAGCAGCAGCGTGTGACATCACCTGGGGTCAGCCAGACATTGTGCCCAGTCACTTCTAGTGGTACTAGACCAGCTCAACAAGGATCATTAGTATGGAAATACTTCTGTGTGCCGCTGACAGTTCAAAAGCCATCTGAATCTCATATTGCCAGTGAATAAGGACTTGTTTTCAATGCAATGCATAGTCGCGCGGCACTGCATTGCGCATCCCTCCCGGGGGGAGGAGCTTGTGATCCCATCCATTATACTGAGTGGGATCACGCGCACAATCGCCCCAAAATGCAGACAACCATGCGCTGCGGTTCAGTGGTGAATCACAACGCATCTATGGAAACAGCAGACAGTGCAGTCTATGCACTGTCCCTGCAATTGCGTTTCCATAAGTGTGGCTGAAAGCGCGATATATGGAAACGAGCCCTTAGTCATAGAAAGACCAGCACGCATGTAGGAACAACTTCACTGAGAAGCACTCAAAGAGCAAGCCAGCCTCCTAGTGTCCCACTTTCCGCCTCCTCCTCTCCCTCATTCCCAGTTGTCCTCCGCTCCACCTTCCAACCTGCCCACTTCATGGTCATCACCACAGAGTCAACATTACATCCCACAGATGTTGGAGGGAAAAAAATGTTGTTGCCTAGTAACCTCCTTGCTAAACGTCTGACTGCAGGCTCAGAACTGCTAGCCCACCAGCTTTTACTATACCAGATAGATGAATCTTAGGTCTTTAAAAAATGTGTAAGCATCGCAGCACTGCAGTGGAGGCCACCGGGAAGAAGATGTTTTTCACAGATGGGCATTGCAGGTCTGTTCCGGCATGTGTAGCAGCAGGTCACCCAATCTCTGGCACACAGTGTTAGATACAAGGTCCATCTGACCACAGACACCTAGGGGTAGATTCACTATAACAAATAGTTACATAAAATAAAAACTTATCAGAGTTAATATGGATTATCAGAATTAACGTGCCTTATCAGAGTTAGCATGCCTTATCAGAGTTAATGTGCCTTATCAGAGTTAACACATGCCTTATCAGATGAAATGTGCCTTATTAGATTAGCATAGTGAGTGCTACGAACTTATGCCTGCTAATTGGCAATGATGAGAGTTCCACTCGTCCTGCCCTGAGCCCCTGCGGGTCCAATCACTTTAAGGGTACGTTTCCACTAACGCGAATTTGCATGCGTTTGCCGCATGCGAATTCGCATAGCCAATACAAGTGCATGGGACTGTTTCCACTTGTCAGGATTCCTTTGCGTTTTTCTGTGCAGAAAAAATCTGCACGGCAGAGCCATCAGAATTCGCATACAGCATGCAGCTATGCGATTCGCATACAATGTATTTAATAGGGAATTTCGCATACGGTTTTGGTATGCGAATTTTCATGCAAATTCGCATACAATTTCGCATGGAATCAATGGAAAAGCACACAGGCACTGCCATGGTTTAATTCGCCTACATCATCATCCATGCGAAATCGCATGCGAATTCGCATAAAAATTCGCATATAGCCGCATGCAGAATTCGCATCCGCATGAAAATTTTTACCGATTCCCACCGCACAAGTGGAAACGTACCCTCAAGGGCATTATTCCCGCACTTTGATTGGCCCAATAGGCTGCCTGTCACTTGACAGGCAGCCTATTGGGCCAAAGTGAAACACAAAGTGCGGGAAAAATGTCCTTTAAAGTGATTGGACCCACAGGGGCTCAGGGCAGGACGAGTGCAGCTCTCGTCATTGCCAATTAGCAGACATAAGTTCGTAGCGCTTGCTAGGCTACTCTAATAAGTGTCTTACCAGAGTAGCCTAGCAAGCGTTACGTACTTAAAGAGGCACTTAAGTGAAAAAAATAAATTGAGTTTTACTCACCTGGGGCTTACCTCAGCCCCCTGCAGCTGATCGGTGCCCACGACGAGTCGCTCTGATGCTCCAGGTCCCGCTGGCGGCCACTTCCAGGTTCGCCGTCAGGGTAGGGGTGCCTATGCGGCCATATGGCCGCATAGGGGTGCTATTTTGGCTGGGAACACGTAGAATCAGCCGCGTTCCCCTGCCTGACGGGTCCTGACGGCGAAACCGGAAGTGGCCGCTTGCGGGACCTGGAGCATCCGAGCGACTCGTCGTGGGCACCGATCAGCTGCAGGGGGCTGAGTTAAGCCCCAGGTGAGTAAAACTCAATTTATTTTTTTCACTGAAGGTTCACTTCAATGTGTCATTAACTCTGATAAGGCATGTGTTAACGCTGATAAGGCATGCTAACTCTGATAAGGCAGGGTAACTCTGATAAGGCAGGTGAACTCTGATAAGGCAGGTGAACTCTGATAAGGCATCTCAACTCTGACAAGGCACACTATTTGTTATAGTGAATCAACTCCTATGTCTTCAAAACATGGGCATGGAAGGTACATAACCTTCACTGTTAAAGGGGAACTTCAGCCTAAACAAACATACTGTCATTAAGTTATATTAGTTATGTTAATTAGAAAAGATAGGTAGTATAATCTCTTACCCACCCTGTTTTAAAAGAACAGGCAAACGTTTGTGATTCATGGGGGCTGCCATCTTTGTCATGGGGGCAGCCATCTTTTTGGTTGAAAGGAGGTGACAGGGAGCATGAGACACAGTTCCAACTGTCCTGTGTCCTGATAACCCCTCCCAGCTGCGCACTAGGGTTCAAATGTCAAATTCAATATGTAAAAAAAAAAAAAATTGCACAAAAACAGCAGAAAGAGAACAACATCATCAGAAATCCCATCATGCTTTGCACAGCATAAGGGGAAAACTGCCCGGGCTGTTTTCTTCTGTGCAGCTAAAAATGAGGCTTGTATAAGAGAAACAAAGTTCTGATACTGTGAAACTGTTAAAGAAACACCAAGCCTTTTCAGTGCTGCTGCGTAGATTTTTAGTCGGGAGGTTCACTTTAAGGAAAGGTGGGGGGAAAGGCTGCGCATCCCTAAACACATGTTGCAATTGAATGGTTAATCGCACAGGCATACACCGCCTCTGCCAGACTGAAAAGAGCAGCAAGGAGAACGCCAGCGCATACCACTAAGGCTGCATCTGAAATGACCCCCAGCTCAGTGTGTAGCACCTATATAGACTTTCTGCACACTTCGCATTCAATTCAGATGCAAATCATATTCAAATCTGCTACTACTTATCATGCAAACAGGAAACTCAGGAGGAGGGGCTGGGAGCAGCTAACCTGACAGCTACATAGTTACAAAGTTAAGGAAAGGTGGGGGGGGGGGGGGGGGGAAGGCTGCGCATCCCTAAACACATGTTGCAATTGAATGGTTAATCGCACAGGCATACACCGCCTCTGCCAGACTGAAAAATGCATGCCCTGCATCCAAGACAAGTGCAGACATTTATTAAACTAGGAGGTACTTTAGCTTCCAACTCCAGGTCTCATGTCCGTTCTGGCCACAGGCACAGCTAACCTTCACCACCACGGCACCCAGTACCTCATTTGGTCCTACTTTGATTGGCTCTATTAATATATACTGTAAGTAGTGATAAAGTTATAGGCGAATAAATAGGAGGTGAAAATTGCTTGGATGCATAAAGTGAAACACGACTGAGGGCTGAAGTGGTTAAAGTCAATGGGGCTTGATGTGAATTTCCGGTTTGCAAATTCTGGGGTAAAATTCTCAAACGCTCTTGTGAACCCAAAATTGTGATGTTCGGCCACCAATACTTATGGATTGAGTAAATAAAAAATAATAATTGGCATGATTACCATATTTCTAGATTTATTTTACAGTAGTAATACCTGTATTATTTTTATTATGAAATTTGTGAAACTCCTACAGATATTTCTGATTCCAGTATATTTATTACAACATATACATTTAAGGAGGTTTGTTAGCACAGTCCAAGACTTTCAGTTGATTTGTTTGAGTACTTAATAATTTTGGGGAAATTCTAACTTCCTTCAGTCTTGTTACTGACCTCCACTACCCATATGTCAAGTGTTTAACACGCTCCCCCCTTTAAAAAATGTTTTCCTATACTTTAGTTGATAATCAGTAATTGCACAGAGCTGACATAACTACAGCAGATTGACACTGGACTAGACTTTGTTCTTATATGTAATATATTATCACTCTCTGTGCCTCTAGGCACTCAATAGTGTTAAGATAATTGTACGCTAGAAATGAATCTGTTCAGTCAAAGATGATAGTATGTGTTGTGCTATAAACAATACAATCAAAGAAGGTATTCGTACACAGACTTCAGTCAGGAACGATTCAAGTTTATTGTTACATCAAAACATGTACAGACATCCGACTATACACCATGGCCAATACGATCCCCCAAGGGCAGAAAAACATACATACATATATACATGTGTATGTATGTTTTTCTGCCCTTGCCTTGACAAAGGGGACCGGATTGGCCCTGAAATGATCGTTGATGTACAGCCAGATGTCTGTACATGTTTTGATGGAACAATAAACTTGAATCGTTCCTGATTGAAGTTTGTGTGTGGATCCATCCTTTGATTGTATGGATTATCGCTGCCTTGAGGATTAAGCACCAGCAACCGCTACATACAGGAGTGCGATCCTTTATGGCAGGGTTTCTCAAACCTGTCCTTGTGACTTCCCAATGGTGCACGTTTTGCAGGCAACCTCACCTACGCACAGGTGGGGTAATTAGTGTCTTAGCTACATGGAATTCACCTACCGTCTTAGCTACATGGAATCCACCTACTGTAGCTGAGACACAAGTTACCCAACCTGTGCAGAGGTGAGGTTGCCTGCAAAACCTGCACCGTTGGGGAGTCACGAGGACAGGTTTGAGAAACGCTGCTTTATCGTTTGGTGATATAAACAAGTCACATAAACGTGTATTTGGGGGCAGATAGCAATCTATACTGGATTGAGTCGCAGTCATCTCATTAATGATGGACTATGTGTTTTAAAAATCACAACCAATGTGCTGAATTAAAGCTAAGTACAAATCTACAAATTAATTAAAGGAGTTTTGTCTCCACATTCTTTATGACAGGTAGTCAGGCTACATAGGAGTATGACTTTTTAGGATAATTACTAGCATGGTGGCAATGGCATACTAATTACTTTTATACCTGTCACAGATTGCTTAACTGTATATAGTGACATCTAGAAACATAATTAGCCAGTATGATATTTAAAAGTAATATTGAGGACAGTCATAACAGACACTAGAGCTAGAAAGGTTGTCCTGGGCATAGCAAAGGATGTGCAAATAAGGTCCCCGGGGGGAAATGGTTAATATCTCGTCAAAAGCAGCAGTCAGTCCCTGGCAAGGTCAAAAGTGAAGGTCAAAGGGCTTGCAGCATAAGATGCTTCCAGTGCTATCCTATCATTACAGTCTACTTAAATAAGACATGATTAGAATTTACTTACGCACTTGGTAATGAAGCCTAATGAGGCTTGGTTCCTATTATGCACCTACAAACAAGACCGAGTGAAATCTGTGCACATGACTGAGAGAGCAGGTTATTCTAAGCTTAGGAACATAAGTGATCTTGCAAACCTGGCACTGATTGATTAGACAACCTGTTACTGGGCCATATAACACAATAGCAAGATCTGCAGCAGAGTTAGTAAATGAATGCTTGTGTTATAGCAGTCACATGCATGCAGCTGTAGCAAGAACCAGTGGCGTAGCTAAGGAGCTGTAGGCCCTGATGCAAGTTTTACAGTGGGGCCCCCCTAAGCACTCTATACATAACAATTGATACGGTGCACCAAAACCTGCCAATGGCAACTACAGTGTCAGAGGTGCAAGAAGGGGATGGGGAACAGTTTGTTAATGATTACCACTATTCAAAGTATCTATAGAGGTGATTATTATGAACACAGGACCAATAGAGAGCTAAAACTGTAGTTGAGGGAGGGCCCTTTGGGGCCCCTTTGGCCCAAGGGCCCCAATGCGGTCGCAACCTCTACAACCCCGATTGATACGCCCCTGGCAAGAACTTTTTTTATACATTCAGGACTGGCTGGATTATGTACTTAACAGTTTTACGGAGCACTAAGGACTCAGCAACACTTGCTATTTTGTAATAAGGTGAGAATAACACACGTTTCCTACAAAATAGCAGATAATTTTTAATATGTCCAGTCCAGGTTTGCTGGTTCTTTATGCTCTCCAGCTTTGAATAACCTGAGTTAGGGCCCTTTTCCACCAGCACGTTTGCGCTGGCTGAATCGCAAAAACGCAAACCGCTAGCGATTTTACAATCGCTACGGTTTGCTTTTTAACATAGGAATCGCGGTAGGTCATTTCCACTACCGCGATTCGTTTTTGTCGGGAACGCGAACGCGCGGCGGAGCGATATTTGCCGCGATTTTGCTATGCAATGCATAGCATAGCAAAATCGCGGCCTGCGAACGTCGGGGAATCGCCGCTAATTGCGATTCAGCAATCGCTAGCGTTCAGCGTGAACGCTAGCGATTGCTAGTGGAAAAGGGCCCTAAAGAAGGGCAGAATACCTAAGCAGCTCGGGGTGACAAAAAACTACTAGGAAAGTATAGGGGACCAAAAGAGGCCGAAAAGCCGTCCTACTAAAAAAAACAATGCTGAGTGTGATTTGCCTTCTTAAAACAGAAGGTATTTGCTATATTTCAGATTAAACTGTGTAACTGTGATACCCTCAAGGCAACACTGCTAAATACGAAAAATATCTCTTTATGCTCCTGAAGCCAAGCTTGCATCCAGAACCGCTGGTGTATAGCAAGCCTATAGCTTTAAATTTTACAGAGCCACATCAACCCAACATGCACACAGACTGTTTCGGACTATGGGTCTAGAGATGTCGCGAACCTCCGATTTTCGGTTCGCGAACGCCGTTCGCGAACCTTCGCGGAAGGTTCGGTTCGCGGAAAAGTTCGAGAACCGCAATAGACTTCAATGGGGATGCGAACTTTGAAAAATAGAAAAATTTATGCTGGCCACAAAAGTGATGGAAAACATGTTTCAAGGGGTCTAACACCTGGAGGGGGGCATGGCGGAGTGGGATACATGCCCAAAGTCCCGGGGAAAAATCTGGATTTGACGCAAAGCAGCGTTTTAAGGGCAGAAATGACATTGAATGCCAAATTGCAGGCCTAAAGTGCTTACAAACATCTTGCATGTGTATACATCAATCAGGGAGTGTAATAAGAGTTCTGTTTCACACTGACGCACCAAACTCACTGTGTAACGCACCGCAAACAGCTATTTGTGTAGTGACGGCCGTGCTGGACTGGTGCGCACCATGGCGAGAGTGCAGGCCGTGGCGGTTTTCAAGCCCATATGGTCGCCGGGCTGTGGTAGCTCAATGATAGAACAAAAGTGACTGTCCACCTGATCAAATTTGGTCTGCCCACAATGAAGCAATGACCTTATTATCTTCTTGTATGTAGGTAGGCATAGGTAGGTGTCCCAGTAGTTAGCTAGGCATAGGTAGGAGTCCCAGTATAGGTAGGTAGGCATAGGTAGGAGTCCCAGTATAGGTAGGTAGGCATAGGTAGGAGTCCCAGTATAGGTAGGTAGGCAGGCATAGGTAGGTGTCCCAGTAGTTAGCTAGGCATAGGTAGGAGTCCCAGTATAGGTAGGTAGGCATAGGTAGGAGTCCCAGTATAGGTAGGTAAGCATAGGTAGGTGTCCCAGTAGTTAGCTAGGCATAGGTAGGAGTCCCAGTATAGGTAGGTAGGCATAGGTAGGTCCCCTAGTATAGGTAGGTAGGTAGGTGTCCCCGTATAGGTAAGTAGGTGCCCCAGTAGTTAGGTAGGCATAGGTAGGTGTCCCAGTATAGATAGTTAGGCAGGGCCTGGCTGGCACAGTAATAACAATTACCAAGGTCCAGCTGCAACAGATAGGGCTGTATAATGTCAGTGAGCAACACACACAAAAATAAAAAATACATCTGGAAAACATTATCTCTCAAAAGAGCTGTTGAGGGGTTCTATTTTAGCAATAACAATCAGCCAGGAGCAAGCCAAGACCAAGAGCCTAACTAATCTTTCCCTAGGAGAACAAGTCTGCAGCAGCTGTCCCTAGTCTGTCTCTAGCAGGCACACGAGTGAGTGTAATGGCGGGCAAACCTGCCTTATATAAGGGGGGGGGGGGGCTCCGGGGCTTAGTGTAGCCTGAATGGCTACAATGTGCCTGCTGACTGTGATGCAGAGGGTCAAAGTTGACCCTCATAGTGCATTATGGGGCGAATCGAACTTCCGCAAAAGTTCGCTTGGTCCAGGCGACCGCGAACCCCCAAAGTTCACCTGGAACCATTCGCCGGCGAACCGTTCGCTACATCTCTATATGGGTCCTCCTCAGTGCATGGCAGGGATTGATATGGCTCTATGGGATATGGCTTGGTGGCGATCTCACTGGGGGAATGCAAAACCTCGGAGGACAGGAAGAAGAATGGTTGCCAGTGTCTGGATCCCCAGGGGGGGTAAGTGAAAACGCCCGCGGTGCACCATTGCTCTACATAGACCTTGCAGCGGTCACCACGAGTCTGGCTCAGGGTTATTGCTCTGGGCTGTGGATATCCAACCAGAGCCTGACCTGGGGTTACCACCAGGGAGGTTAAGTATCACATCTGGTGTAGATGACCACCATAATTATATCATGTTTATGGTGTTGAGCATGAATATGGCCTAATTCACATAGATGGTTGACCACATGGTTACCAAACAGTTGTCATGTGATTCAACAGTCTTTAAACTGGGATCACCTGCCATGTGACTGTAGTATATTGAAATGGAATGAGTGCATTCACAAACATGGTGGGTACTGACAGCTGATACGCTGTGCTGACACTGAGCTGTTGCTAAATGTAGCATGTATCATCAGGTGTTTGGTTGACACACATTGAGATATGCATGGAGAGGGTATGGCACCATTGAAGCGCTGTGCCAACCTTAGCCTCTAATGCCTTCAGCTACCCATGAATGCCCAGCAGTTCCATGGTAATGACTGACTTGGAGTTAACCCACTGCTGTCAACTTACAATGGTTCCCCAAACTGAAAAACACTGGACAACATACAACAGTCCTATACGCCTGACCTAGATTTATTCAACAGCACCTTCTATTAGATAACAAGAATCCTCAATCTTCATATCAGACAATAATCAGGACTGCTGAATGGTTAGTGAACTAAGCAACTAAAGTTCTATGAGTTCGCGTACAGGAAATGTTTTTTTTTTATTGTTTTTTTATCAATAAACCAAGACTGTTGTGGATTATAAAAAAAAAAGAAACATTTGATAGCTTTAGTTGTGTGCACGGGATAGAGGTTAAGAATTCCCCAGCCTTTCATAAGGCCTCATTGTGGTCCACTATGGCCCAGGCAAAGATCACAAATCTTGCACCTAATAGCAGATATTTTGAAAACTATATAGGCTTTGGGGTCAATGTAGACTCACCCAGGTTCTATACAAGACAAGTAACATTTATATTGTGCTTTTCTCCTGGCAGACTTAAAGTGCTTGAGCTGCGGCCACCAGGGCATGCTCAGTAGGCAGTGGCAGTGTTAGGAAGTCTAGCTCAAGCACTCCTTGCTGAATAGGTGCTGGCTTACTGAACAGGAAGAGCCAAGATTCAAACCAAGGTCACCTGTGTCAGAGACAGAGCCCTTAACCATGACACTATCCAGCTATCCATTCCTACACTCTGGAAACCTTAGAATATTGGGCACATACTGAATGGTAATTCGGAAAATACAACATTCCACTAAAATGGACAAATGATTATGATAAAATGATACCAAGGTGACTCACTTGTGTCTTCTTTTCTTGGAGGAGGACCTAGAGAGAGACCAGAAATAACAGGGAACAGGGTAAATAAAATTGTCAATGTAGATGTAAGGGTATTAAACATAATTTTCATTTGCTGTATTTGTAGCAATATGAAGTTGTACATAGCTGTAAATATGCAACGGCCAAATGTAAAACCTTCTATTTATGGATTCATCAGACAAAACCCATGAAGGAGCCTCTTTTGGTGGATCAGGTCATAGGGGCCAGTGATCAGTCTAATAGACACCTGAGTTAATTATCGTTACTTGGGCAGTGAATTGGGCCCCCGATGCAGATAGTAGCTGATCGGCTACTACGTAGGAAATAATGGTTGTAGCCAATAATAGATGATCAGCCACAACCAGCAGTCATTTGGATTTGGGTACTGGGGCTAGTGTTAGGAATTAGGAGGGGAGGTTAGTTTTAGGCACCTAAAGGGAGGACGGGAATTGGTATTAGGCACAGGGGAAAAGGTAGGGGGGTTTCAAGTAAGAAGAGGTAAGTGCCTAGTAAAATATTGGTAAGGGCCTGTACACACTGCTGCGCTTTTAAAATCGCATGCGATTTTTAAAAGCGCAAGCCTTCATGAGAATAGGAAAAGAGTATCGCAGCAGTGTGTACAGGTCTCCGCGATTTTCATTATTTTTCAAAAGACCTTGTGATTAAAAACCGCACTCGATTTGAAAAGCGCAGCGCAAGCGCAGCAGTGTGTACAGGCCCTAATGCAAATTACAGCTATTTTTTACTAGTGGTACCACCCGACACCAATCTCACGTGGTGCCGCCACAACATGTGCTGGTGATTCCTTGCTGGCACAGGACCCCTAACATACAGTTTGGGTTGTGTTCTTTCAGCAGATACAATCCACTGATTTCAATATATTGACTCTATGGGCTTGATTCACAAAGCGGTGCTAACCTACTTAGCACGTCTAAAGTCTTTAGACATGCTAACCAGGGTGCTAAGTAGGTTAGCACCGGATTTCTCAATCAGATCGCGCGCTAACTTTGCACGTGCAAAGTTTTACGCGCACAAAGTCTTATGCGTGCTAAGTCCCATAGGCTTTAATGGGCACTTCGCGCGGAGCACCGCTTTGTGAATCAAGCCCTATATGTTTGGTCTGCCAATAGGCCCAAGAAAAACAGGGGGATGGGAAAGGGGAGTCATATCAGGCAATAGCAAGGGCTATTCAAAGGTTAGTCAAGTAGTGTTTGTGTTATCACAGTCACAAAATATGATCAGGGCTGTGGAGTCGGTACAAAAATCATCCACCTCCTACTACTCAGTTTATGAAACCTCCAACTACGACTCCAGGTACCCAAAATGGCTCAGATTTCAATTCGTCGACTCCAACTCCTTAGTCTAATTTTTACAAACGCTATGGATTTGGTTCAAAAATCATCTGACTCCGACTCCTCAGTTTATTTAAACCACCGACTCTGAATCCAGGTACCCAAAATTGCTCCGACTCCACAGCCCTGAATGTGATTTACAAATTATTCTACAAAAAGGTTTAGTTTTTGCAAAACATAAATGCATACTTGACTTTAAGCTATTAGCAGTAACCTGGACCACTGTGTAACCTGCTGCAGCTCCGTCCTCACTCCCTGCTCCTCCGCATCAAAACTCAACCTCAGGAGTGAAACAGCTGATTATATCATGGTAGGTTGGGCTGACCGGCTCTCCCCCAGTGACTGACAGTCTATTGGCTGTTACAAGGGAGATACAGCTTCCCCCATTACATTTAACCATGTCGCTCCTGGGAACAGGGGATAGGAGAAGAAAGAACAGTGTGAGGGAGCAGTAAGCTGTTGTCAGTGAAACTCAGCCAATCCTTACAGCTTGCAGCCTAAACATTAGAATTTTATATTGCAAAATTGAAACATATAATTTTAAGTGTCCATTACTTTACAACTGCGTTTTTATGAAATGTGCTGATCTAGGGATTTAAAGCCCAACTATTGAGACAGATGATTTCCTATTATCATATAACTACTGGGCAACTTGACTTGATTTTAATCTATCTATAAGCTACTTGATTAACTGGTGTTAAATAAACCCTAAGCATGAGGTTTCAGTAAAGGGTATTAAAATAACACTTTCATTCCTTAACTTGGAGGCAGTACAGGTAAAAATAAATGTATACTGAATTATTATTGTTATTGAGTTATATAGCGCCAGCATCTTCTGTGGCGCTGTAAATCAATGCTATAGTAAGCCAGTGTCATACCTGTTTCTCTTCCGCTTCTTGGAACTCTTCTTTTTCTTCTTTTTCACCGGAGAGGGGCTATAAGACTGAGACCTAAAGTGTAAGGAAAATGGAAAATGTTCATTTTAAATACTATTTTTGCTTCATTAAGTCAATAGAGTAACAACAACCACCCTGAAGTCTTTTGGCTCTGCAGATGTATTAAACTACCATAATAACATGGGCTACAATATAATCAGAGAAGAGTGAGCAGGAGGCAGCAGCTATGAAAACCCCTCCCATCAATGCATGCCTTAACTCAAGCCACGCCCCTCTCACACAGCAACTAATTGTAATATCTAATGCTCAGTATGCTATTCATTTATTATTAAAGCTGTTTAGGCTGCAATAGTAATGCTCTTTACAGGAAGCAGTCACCCCTCATTAGATAGAATATCAGGTTCCAGGATGCAACAATCTAAATGTCCCTCTGTAGATGCAAATGCAAATAGTGAATGGCTGATAGGTTGGTAGTAAAACAAGCAAAAACAAGTTTGTATGTTCTCCCTGTGTCTGCATGGGTTTCTTCCGTGCACTCCGGTTTCCTCCCACATCCAAAAAACATACAGGTAAGTTAATTTGCTTCCCCCCTAAAATGGCCCTAGACTATGATATATACACTACATGATAGATACATAGACATATGACCATGGTAGGAATTAGATTGTGAGCCCCTCTGAGGAACAGTTAGTGACAAGACAATATACTCGGTACAGCACTGCGAAAGCTGTCGGCGCTATACTAGTAATAATAATAATAAAAAATAAAAAAGTTTGCCTTCTTAAAACAGAAGGTATTTGCGATTATTCAGATTGGAGTGAGCATATGTCTCCCATGATGCATCACTGTTGAATATGCAAATCATTGTTTTTTGTCCCTGTGAGCTAACCACACCTCCAGAACAGCTAGGATCCAATGAGATAAATGAGGAATGGTCAGGGTTGCTGCCTGGCAGTACATGGTCATGCTATTCAGACTGCAAGGGAGCCAAGCTTTATCAGTTGATGAGGTGATGCATAAAATTGCAGACGACATAATTCATGACAAGATGCTTTAACCACTTGCCGACCGCGCACTCATACCGCGCGTCGGCAAAGTGGCAGCTGCAGGACCAGCAACGCAGATCTGCGTCGCCGGCTGCAGGCTAATTAATCAGGAAGCAGCCGCTCGCGCGAGCGGCTGCTCCCTGTCAATTCACGGCGGGGGGCTCCGTGAATAGCCTGCGGGCCGCCGATCGCGGCTCGCAGGCTAAATGTAAACACAAGCGGAAATAATCCGCTTTGTTTACATTTGTACAACGCTGCTAACAGTAGCAGCGTTGTACTGGATCAGCGATCCCCGGCCAATCAGCGGCCGGGGATCGCTGTCACATGACAGGCAGGAGCCTGTTAGAGGCTGCACAGGACAGATCCGTTCCTGTGCAGCCTCCGATCTCCGGGGAAGGGAGGGAGGAGCGGGGGAAACCTGCGGTGGAGGGGGCTTTGAGGTGCCCCCGCCAGCCACACGCAGGCAGGAGCGATCAGACCCCCCCAGCACATCATCCCCCTAGTGGGGAAAAAAGGGGGGCGATCTGGTCGCTCTGCCTGGTGTTTGATCTGTGCTGGGGGCTGTAGAGCCCACCCAGCACAGATCTTCTAAATCAGCGCTGGTCCTTAAGGGGGGGGGGGGGTAAAGGCTGGGTCATCAAGTGGTTAATTAAAAGTGACTCATCTGACATGTAATAATGAACATATTTATATACACATACAAACACAGTAAGTAGCTTGATGCATTAATGGGACTGGGGAAAACATTTGTGCCTGGAGGTGGGATTTAAAGGATTTTAGAAATGCTTGGTAGGTAGACTAGACAGGGCCATGCTTGTCATTACAGCAGAATATATATTTAATTTTGGAGCTATTGATCATTTTGACATGAAGTTATACTGAAAGTAACCTTTGATTATGTATTTTTTCATGATTTGCTCAATTTTTATTACCAAGGTGTGTGAGAAATTGGCTTTTAAGTGTGGCCACCTTAGCACGGCTGTCATCTTTCCCTTGCTACAGGCTTCAACATCTTTCTGTACTGCTGCTTGGTCCTGACACCTGTCAGAACTCCCCAAGAGAACTGATTATTCTAAGAATGCTGCCTGCCATGCCTATATTCAGAGTGTTTTATCCTCCTGTCATATTGGTAACTGGAATAGATCCAGCATCTGCAGTCTTTCCAGTAATCCTTACTTCTGCTCTGCCTTATGGTGCTGCTAATGTCTTTCCCTATTTTGTATGTCCTTCCCCATTATTTCAGTCCATCTCTGTGATTATATTTGTAGCCTGTTTGTTTCTCTACTTACTGACTTTTGTGCAAGCATGCCATGACTGTACACTGTCAGCCCCCTGTCTACCTATTGTCTTGTGTGCATGTATGCCATGACTGTACACTGCCAGCCCCGTCTAGTTATTGTCTTCTGTGCAAGCATGCCATGACTGTACACTGCCAGCCCTCTGTCTAGTTATTGTCTTCTGTGCATGTATGCCATGACTGTACACTGCCAGCCCCCTGTCTAGTTATTGTCTTCTGTGCAAGCATGCCATGACTGTACACTGCCAGCCCTCTGTCTACCTATTGTCTTCTGTGCATGTATGCCATGTCAGTACACTGCCAGCCCCCTGTCTACCTATTGTCTTCTGTGCATGTATGTCATGACTGTACACTGCCAGCCCTCTGTCTACCTATTGTCTTGTGTGCATGTATGCCATGACTGTACACTGCCAGCCCCCTGTCTACCTATTGTCTTGTGTGCATGTATGCCATGACTGTACACTGCCAGCCCCCTGTCTACCTATTGTCTTCTGTGCATGTATGCCATGACTGTACACTGCCAGCCCTCTGTCTACCAATTGTCTTCTGTGCATGTATGCCATGACTGTACACTGCCAGCCCCCTGTCTACCTATTGTCTTCTGTGCATGTATGCCATGCCTGTACACGGCCAGCCCTCTGTCTAGTTATTGTCTTTGGTGCAAGCATGCCATGACTGTACACAGTGGCGTAGCTAAGGAGCTGTGGGCCCCGATGCAAGTTTTACAATGGGGCCCCCCAAGCACTCTATACATAACAATTGATACGGCGCACCAATACTTGCCAAGGACAACCACAGTGTCTGAGGAGCAAGAAAGGGATGGGGAACAGATTGTTAGGGATCACTACTATTCAAAGTATCTATAGAAGTGATTATTACCAGCACAGGACCAATAGAGAGCTAATACTGTAGTTGAGGGAGGGCCCTTCCGGGCCCCTCTGGCCCAAGGGCCCCGATGCGGTGGCTACCTCTGCACCCCCTATTGCTACGCCCCTGACTGTACACTGCCAGCCCTCTGTCTAGTTATTGTCTTCTGTGCATGTATGCCATGACTATACACTGCCAGCCCACTGTCTAGTTATTGTCTTCTGTGCATGTATGCCATGACTGTACACTGCCAGCACTCTGTCTAGTTAAGGAAGAACAGGAGCTTAGTGAATAGCAATTTCGCTTTACAGTGTTATGGTCCCTGGTTGAAATTTGGGTCAGGACACTATCTGCATGGGGTTTGTATGTTCTCCCTGTATTTGTGTGGGTTTACTCTGGCTCTATCCCACATCCCAAAAACAGTAGGATGTAAATGTGTTTTAATGTATTCCTTTAAGCAAGACTGCTACAGGAACACAAGACACTGATTGATTGACTATGGTAGGGGTTACATTGTGAGCTCCTCTAGGGGAAAGTTAAAGAAATGACTATATACACAATGTAAATCCGCTTTAGTAGATGTCTGCTCATAAAAATATACAATTACTATAAAACAAGTATCATCCCTGTTATTTTATTATAGACACTATCTTCTGGTTAAAGGTTTTCAATCCCTTTGTGATAGTAGCATCACACTCCTCACCTATGTGTAGGATGATTTGATGGGAGGGGGGCTTTATGTTAATACTGAAGCACAAACAGTTACCAGCATTCTGCAGCCATGTGACAAGCTGTGCAGGGAAAGAAGCTGTTAACCTTACAGATGCAAGTTAGAGTGTACCTGTAGGGGAAAAAGTGCCCAATTTAGGTCCTCCTCACCGTTGTAGTGATTAGCACCCCGGAACTTTATTAACAAATGCTTGTTGACAGAGCAGGCCACATTGCGCAGGTGGCTCATGCTACTGCAGTAGCACGGAACTGATTGTGCTTCAAGCCAAGCAGCTTCGTGCTAATGTGCAGGTGCGAACCATCCTGGGACTGCATAGTGCGGCCCTGCCCATTCACAATAAGCAGTGGTCTAGAGGAGGCTTTACCTAAGTATCTAACGTATCTCTCCATTTAAGTGACAGGTTTTTTGTTGTTTTTTTAATTACGCAGGAATAAGAATACCTAGCTTGGTAGATAAAAGCAAACAGCTGTTACTTTCTGGATGACCCTGACAATAGTTAGTATTAGTCTGAATGTACCCATAGGAATCACTTTTTGGTTGGTCCAAACACAAGAAACCAAGGTTTTCCTGAAGAAGATTCCTGATCATCTAATGCAAACAACAAACCTTGGCCTGCAGTCTGCCATTATATAATACTAACTACAATAGCATCTATATAATACAATATTACCTACAATAGCATCTCGTCATCTAAAGCAAACGACAAGCCTTGGCCTGCAGTCTGCCATTATATAATATTCCCTACAATAGCATTTGCTATAGTGACAAAAAGCATAATCTTTGAGCTATTGTATAACTAAAACGAAATCGTTCTTTGCTTGTCCCTGTGACTTTGTGCCACCGTGACTCCTATCCATTCCAAAGGTTTTGCAGACTTTATTGAATGATTTTCAGTGAAGGATTTATAGAAATAAGCAGAAACATCAGGACTGGTCTGGGCACTGAGCAGTATAGAGGGAGATTCAGGAATCAGGCTGTGTTATGTCGCTAAATACATTTCACAGCATGCAGGTTTTACAAAGTTGCTGTGTGAAGAGATTGATACAATTCCACCTTTACGTTCCCCCACAGACTGCCAAAAGTATCTGTGCAAAGACTGCCTTTCTGAAAGCTGGTACTGACATAGAGACTATGAGGAAAATGTATAATGAACCATGAGAATGACTATTTCTTTGTTTCACTCCACAGCATTTTCAAGGCAAACTTCAGCAGGTGTACCAAAGCCACATTCACATTAACAAATGCAGATGGCCGCGTGATTGGAGCGCAACGCGTACGAACGGACGCCATCTGCATTTGCATGCATTGTATGGCTGATCCCATTCACTGAAAGTGAATGGGTCAGCAGCTGCACGTTTTAGGAAAAAAATGCGTGCAGCATGCGTTCCGGGACCGCACTGGTGACTGCACGCATGCAATGTGAACATCAGACAGTGCAGTCTATGCACTTGTGATGTTCATGCGTGTCGGCCTCCCGCACACATTGCTGAAACACAGACGGCAGCATGCTTAGAGTGAATGGGGCCTAAGGGCGAAAAAATTAGACTGTATACTAGAGTGTGGACTATAGCAAAGGAGCCACTCCCTAAATCTCTGGCTCCTATCAGGGCAGTGGTATAGGAAAATGCTTGCAGAAGTTGTGATTCCTACTGGGCCCCTGCTCCTAGCACTGTACACTATCCACTGCATTGCGTGGCTGTGTTCAGCTCTCTTTCAAATGAATGAAACATCCCGGCCAGTGACTGATAACATACTGACACAGCTCAGCAACATATTCTTCTGATTTGCTTTGGACCCCTCTGACATTTTTTTTGTCACTTCTTTTCCATGGGACTAAGACAGGACACGAGTGTCTTCCAAAACATAATGGTTATCACTGAAATAAGTATCAGAGTTCAGTCTTAGGCCTTGTGTACACTATATGCATTGCTGTGCGCATTTCTGCAACACGTATGGTGTGCGAAACATCAGAAGTGCATAGACTGCACTGTCTGTGACATAGTCACTATTGTGCTGTGCAGCAGTGCAGTGGAATAACGCACTGCTGAACGCATTTTTGGCAAAACGCAGTGCTGACCCATTCACTGTAGTAAATGGGATGTCATGGCAGCGCAATGGACCTGGACGCAGATGTTGTGTAACGTTGTACGTTGTGTTCTAAATACACAGCCATGTGAGTTTCATAATGTGAAGGAGGCCTAAGCTGAGAGCCTTTAGAGAACATTTCTTTCTAAGCGGAGAATAACTCGAGAGCTCTGACTCAGGAACAGGAACTGAGGGAAAATCTTCCCTCCACGGATACAGACTGCAATAAAAACTTGGCAGATGTCCCAGTCCTATCCCATTCTATTCATCTATCTCTTAAAAAAAGCTTTAGCCAGACTTTGACTTTAAAATCACCATGTTTTCAATATGCTATTGTTAAAATCTCCTGGGCACAGGGTTCTGACTACATTTTTATGTGGGGCCTGAATGCTAGAACATAGGGAAGCAAATGTGAACCTTGAAGCACCTACCTCTTTCTCTTTTTGTGCTCTGATTTTTTCTTCTTCTTTTTCTTTGCTTTAGGAGGTGGAGAAGGGCTGACTTTCTCTGCTTCTGAGAAGCCATCACTAAACAAAATAAAAAGATAACAGGAACTTACAGGGCAGAATTCCAATGATAACAACAATAACAATAAATATTTCTGAACAGAGTGATTTTTTCAAAGTGATTTTTGCCCAGAGCTGTTCACTTACCATACAAAGTTTACAAGAACTACAAAATCAATATAACCAAATGCACATGCCCAGAATCACTGCTGTAAATTGCTACAAAAATCGTGTTTGCGATTACGCCTAGCAATCTATGGTGTGCACTAGACCTAACAAAGGAATAAATCTAAAAATACATGTAACTTTTTTTCATAAAAATCAGTATGGTAGTCAGTCTGTTATTAATGTCAGCAAACAATACACAGCTACCAACACCAGGAAGTTATCAATAACAGACATGTTTTCAGTGACAGGCAAATACCAATGAGATGCACATAATATACCAACACCAGGTAGATAATATCAAACACAGGATGGCGTAAAATGACAGACATACATTATCATGACAGGTATGCATCATCAATGACAGGAAGAATATTCCCGGTCATCTGTAGGAGCATGCTGATTGGACCGTATGGGAGACCTCACACAAAGCATTTCTTGCATTGTGCTTCTGTGCTAAAAGCCATTCAAGAGCCTCCATTCTGGCTGCTCTTTTCATAATTTGTAATATAATGTGGGGCAGCAGCATTTGCTATGTAAAGCAGGTAACTTTGGCATGCTATGCTCCAGTGGTGTAGCTAAGGAGCTATGGGCCCCAGTGCACTCTATACATAACAATTGATACGGCGCACCAAAACCTGCCAAGGACAACATAGTGTCAGAGGAGCAAGAAGTGGATGGGGAACAGCTTGTTAACGATTACTACCATTTAAAGCATCTATAGAAGTGATTATTAACAGCACAGGACCAATAGAGAGCTAATTCTGTGGTTGAGGGAGGGCCCTACAGGGCCCCTCTGGCCCAAGGGCCCCAGTGCGATTGAAACCTCTGCAACTCCTATTGCTACACCACTGCCACGCGCTGTCATTTGCTACCATAGAACCAATGTATTTTAGTAGCTTGGTAGAGCCAGGGGTATAATTAGGGTTCCACTGGCTACAATATAGATGAACACCATGTATTGCCTACAGAGTAGAATTATATTTTTATAGCCAAGCATAGCTTCAAAGCATTAAGTTTCTTCCTCAGGCATGATACAGAACTAGACCACAACTGGAGACCAGAGGAGACAGTATGTCAAGGAAAATGGTAGATTTAATTACCAAGTGTGGGATTTACAATGAATTGCACTGTGCCTTGCACCCCTTAAAGCTAAGATGCAATGAAACTGGAATGCCAGACTGAAAAAGTGCACCTAAGGGTTTACTATATAGGCTTCAGTAATGGTGAAACATGATCCAAACCGTTGAGGAACCCTTTATGAAAGTATTCCAACTATGAAGCATATTGGTTTGAGCTAAGGGCTCTAAAGCATGTCCAAAACTGCTCTATAGCAAGCCACCATCACCATGACATACAGTGTGTTGCAAAAGTATTCGGCCCCCTTGAAGTTTTCCACATTTTGTCACATTACTGCCACAAACATGTATCAATTTTATTGGAATTCCACATGAAAGACCAATACAAAGTGGTGTACACGTGAGAAGTGGATCGAAAATCATACATCATTCCAAACATTTTTTTTTACAAATAAATAACTGCAAAGTGGGGTGTGCGTAATTATTCGGCCCCCTGAGTCAATACTTTGTAGAACCACCTTTTGCTGCAATTACAGCTGCCAGTCTTTTGGGGTATGTCTCTACCAGCTTTTCACATCTAGAGACTTAAATCCTTGCCCATTCTTCTTTGCAAAACAGCTCCAGATCAGTCAGATTAGATGGACAGAGTTTGTGAACAGCAGTTTTCAGATCTTGCCACAGATTCTCGATTGGATTTAGATCTGGACTTTGGCAGGGCCATTCTAACACATAGATATGTTTTGTTTTAAACCATTCCATTGTTGCCCTGGCTTTATGTTTAGGGTCGTTGTCCTGCTGAAAGGTGAACCTCCGTCCCAGTCTCAAGTCTTTTGCAGTCTCCAAGAGGTTTTCTTCCATGTTTGCCCTGTATCTGGCTCCATCCATCTTCCCATCAACTCTGACCAGCTTCCCTGTCCCTGCTGAAGAGAAGCACCAACAGAGCATGATGCTGCCACCACTATATTTGACAGTGGGGATGGTGTGTTCAGAGTGATGTGCAGTGTTAGTTTTCTGCCACACATAGCGTTTTGCATTTTGGCCAAAAAGTTCAATTTTGGTCTCATCTGACCAGAGCACCTTCTTCCACATGGTTGCTGTGTCCCCCACATGGCCTGTGGCAAACTGCAAACGGGACTTCATATGCTTTCTGTTAACAATGCCTTTCTTCTTTCCACTCTTCCATAAAGGCCAACTTTGTACAGTGCATGACTAATAGTTGTCCTATGGACAGAGTCTCCCACCTGAGCTGTAGATCTCTGCAGCTCGTCCAGAGTCACCATGGGCCTCTTGACTGCATTTCTGATCAGCGCTCTCCTTGTTCGGCCTGTGAGATTAGGTAGACGGCCTTGTCTTGGTAGATTTACAGTTGTGCCATACTCCTTCCATTTCTGAATGATCGCTTGAACAGTGCTCCGTGGGATGTTCAAGGCTTTGGAAATCTTTTTGTAGCCTAAGCCTGCTTTAAATTTCTCAATAACTTGATCCCTGACCTGTCTTGGATCTGTCTTGTGTGTTCTTTGGACTTCACGGTGTTGTTGCTCCCAATATTCTCTTAGACAACCTCTGAGGCCCTCACAGAGCAGCTGTATTTGTACTGACATTAGATTACAAACAGGTGCACTCTATTTAGTCATTAGCACTCATCAGGCAATGTCTATAGGCAACTGACTGCACTCAGATCAAAGGGGGCCGAACAATTATGCACACACCACTTTGCATTTATTTATTTGTAAAAAAAAATTGGAATCATGTATGATTTTCGTTCCACTTCTCATGTGTACACCCCTTTGTGTTGGTCTTTCATGTGGAATTCCAATAAATTTGATTCATGTTTGTGGCAGTAATATGACAAAATGTGGAAAACTTCAAGGGGGCCGAATACTTTTGCAACCCACTGTATCCTAAGTTACATTTAGATTTACAGTTCTTGGCTTAGGGACTGATTCATGACTTACTAAGACACTCTATTCTATATTAACAGACAAGAGTAAGGGAGGGTTCCATGGCAAAATCATTAAATGCCCATGGCTTGCCATTGGGAGATTAAACCATGTATATAAGCTAAACAGCAGTATCAAGGAATGGTAAACAGCTTCACTTCTTTTTAGCAGATTGCTTTATAAAAAAATATCAAACTGAGACAGGAACTATTTCCTGGACCACTATCAATCCGGCCACCCTCACTTGCTGTGAGAAGTCCTGCTCTGCCAGCGTTCATGGCTGATTCTGGGGTGTTTCAAAATGACCTTCTAAGCTGCCATCTGTTTTTAGGTTATCCCTCAGGGGACCTGCTGTTTACGTCATAGTCTGTTAGCCTTATAGCCTCTTCTTCTATAAGGTTCTTGTCCAGGTGATACCCTATTTGTTTTTCTTTTACAATACCTGAGAATAGGAAACTAGGAAATAGATGAAGCTAGAATCAAGGGCATTGTTTTTCAAGGTACAAATATTTAATTGTTCCTGGAAATATCTAATATATGTAATTAATATAAACTATGAATTGCCTTCCAAGGAAACAAAAACATGGGGTGAAGTGTAGTTTAATGGCAGGTACATTGGTAGCAGGGATTCTGTTTAGTGTCACTATACTTAAGCTTGTGTTTTACCAGCAAATTCCCTGCTAGAAAGGTTCAATACCTCCAATTAGTGTAACCTGCTGCACTCCTCTTAGGGGCTGGGGTGGGTCATACATCTTCAGAAAGCAAACTGCATGATGCCAGGAAAAGTGCAAGTTCCAAAGAGATCAGGCACAGCCGCAGCTGCCTTACCTTGGATTGGACTGTGCGCTGAATCCCAATCACACGGCAGCTGCTAGAAGGCAGCTCTAGTCTACAGGTATATGCCAGAAGCTTAACTCTTCTAGGTTTCCCCTTCTCTGGGCTTTACAAGGCATATATCAGTATATGAGAACCCTGCACAGTCCCAGCGCTGCTGTTAATAAGCCCTGTAAAAGCTCCAGGTTTGCTAGTGGTGTTCAGCTTTTCCTGTGTGAACGAGCTCCTCCTTTGCAGCCACCAACAGAGCTGGTGCCCAATTTCACAGGTGCTCTTTTTAAATGTACACTATTTGGGTCCATACTATTCAGAGAAAGAGTGATGCTACTAGATGCCTGTAAACTGCAAATGTACAGAAAATGCTGCCCGCATGGTTGCTGTGCTGGTCCTATGCCTTTAATAGTCTCTGAATGACTGACCCAGAACAAGACAGCAGATCTGGTGTTTTTACTCATTCTGCACATTTGTCGCAGTTGTGAGACTGAAGATGCAAGATAAAATTCAACAGCCAAAGAGCAATTTAAAATGTGATGGCAAGATGGTGCCTTCCCTTCACTCTCCACTCACTTCAGCTTTCCTATAACCCTTTAGCAGCCAATTTATTTAGACTGAGCATTGCAATTGCTCCAGGACAATTTACTTTAGCACATTTTTTATTTCTTATTTGTTACATTTCCTTGTTTCTAATCAGTACTGCTGTAATGTATATGTATGGCCACTTGTCACCAGGGGGCAGTGTGAGACAATAACAGAGGACTTCTGCTTCCAGTTTCTATTTTTTCTGCTAGTAGAAAGAGATCAAAGCATTCCAAGAATTGACAGTACGACGAGTTCTGCCGACTGAGGTCAAAAGTAGTGCACTTATCTCAAACAAGATAACTCTTTAGAAGCTGCTAATGGGTTAACCACTTCCCGACCTCCCACTACACAGGGGCGGCGGGGAAGTGGAGCCCTGCAGGACGGCCTCACCCACAGAGGCGGCGGTCCATTTAAGGGCATGGGCGGAGCGATCGCGTCATCCGTGACGCGATCCTCCGCCGGCGCCTGTCACCGCTCGCTCGCCGCAACATCCCGCCGGCTATACGGAAGCGCCGGCGGGATGTTAACCCCGCGATCGCCGCATACAAAGTGTATAATACACTTTGTAATGTTTACAAAGTGTATTATACAGGCTGCCTCCTGCCCTGGTGGTCCCAGTGTCCGAGGGACCACCAGGGCAGGCTGCAGCCACCCTAGTCTGCACCCAAACACACTGATTTCTCCCCCCCCTGCCCCAGATCGCCCACAGCACCCATCAGACCCCCCCCCTGCCCACCCCCCAGACCTCTGTTTGCACCCAATCACCCCCCTAATCACCCATCAATCACGCCCTGTCACTATCTGTCAACGCTATTTTTTTTTTTATCCCCCCCCCTGCTCCCTGCCCCCTCCTGATCACCCCCCACCCCTCAGATTCTCCCCAGACCCCCCCCCCCAGACCACCCCCCCCTGTTTACTGTATGCATCTATCCCCCTGATCACCTGTCAATCACCTGTCAATCACCTGTCAATCACCCGTCAATCACCCATCAATCACCCGTCAATCACCCCCTGTCACTGCCACCCATCAATCAGCCCCTAACCTGCCCCTTGCGGGCAATCTGATCACCCCCCCACACCAATAGATCGCCCACAGATCCGACATCAGATCACCTCCCAAATCCATTGTTTACATCTATTCTCTCCTCTAAACACCCACTAATTACCCATCAATCACCCATCAATCACCCCCTATCACCACTTGTCACTTTTACCTATCAGATCAGACCCTAATCTGCCCCTTGCGGGCACCCAATCACCCGCCCACACGCTCAGATTGCCCTCTGACCCCCCCTTATCAATTCACCAGTGCATTAATTACATCTGTTCTTCCCTGTAATAACCCACTGATCACCTGTCAATCACCTGCCAATCACCTATCACCCATCAATCACCCCCTGTCACCCCCTGTCACTGCCACCCATCAATCAGCCCCTAACCTGCCCCTTGCGGGCAATCTGATCACCCACCCACACCATTAGATCGCCCGCAAACCCGCCGTCAGATTACCTCCCAAATGTATCGTTTACATCTGTTATCTTCTCTAAACACCCACTAATTACCCATCAATCACCCCCTATCACCACCTGTCACTGTTACCTATCAGATCAGACCCTAATCTGCCCCTTGCGGGCACCCAATCACCCGCCCACACGCTCAGATTGCCCTCTGACCCCCCCTTATCAATTCACCAGTGCATTAATTACATCTGTTCTTCCCTGTAATAACCCACTGATCACCTGTCAATCACCTGCCAATCACCTATCACCCATCAATCACCCCCTGTCACCCCCTGTCACTGCCACCCATCAATCAGCCCCTAACCTGCCCCTTGCGGGCAATCTGATCACCCACCCACACCATTAGATCGCCCGCAAACCCGCCGTCAGATTACCTCCCAAATGTATCGTTTACATCTGTTATCTTCTCTAAACACCCACTAATTACCCATCAATCACCCCCTATCACCACCTGTCACTGTTACCTATCAGATCAGACCCTAATCTGCCCCTTGCGGGCACCCAATCACCCGCCCACACGCTCAGATTGCCCTCAGACCCCCCCCCCCCCCCTTATCAATTCGCCAGTGCATTAATTACATCTGTCCTTCCCTGTAATAACCCACTGATCACCTGTCAATCACCTGCCAATCACCTATCACCCATCAATCACCCCCTGTCACTGCCACCCAACAATCAGCCCCTAACCTGCCCCTTGCGGGCAATCTGATCACCCACCCACACCAATAGATCGCCCGCAGATCCGACATCAGATCACCACCCAAGCGCAGTGTTTCCATCTATTCTCTCCTCTAAACACCCACTAATTACCCATCAATCACCCATCAATCACTCCCTATCACCACCTGTCACTGTTACCTATCAGATCAGACCCTAATCTGCCCCTTGCGGGCACCCAATCGACCGCCTACACGCTCAGATTGCCCTCAGACCCCCCCTTATCAATTCGCCAGTGCAATATTTACATCTGTTCTCCCCTGTAATAACCCACTGATTACCTGTCAATCACCTATCAATCACCCATCAATCACCCCCTGTCACTGCCACCCATCAATCACCCCCTGTCACTGCCACCCATCAATCACCCGCTGTCACTGCCACCCATCAATCAGCCCCTAACCTGCCCCTTGCGGGCAAACTGATCACCCACCCACACCAATAGATCGCCCGCAGATCCGACATCAGATCACCACCCAAGCGCAGTGTTTCCATCTATTCTCTACCCTAAACACCCACTAATTACCCATCAATCACCCCCTGTCACTGCTACCTATCAGATTAGACCCCTATCTGCCCCTAGGGCACTCAATCACCCGCCCACACCCTCAGAATGCCCTCAGACCCCAGCCCTGATCACCTCGCCAGTGCATTGCTTGCATCCATTCCCCCCTCTAATCACACCTTGAGACACCCATCAATCACCTCCTGTCACCCCCTAGCACACCTACCCATCAGATCAGGCCCCAATTTGCCCCGTGTGGGCTCCTGATCACTCGGCCAAACCCTCAGACCCCCTTCCGATCACCTCCCCAGTGCATGGATTGCATCTATTTTCCCCTCTAACCACCCCCTGAGACACCCATCAATCACCTCCTGTCACCCCCTGGCACTCCTATCCATCAGATCAGGCCCAATACAACCTGTCATCTAAAAGGCCACCCTGCTTATGACCGGTTCCACAAAATTCGCCCCCTCATAGACCACCTGTCATCAAAATTTGCAGATGCTTATACCCCTGAACAGTCATTTTGAGACATTTGGTTTCCAGACTACTCACGGTTTTGGGCCTGTAAAATGCCAGGGCGGTATAGGAACCCCACAAGTGACCCCATTTTAGAAAAAAAAGACACCCCAAGGTATTATGTTAGGTGTATGACGAGTTCATAGAAGATTTAATTTTTTGTCAAAAGTTAGCGGAAATTAATTTTTATTGTTTTTTTTTCACAAAGTGTCATTTTTCACTAACTTGTGACAAAAAATAAAATCTTCTATGAACTCGCCATACACCTAACGGAATACCTTGGGGTGTCTTCTTTCTAAAATGGGGTCACTTGTGGGGTTCCTATACTGCCCTGGCATTTTAGGGGCCCTAAACCGCGAGGAGTAGTCTAGAAAACAAATGCTTCAAAATGACCTGTGAATAGGACGTTGGGCCCCTTAGCGCACCTAGGCTGCAAAAAAGTGTCACACATGTGGTACCGCCGTACTCAGGAAAAGTAGTATAATGTGTTTTGGGGTGTATTTTTACACATACCCATGCTGGGTGGGAGAAATTTCTATGTAAATGGACAATTGTGTGTAAAAAAATCAAACAATTGTCATTTACAGAGATATTTCTCCCACTTAGCATGGGTATGTGTAAAAATACACCCCAAAACGCATTATACTACTTCTCCTGAGTACAGCGGTACCACATGTGTGGCACTTTTTTACACCCTAAGTACGCTAAGGGGCCCAAAGTCCAATGAGTACCTTTAGGATTTCACAGGTCATTTTGCGACATTTGGTTTCAAGACTACTCCTCACGGTTTAGGGCCCCTAAAATGCCAGGGCAGTATAGGAACCCCACAAATGACCCCATTCTAGAAAGAAGACACCCAAAGGTATTCCGTACGGAGTATGGTGAGTTCATAGAAGATTTTATTTTTTGTCACAAGTTAGCGGAAAATGACACTTTGTGAAAAAAAACTATTAAAATCAATTTCCGCTAACTTGTGACAAAAAAATAAAAACTTCTATGAACTCACCATACTCCTAACGGAATACCTTGGGGTGTCTTCTTTCTAAAATGGGGTCATTAGTGGGGTTCCTATACTGCCCTGGCATTTTAGGGGCCCTAAACCGTGAGGAGTAGTCTTGAAACAAAAATGACCTGTGAAATCCTAAAGGTACTCATTGGACTTTGGGCCCCTTAGTGCAGTTAGGGTGCAAAAAAGTGCCACACATGTGGTATCGCCGTACTCGGGAGAAGTAGTACAATGTGTTTTGGGGTGTATTTTTCCACATACCCATGCTGGGTGGGAGAAATACCTCTGTAAATGACAATCTTTTGATTTTTTTACACACAATTGTCCATTTACAGAGGTATTTCTCCCACCCAGCATGGGTATGTGTAAAAATACACCCCAAAACACATTGTACTACTTCTCCCGAGTATGGCGATACCACATGTGTGGCACTTTTTTGCACCCTAACTGCGCTAAAGGGCCCAAAGTCCAATGAGTACCTTTAGGATTTCACAGGTCATTTTGAGAAATTTCGTTTCAAGACTACTCCTCACGGTTTAGGGCCCCTAAAATGCCAGGGCAGTATAGGAACCCCACAAATGACCCCATTTTAGAAAGAAGACACCCCAAGGTATTCCGTTAGGAGTATGGTGAGTTCATAGAAGATTTTGTTTTTTGTCAAAAGTTAGCGGAAATTGATTTTAATTGTGTTTTTTCACAAAGTGTCATTTTCCGCTAACTTGTGACAAAAAATAAAATCTTCTATGAACTCGCCATACTACTAACGGAATACCTTGGGGTGTCTTCTTTCTAAAATGGGGTCATTTGTGGGGTTCCTATACTGCCCTGGCATTTTAGGGGCCCTAAACCGTGAGGAGTAGTCTTGAAACGAAATTTCTCAAAATGACCTGTGAAATCCTAAAGGTACTCATTGGACTTTGGGCCCTTTAGCGCAGTTAGGGTGCAAAAAAGTGCCACACATGTGGTATCGCCGTACTCAGGAGAAGTAGTATAATGTGTTTTGTGGTGTATTTTTACACATACCCATGCTGAGTGGGAGAAATATCTCTGTAAATGGACAATTGTGTGTAAAAAAAATTAACAAATTGTCATTTACAGAGATATTTCTCCCACCCAGCATGGGTATGTGTAAAAATACACCCCAAAACACATTATACTACTTCTCCTGAGTACGGCAATACCACATGTGTGGCACTTTTTTGCAGCCTAACTGCGCTAAGGGGTCCAAAGTCCAATGAGCACCTTTAGGCTTTACAGGGGTGCTTACAATTTAGCACCCCCCAAAATGTCAGGACAGTAAACACACCCCACAAATGATCCCATTTTGGAAAGTAGACCCTTCAAGGTATTCAGAGAGGGGCATGGTGAGTCCGTGGCAGATTTCATTTTTTTTTGTCGCAAGTTAGAAGAAATGGAAACTTTTTTTTTTTTTTTTTTTTCTCACAAAGTGTCATTTTCCGCTTACTTGTGACAAAAAATAATATCTTCTATGAACTCACTATGCCTCTCAGTGAATACTTTGGGATGTCTTCTTTCCAAAATGGGGTCATTTGGGGGGTATTTATACTATCCTGGAATTCTAGCCCCTCATGAAACATGACAGGGGGTCAGAAAAGTCAGAGATGCTTGAAAATGGGAAAATTCACTTTTGGCACCATAGTTTGTAAACGCTATAACTTTTACCCAAACCAATAAATATACACTGAATGGGTTTTTTTTTAATCAAAAACATGTTTGTCCACATTTTTCGCGCTGCATGTATACAGAAATTTTACTTTATTTGAAAAATGTCAGCACAGAAAGTTAAAAAAATCATTTTTTTGCCAAAATTCATGTCTTTTTTGATGAATATAATAAAAAGTAAAAATCGCAGGAGCAATCAAATAGCATCAAAAGAAAGCTTTATTAGTGACAAGAAAAGGAGCCAAAATTCATTTAGGTGGTAGGTTGTATGAGCGAGCAATAAACCGTGAAAGCTGCAGTGGTCTGAATGGAAAAAAAGTGGCCGGTCCTTAAGGGGTAGAAAGCCCTAGGTCCTCAAGTGGTTAAAGGACAACTGTAATGAGAGGGATATGAAGACTGCCATATTTATTTCCTTTTAAACAATAACAGTTACCTGGCTGTCCTTCTGATCCTCTGCCTCTAATACATTTAGCCATAGACGCTGTACAAGCATGAAGCAGATCAGGTGTTTCTGACATTATTGTTAGATCTGATAAGATTAGCCACAAGCTTGTGTTATTCAAACACTACTACATCAGCAGGGCTGCCAGGCAACCTGTATTGTTTAAGGGAGAGTCTGAAGCCAAGGAAAAAAAAAAGGTTTTTACTTTAAAAACCTGTTTAACATAATTGCCCCACCTAAAACGCTGCATCCCCGCTACTGAAAATTCCATAAATCCCCTCAAACTCACCGGGGCACATCGCGGGGCTCGTTCTGCATAGAGGCAGAGCTTTGAGCTGTAGCTCTGCCTCTACATGCGTCCATCAGCGCGGATCGCCGCCTCTCCCTCGCCCCTCTCAGTCTTCCTTCACTGAGATGGACGGTTGAGAGGCGTCGATCGGCGCTGATTGACGCGCATGGAGGCAGAGCTGCAGCTCAATGCTCTGCCTCCCTGGGCAGCAATATCCCCGACCAAGAAAGTCATGGATTTTTGCCCCGGGAGTTTGGGGTTATTAATTGAGTTTTCAGCCGCGGGGATGCGGCGTTGTAGGTGGGGCAATTATGTTAGGCAGGTTTTTAAAGTAAAAACCTGTTTTTTCTTGGCTTCAGAGTCTCTTTAAAAGGAAATAAACATGGTAGCCTCCATATTCTTCTCACTTCAGTTGTCCTTTAAAATGGACTTAATTAAATTAGCGAGGATTAGTAGCAAAGAAAAAAATCACTAAGGATAAATGTACAGACATACATAAAACAAGTTCTTCGTGTACCGTATGGTTTCTGAAATGTTGAAGGTTTTCTTTGAGCGGCTCCATTCAGTTGGACACACACTGAACTATTGCTTTAGTTCAAAACAACATTCTGTGCGAATGGATGCTGTCTGCAGGATTGGCCATGCTGATAGTGGTTTTGATTTGTAACATTATTCCTGTAGGCACTCACAGTTTAACCACTTACCAGATATATTCTACCTCCCTTCTTGTGGATTATGGATTGAACTGCTTCACAGCTCTACTACGCTCAATAGGACATTATTGTGTTTAGGCAAACATATCAACTACCTGTTCACTGAATATTCTGTAGAGACTTCCTGTAGAACAGAGGTACCATTGGATGTGTTCGAAGTATGATCAAATACCATTTTCACACCTCCTGGAGGAATCTGTGCCTACAGCTCTGATAAGCACACAGATTACTGCTTTAAATTTGCAGTAGCTGGGTTCCTGAGGCAAATGTTATTTCTCCTTAAAGTGCTGTTCAATGGCTAGGATAAAAGTGTCCTGTGTTACGACTACAGAAAAGCATTTTCTATCATGTTTATGAGGCTCGCAAGCCTGCACAGTAGAGAGCTGAAATAGCAATCTCGGCCATGGACGTCGAATTCCCCCATCGCACCTGGCTTGGAGGTCAGCAAATGGCTGACTTCAGAGGCTTATCAAGGAAATTATTTTATCCAGTGCTTTCTCAAAAGGCTTTTTGACATTCAGCAATGTCATAAAGATGGATGGGTTTAGAACTCGTGTGCTTTCAATACCACTTAAGCTGTAATGCTATTTCATGTTTCACTGTCAAGTCATCAGATTGACTTTTTTTTCTCCTCCATATAATTAGTCTTATTCAATACACGATATGTCAGAGCTTAGGTTGTTTTAATTGCTGAATTTAGAAAGGTCACGGTGTGATTTCAGACGTTATTTCCCTGAAGATGTGGCTGTGTTACCTGTGATGCTGGCGCGGGCTGAGTGATCTCCCCAGCCGGTCCGTTGTGAGTCCATTCTCCAGCTTCTTCAGCTTCTTATCCTCCTGTTCTGCAGATGGTGGGTACTTCACTTCAGCACTGTAAAAGCAAATGGAAACATGTAATCATATGTTTTCTGTATAGAAACAATCAATTAACATAGCAAACATATTACATTATTATTATTACTCCATGAAAAGACAATACTGGTAATCATTTATGTCCCTGAAGGAGACAAAACATTCTTAGGATTAGATTTATAAAGCCAAGGGATTGCAGCTTTTTGTGCCACCAGATGCTGTCCCTGTCTACATCAGTATCCCCCACCCTCCACCGGCCCAAAAGCTTTGTTGGTCTCTTGTCCACCATGCAAGGTTGGATAAGGGCCTGGACAGTAGTGCCCAACACCTTCAGGCATCATAACTATCTGGCTATCTACTGTTTGGCACTTGTATTAGCCTGAGGAAGCAGGCTCAGACCCGTGAAACACATTGCCTGTGCAAGAAAAAAAAACGTTGTTGTCTGAGACTGTCGTTATTGAGGTAAACCACCTCAACTTTTTTTCGTCTTTACTGATTTTAACTTGGTTTTATCTACCTCCATTGTGCAATAAAAACCCCACCCCTCAGAGGTTGGAGGGGAACCTACTGGTTTTGCGTGACCAAAATTACCGTGACAACCAGTTCCTTTTATCAAGGAGAGCGACCGCATCTAGTCTTACCTGGACACCTCGAGTGGAGTCAGGTAGATTGTCTCCACCTGCTTCAAATGGTTGGTTGCCCCTGCTGAAACCTACCTTTGTGAGTAGCCCTTTCTTGATGATTTTACATCCATTTGATTACTAATATACTACACTATCTGGGCTCCCAATGTCTCTGTGTCTTTTTTTACTAGGGTGACAAGATACTCCATCCCCCACCTTCAGCCCTTGCCCCCTGTGTTACAACCAACCCATCTGGCTGACAACGATAGGGGGATACCATGCAAGGTGAGAATAAAAATCATCCCTCTGACTTTTCAAGGCACCCTTGTCCCACTGTTAACAACAAGGAGCACTTTTCACCTTTAGCATTGGTGGGATAGGAGGCATGCTGGTTTTTCATTTTGTTTTAGCAGGAGAGTTTGAAAACGGTTTCCTACTACCAAAATAAAACTGGAAAACTACCTTTTACAGGATTTATGCTGATTAGTGGTGACTGTAAGCTGAAAACGTGGTTTCCACGGGACTTCTAAATGCACTCATCATTTTGTCTCACATTTAACTGTGCTCATATTTGCTATAGGCATAACACAGGCAAAGAACGCTGCTGCTGGTCCTGGTCCAAATATATAGTGTGACCTGTGACCAGGCCCGTATTTACATCACAGGAGCCCTTAGGCACAGATGTCCTGGCACCCTAGACTTCACCCTCTATGGACCTACAAATAGTGATGCTCAAATACCCCTTTTTAAAATTCGAGTTTGGTCGAATTCGAATAGTAAATTATTCGAGGTCAGTCGAATATTCGAGTCGAATAATTTTTACTATTCGATTCGACCTCGGACTTCGAGCTCACTATTCGAGCCGGTATTCGAGCTCACTATTCGAGCTGACTATTCGAATTGGCCTTAAATAGCTTCCAACACTTGTTTTGAGGGTGAATGATGCAAGAAACATCTTTTTTTCCAAGTAACAACAGCAAGTGATTATGTGGGGATGTTCCTTTAAAAAAAAATGTGGAAAGAGAAGTTGTGTCCTAAATTTTGTTCAGTAGTGTTACTGTATATACTTGTTCTTCTTCTTCTTTATCTTTCTTCTTCTTCTAGATCTTCTTCTTCTATATCTTCTTCTTCTTCTTCTTCTTCTTCTTCATCATCTTCTTCTTCTTCTTCTTCTTCTTCATCATCTTCTTCTTCATCTTCTTCATCTTCTTCTTCATCTTCATCTTCTTCTTCATCTTCATCTTCTTCATCTTCTTCTTCTTCATCTTCTTCTTCTTCTTCTTCTTCATCTTCTTCTTCTTCATCTTCTTCTTCTTCATCTTCTTCTTCTTCATCTTCTTCATCTTCTTCTTCTTCATCTTCTTCATCTTCTTCTTCTTCTTCTTCATCTTCTTCTTCTTCATCTTCTTCTTCTTCATCTTCTTCATCTTCTTCTTCTTTTTCATCTTCTTTTTCATCTTCTTCTTCATCTTCTTCTTCATCTTCTTCTTCATCTTCTTCTTCTTCATCTTCTTCATCTTCTTCTTCTTTATCTTCTTCTTCTTTTTCATCTTCTTCTTCATCATCTTCACGTATTTCTCTTTTCAATTTTTTTTTAAAGAAATGCAGCTATTTTTAAGCGTAACAAATAGTTGGTGGGCGCACGCATGTTGGAAGCGCCATTGTATGTGCTCCCTGGCAGTGGAAACACAAAGACAGCAGGAGGTAAATTCAGCAGCAGGAGGAGGAGGATGAGTGTGTGGCAGCAGGCAGTCAATGAGGCAGGCAGCTCGCCGTGACATAATAGCCCTGGTACCTAGCGGTGATACCAGGGCTGTAAATAAACACAACAGGAGGTCCCAGACAGCGGTCGTGCAGCCCACATTGTGTCCAATACACAACTGGGACAACACAGTTTTCAACCCGGGCACCTCAGAAAAATTAAACCTTTTTTTTTTTTAATGGTTTTTTGGTTTTTGGTTTTACAACCAATATAGCTATTGTTTGACGTAATAGCTGGTGGCAGAGTGGCAGCAGAAGAAGGTAATGCTGTGTACCCTGGCAGTGGGAAACACAGACAGACAGCAGCAGCAGGAGGAGGAATGGAGGAGTAGGCGAGCAGCTATTGTTTGACGTAATAGCTGGTGGCAGAGTGGCAGCAGAAGGTAAATCATCTGTGTACCCTGGCAGTGGGAAACACAGACAGACAGCAGCAGCAGCAGCAGGAGGAGGTGTGGAGGAGCAGTGTGAGTGTGGCAGCAGGTAGGCAGCGTGACATAATAGCCCTGGTACCTAGCGGTGATACCAGGGCTGTAAATAAACACAACAGGAGGTCCCAGACAGCGGTCGTGCAGCCCACATTGTGTCCAATACACAACTGGGACAACACAGTTTTCAACCCGGGCACCTCAGAAAAATTAAACCTTTTTTTTTTTTTAATGGTTTTTTGGTTTTTGGTTTTACAACCAATATAGCTATTGTTTGACGTAATAGCTGGTGGCAGAGTGGCAGCAGAAGAAGGTAATGCTGTGTACCCTGGCAGTGGGAAACACAGACAGACAGCAGCAGCAGGAGGAGGAATGGAGGAGTAGGCGAGCAGCTATTGTTTGACGTAATAGCTGGTGGCAGAGTGGCAGCAGAAGGTAAATCATCTGTGTACCCTGGCAGTGGGAAACACAGACAGACAGCAGCAGCAGCAGCAGGAGGAGGTGTGGAGGAGCAGTGTGAGTGTGGCAGCAGGTAGGCAGCGTGACATAATAGCCCTGGTACCTAGCGGTGATACCAGGGCTGTAAATAAACACAACAGGAGGTCCCAGACAGCGGTCGTGCAGCCCACATTGTGTCCAATACACAACTGGGACAACACAGTTTTCAACCCGGGCACCTCAGAAAAATTAAACCTTTTTTTTTTTTTAATGGTTTTTTGGTTTTTGGTTTTACAACCAATATAGCTATTGTTTGACGTAATAGCTGGTGGCAGAGTGGCAGCAGAAGAAGGTAATTCTGTGTACCCTGGCAGTGGGAAACACAGACAGACAGCAGCAGCAGGAGGAGGAATGGAGGAGTAGGCGAGCAGCTATTGTTTGACGTAATAGCTGGTGGCAGAGTGGCAGCAGAAGGTAAATCATCTGTGTACCCTGGCAGTGGGAAACACAGACAGACAGCAGCAGCAGCAGCAGGAGGAGGTGTGGAGGAGCAGTGTGAGTGTGGCAGCAGGTAGGCAGCGTGACATAATAGCCCTGGTACCTAGCGGTGATACCAGGGCTGTAAATAAACACAACAGGAGGTCCCAGACAGCGGTCGTGCAGCCCACATTGTGTCCAATACACAACTGGGACAACACAGTTTTCAACCCGGGCACCTCAGAAAAATTAAACCTTTTTTTTTTTTTAATGGTTTTTTGGTTTTTGGTTTTACAACCAATATAGCTATTGTTTGACGTAATAGCTGGTGGCAGAGTGGCAGCAGAAGAAGGTAATGCTGTGTACCCTGGCAGTGGGAAACACAGACAGACAGCAGCAGCAGGAGGAGGAATGGAGGAGTAGGCGAGCAGCTATTGTTTGACGTAATAGCTGGTGGCAGAGTGGCAGCAGAAGGTAAATCATCTGTGTACCCTGGCAGTGGGAAACACAGACAGACAGCAGCAGCAGCAGCAGGAGGAGGTGTGGAGGAGCAGTGTGAGTGTGGCAGCAGGTAGGCAGCGTGACATAATAGCCCTGGTACCTAGCGGTGATACCAGGGCTGTAAATAAACACAACAGGAGGTCCCAGACAGCGGTCGTGCAGCCCACATTGTGTCCAATACACAACTGGGACAACACAGTTTTCAACCCGGGCACCTCAGAAAAATTAAACCTTTTTTTTTTTTTAATGGTTTGTTTGGGTTTTGGTTTTGCAACCAATATAGCTATTGTTTGACGTAATAGCTGGTGGCAGAGTGGCAGCAGAAGAAGGTAATTCTGTGTACCCTGGCAGTGGGAAACACAGACAGACAGCAGCAGCAGGAGGAGGAATGGAGGAGTAGGCGAGCAGCTATTGTTTGACGTAATAGCTGGTGGCAGAGTGGCAGCAGAAGGTAAATCATCTGTGTACCCTGGCAGTGGGAAACACATACAGACAGCAGCAGCAGCAGCAGCAGGAGGAGGTGTGGAGGAGCAGTGTGAGTGTGGCAGCAGGTAGGCAGCGTGACATAATAGCCCTGGTACCTAGCGGTGATACCAGGGCTGTAAATAAACACAACAGGAGGTCCCAGACAGCGGTCGTGCAGCCCACATTGTGTCCAATACACAACTGGGACAACACAGTTTTCAACCCGGGCACCTCCGAAAAATTAAACCTTTTATTTTTTTTAATGGTTTGTTTGGTTTTGGTTTTGCAACCAATATAGCTATTGTTTGACGTAATAGCTGGTGGCAGAGTGGCAGCAGAAGAAGGTAATTCTGTGTACCCTGGCAGTGGGAAACACAGACAGACAGCAGAAGGGCAGTACACAGCAGCCCACTGTAGGTGTAAAATGTGTGGCTGCAGGCGACGTAATAGTCAAAGTGAACCAGGCTGGCTTAGTGAGCAGGAGCCAGGAGGTGGTAAAGGGTGGTAAGGCACATTAACGATGGTTCCGGCAGCCAGTTCATGTCCCCCTCTCGCCGACAACAGGGGCCAGGAACTCGCCTTCCACCCACGCCTGGTTCATCTTGAGAAACGTCAGTCTGTCCACAGACTTGTGAGACAGACGTGAGCGTTTCTCGGTGACCACGCCACCAGCTGCACTGAAGCAGCGCTCGGACAGCACGCTGGAAGGGGGGCAGGACAGCACTTCCAGGGCGTACTGCGCCAGCTCGCTCCAGATCTCCATGCGCTTGACCCAATACTCCATGGGATCAACAGGGGCATCGCTGTCAAGCCCGCTGTACGACCCCATGTAGTCAGCCACCATGCGGGTCAGGCGCTGGCTGTGACCGGAGGAGGATGCTGCTGCATGCATCTCCTCTCTAGTCACTGCTGCCGGAGCCTCTACAGTCCTGTAGAGCTCGTGGCTGAGAGACAGCAGGTCTGTGGGGCGCTTGCTGCTGCTGGATGCAGGCACCTGCTGCTGCCTCTGTGCTGGCTGCTGGACAGTGGGGGTGGAAGGCTGGGGGAAGGCTTCCTCCAAGCGCTCAACAAGGGCCTGCTGCAAGCTCCTTATTTGTTGCGCTGGGTCTCCTCCTGCAGGCGGCAGGAACTGGCTCAACTTCCCCTTGAGGCGTGGGTCCAACATCATGCTGATCCAGATGTCCTCCCTCTGCTTCATCTGGATCACCCTGGGGTCCCTGCGCAGGCACGTCAGCATGTGCGCTGCCATTGGGAAGAGGCGGGCCACGTCTGCTGGCACATCGACGTCAGTGCTGTCCTCATCCTCCTCCTCTGCCGCCTCATCCTCTCTCCACCCCCGCACCAACTCAGCTGCGCTGTGCTGATCCCCCTCATCAGCAGCCAGGTCAGGGACCTCCACCAAGTCCTCCTCCTCCTCCCCCTCAGAGGTGGACTGCGCAGCTGGTTGCCGCTCCTGCTGGTCCAAGGCTGCCGCTCCCTGTTCCAGCAAAGCATCGAGGGCCCTGTTCAGCAGAGAAACCAGGGGCACCCACTCGCAGACCATAGCATGGTCCCTGCTCACCATGTTTGTGGCCTGCAGGAAGGGAGCCAGCACAAAGCACACCTGCTGCATGTGCCTCCAGTCATCATCGGGGACGATGGACGGGATGTTGCTGGTCTTGTCCCTTCTCTGAGCTGCGGAAACAGTGGCCAGGGCAAGGTACTGGTTGACAGCGTGCCTCTGTTCAACCAGACGCTCCAACATCGCCAGGGTGGAGTTCCAGCGAGTCGGAACGTCAAGGATCAGCCGATGGCGTGGCAGATCCAGCTCCTTTTGCACGTCTTCCAGGCTCGCACAGGCTGCAGCCGAGCGCCGGAAGTGACGCACAACATTCCTTGCCATTTCCAGCAGTTCGCCCATCCCCTGGTAGGTGCGCAGGAACTTCTGCACCACCAGGTTCAGCACGTGGGCAAGACAGGGGATGTGGGTCAGGTTTCCCCTGTCTATTGCGGCAACCAGATTGGCCCCATTGTCGGCCACCACCTCTCCGACTCTGAGGCCTCTGGGGGTCAGCCAAATCCTCTCCTGCTCCTGGAGTTTGGCCAACACATGGGTTGCCGTCAGCTTGGTCTTCCCAAGGCTGACCAAGTGCAGCAGCGCTTGGCAGTGGCGGGCCTTCACGCTGCTGCTGAGGCGGGGGGTTTGGCCAGGTGTGCCGGAGGATGGCAGAGGATCGGAGGAACCTGCTGCAGTTCCCCTGACCCTGCGGGGTGGCACCACCCACTGTGTTGCTGCTGCTGCTGTGCCCGCTGCTGCTCTCCCATCCTCACCCCCTTCCACCAAGCTGACCCAGTGGACAGTGAAGGACAGGTAGCGGCCTGTCCCGAAGCGGCTGCTCCAGGAGTCCATGGTGACGTGGACCCTTTCACCAACCGCGTGCTCCAGCCCTCGCTCCACATTGGCCATCACAAAGCGGTGCAGTGCAGGAATGGCCTTGCGGGCAAAGAAGTGTCTGCTGGGGAGCTGCCAGTCTGGGGCTGCGCAAGCAAGCAGCGCACGAATGTCGCTCCCCTCCTGCACGAGCGTGTACGGCAGGAGTTGGGAGCACATGGCCCGTGCCAGCAAGCCGTTCAGCTGCCGCACGCGTGGCCTTTTGCTGGCACGGGAATCAGCAGACACAGCGGAGGAGGCCACTGAGGACTGGCTGCCAGAACAGGCCTCAGTGTCGGCGGCAGGAGTTGCAGAGGGGGGAGGAGCAGTGCGTTTCCGCACTCCTGCTGGTGCTGCTGGAGGAGCAGGAGGGCGGGTGGCTGCTGTTGCTGCTGCTGCTGCTGAAGGCTGTGCAGTGATGGGTGTGGTGCCACTGCCAGCACCAGATGCCTTCAGCCTCTGGAACTCCTCATGCTGGTGGAAATGTTTAGCCGCAAGGTGGTTGATGAGCGAGCTGGTGCAGAACTTTAAGGGGTCTGCACCTCTGCTCAACTTCCGCTGACAGTGGTTGCAAGTGGCGTACTTGCTGTACACAGTGGGCATGGTGAAATATCGCCAGATTGGTGACTTAAACATCCCCCTACGGCATGGAAGCGCTGCTGCCTGTCTCCCTGTGGTGGTTGGGGGGGGGGGGCTTGGGGGGCTTGGGTGCGGCTGGTGGTGGTACTGGCAGATGCTGCTGCTGCTGCTGCTGAGCCTGAGACACCAGCAGGCTGTGGGACCTGCCTACTGCTGCTGCCAATGCTTGCAATGATGCGCCTCCTTGCAAGGCCCACAAGAGCATCCTCCTCCTCCTCCTCAGAGCTGCTGAGGACGACATCCCCTGGAGGTGGTGGCACCCAGTCTCTGTCTGTCACCGGGTCATCATCATCCTCCCCCTCCTGAAACATGTCCTGCTGGGATGAGGACCCCCCAAACTCCTCTCCTGATGCATGGATGGGCTGCTTGACTGTCGCCACAGTCTTGCTGTCCAATCCCTCATCCCCCAAAGTGCCCATCAGCATCTCCTCCTCAAGATCGCCAACAACAGCAGACAATTTACTCATGATGCCTGGGGTCAAAAGACTGCTGAATGACAGGTCGGCGAGTGACGGTGAACTGGCCTCCTCCCCAGACCCTGCTGGGCGGCTGCTGCGAACAGAAGTGGTGGTGGTGGTGGTGGTGAGGGTGGAGGCCTCGGATGCAGAGCTGATGGCGGGCTGCTCATCCTCCGTCATGAGTTGCACCACAGTGTCTGCATCCTTTTCCTCAATGGGACGTTTCCGACCCGGCTGGAGGAAAATGGGAGCAGGTGCTACACGCTGCTGCTGCTGTGTCTCTGCAGCGTGAGTTGCAGATGCTCCTGCTGGGCGGCGCCCAAGGCGTCCACGGCCAGTGGCTATGGGAGGAATGTTAGCCACTGACGCTGCTGCTGCTGCTGCGGAACTGTGCATGGTGGCGCGCCCGCGGCCGCGGCTTGCCACAATGCTGCTCCCTCTCCTCCTGATTCCCTTGCTGCCCTTCCCCTTGCCCAAACCGCGCTGGCTGCCACTTCCAGACATCTTCAATGTTTTGGGCGTATAGAGAAAAGTTTTTTAAAAGGGCGGCTGAAAAGTGGGGTACTTTAATGGAGTGGGTTGGTTGGTGAGGTGACTGAGTGAGTGTCCCCTAGTACAGTAAGTAAGTAGTAACAGTCAGGAAGTACAACTAGCAGTTACAATAATCAGTAGTAATCACAAGTAAATTTAGTGTGTGTACACTCAGACAGTGAGTGCACGCACGCAGGAGCTAGTAGCCTATGGACAGTGACTGAGTGTCCTAGACTCCTAGTACAGTAAGAGTAAGTAGTAACAGTAAGTAGAACTAACTAATTACGATAATCAATCAGCGATCAGAAGGAAATAGAGTGTGTGTTGTGTGTGTACACTCAGACAGTGAGTGCACGCACGCAGGAGCTAGTAGCCTATGAACACAGTGACTGAGTGTCCTAGACTCCTAGTACAGTAAGAGTAAGTAGTAACAGTAAGTAGAACTAACTAATTACAATAATCAATCAGCGATCAGAAGGAAATGGAGTGTGGGTGTGTGTACACTCAGACAGTGAGTGCACGCACGCAGGAGCTAGTAGCCTATGAACACAGTGACTGAGTGTCCTAGACTCCTAGTACAGTAAGAGTAAGTAGTAACAGTAAGTAGAACTAACTAATTACAATAATCAATCAGCGATCAGAAGGAAATGGAGTGTGGGTGTGTGTACACTCAGACAGTGAGTGACCGCACGCAGGAGCTAGTAGCCTATGGACAGTGACTGAGTGTCCTAGACTCCTAGTACAGTAAGAGTAACTAGTAACAGTAAGTAGAACTAACTAATTACAATAATCAATCAGCGATCAGAAGGAAATGGAGTGTGGGTGTGTGTACACTCAGACAGTGAGTGCACGCACGCAGGAGCTAGTAGCCTATGAACACAGTGACTGAGTGTCCTAGACTCCTAGTACAGTAAGAGTAAGTAGTAACAGTAAGTAGAACTAACTAATTACAATAATCAATCAGCGATCAGAAGGAAATGGAGTGTGGGTGTGTGTACACTCAGACAGTGAGTGCACGCACGCAGGAGCTAGTAGCCTATGAACACAGTGACTGAGTGTCCTAGACTCCTAGTACAGTAAGAGTAAGTAGTAACAGTAAGTAGAACTAACTAATTACAATAATCAATCAGCGATCAGAAGGAAATGGAGTGTGGGTGTGTGTACACTCAGACAGTGAGTGCACGCACGCAGGAGCTAGTAGCCTATGAACACAGTGACTGAGTGTCCTAGACTCCTAGTACAGTAAGAGTAAGTAGTAACAGTAAGTAGAACTAACTAATTACAATAATCAATCAGCGATCAGAAGGAAATGGAGTGTGGGTGTGTGTACACTCAGACAGTGAGTGACCGCACGCAGGAGCTAGTAGCCTATGGACAGTGACTGAGTGTCCTAGACTCCTAGTACAGTAAGAGTAACTAGTAACAGTAAGTAGAACTAACTAATTACAATAATCAATCAGCGATCAGAAGGAAATGGAGTGTGGGTGTGTGTACACTCAGACAGTGAGTGCACGCACGCAGGAGCTAGTAGCCTATGAACACAGTGACTGAGTGTCCTAGACTCCTAGTACAGTAAGAGTAAGTAGTAACAGTAAGAAGAACTAACTAATTACAATAATCAATCAGCGATCAGAAGGAAATGGAGTGTGGGTGTGTGTACACTCAGACAGTGAGTGCACGCACGCAGGAGCTAGTAGCCTATGAACACAGTGACTGAGTGTCCTAGACTCCTAGTACAGTAAGAGTAAGTAGTAACAGTAAGTAGAACTAACTAATTACAATAATCAATCAGCGATCAGAAGGGTGTGTGTACACTCAGACAGTGAGTGCACGCACGCAGGAGCTAGTAGCCTATGAACACAGTGACTGAGTGTCCTAGACTCCTAGTACAGTAAGAGTAAGTAGTAACAGTAAAAAGAACTAACTAATTACAATAATCAATCAGCGATCAGAAGGAAATGGAGTGTGGGTGTGTGTACACTCAGACAGTGAGTGCACGCACGCAGGAGCTAGTAGCCTATGAACACAGTGACTGAGTGTCCTAGACTCCTAGTACAGTAAGAGTAAGTAGTAACAGTAAGTAGAACTAACTAATTACAATAATCAATCAGCGATCAGAAGGAAATGGAGTGTGGGTGTGTGTACACTCAGACAGTGAGTGCACGCACGCAGGAGCTAGTAGCCTATGAACACAGTGACTGAGTGTCCTAGACTCCTAGTACAGTAAGAGTAAGTAGTAACAGTAAGTAGAACTAACTAATTACAATAATCAATCAGCGATCAGAAGGAAATGGAGTGTGGGTGTGTGTACACTCAGACAGTGAGTGACCGCACGCAGGAGCTAGTAGCCTATGGACAGTGACTGAGTGTCCTAGACTCCTAGTACAGTAAGAGTAACTAGTAACAGTAAGTAGAACTAACTAATTACAATAATCAATCAGCGATCAGAAGGAAATGGAGTGTGGGTGTGTGTACACTCAGACAGTGAGTGCACGCACGCAGGAGCTAGTAGCCTATGAACACAGTGACTGAGTGTCCTAGACTCCTAGTACAGTAAGAGTAAGTAGTAACAGTAAGAAGAACTAACTAATTACAATAATCAATCAGCGATCAGAAGGAAATGGAGTGTGGGTGTGTGTACACTCAGACAGTGAGTGCACGCACGCAGGAGCTAGTAGCCTATCAACACAGTGACTGAGTGTCCTAGACTCCTAGTACAGTAAGAGTAAGTAGTAACAGTAAGTAGAACTAACTAATTACAATAATCAATCAGCGATCAGAAGGAAATGGAGTGTGGGTGTGTGTACACTCAGACAGTGAGTGCACGCACGCAGGAGCTAGTAGCCTATGAACACAGTGACTGAGTGTCCTAGACTCCTAGTACAGTAAGAGTAAGTAGTAACAGTAAGTAGAACTAACTAATTACAATAATCAATCAGCGATCAGAAGGAAATAGAGTGTGGGTGGTGTGTGTACACTCAGACAGTGAGTGACCGCACGCAGGAGCTAGTAGCCTATGAACACAGTGACTGAGTGTCCTAGACTCCTAGTACAGTAAGAGTAAGTAGTAACAGTAAGTAGAACTAACTAATTACGATAATCAATCAGCGATCAGAAGGAAATGGAGTGTGGGTGTGTGTACACTCAGACAGTGAGTGCACGCACGCAGGAGCTAGTAGCCTATGGACAGTGACCGAGTGTCCTAGACTCCTAGTACAGTAAGAGTAAGTAGTAACAGTAAGTACAACTAACTAATTACGATAATCAATCAGCGATCAGAAGGAAATAGAGTGTGTGTTGTGTGTGTACACTCAGACAGTGAGTGCAGTGCGCACACGCAGGAGCTAGTAGCCTATATGAACAGTGACAGTGAGTGTCCCTACGGGTACAGTAAGAGTAAGTAGTAAGTAAGTACAACTAAATAACAATAATCTATCAGTAATCAGAAGGAAATAGAGTGTGTGTACACACAGACAGTGAGTGAGTGCACACACGCAGGAGCTAGCTAGTAGCCTATAAACAGTGACAGTCAGTGAGTGTCCTACTCCTAGTACAGTATAACTACAATACTATTAGTAAAGGACAGCAGAAATACTGGTATAGATGAGAGAAATAAACAGAGGACAGCTGCCCACAGAGGCAAGGCCCCCCTGAGGCCTAAACCTGTAAGCTTGCAGCAGCTGCCTGTCTCTAATGTAACACACAAGCTACTAACTAAAATACAATGTCTATCTAACTAACAACAATATAGGTGTATATGGCAGGTGTAGGTGAGCAAAAACGCTAGGTAAATGATCACAATAGAGCACTTGCTAAGCCAAAGCACAAAGGAGCAACTCTCTCTCTGTACAAGTCTCAGGCAAGCATGGAGAAACGGAACATGGCGGCCGCTATTTATAGGGTAGGGGCTGGCCAGGGTCCCCCTCTGTGATTGGCTGCCGTCAGAGGGCCTGGGAGCCCTCTGATTGGCTCTAAGGACATCAATCTGGGCTATGACGCTATTCGAGCTCGGTACCGAGCTCGAATAGCGCCGGGTTGCTCGAATAGCTCGAATAGTGAATGGGCTATTCGAGTGTACTCGGATAGCCCATTCGAATAGCTCCAGCTATTCGGAGCTCGAATACCGACCTCGAATAGCTGGAAAAGAGCTCGAATATTCGAGCTACTCGAATATTCGAGCTCTGCTGAGCACCACTGCCTACAAACCCCACCAAACTGCACCACAGGCTGGCTGGCTTTCCCAGCTGTCAGTTCTCCCTTACTTCCCTTGCCCGTCATAGGTAGTTACAGGTGCCTCTTAGCATTAGGTAGCCAGAGCTATCCTCAGTATTAAGAAGCTAGAGGAGCCCCCCAAATATTAGATAACTAGCGGAACCTCAGTATTAAGTAGCTAGAGGTTGCCCTGACTGAAGGGAGATCTGGTCTGTGGAATGCCAAGACCCGAGTGAGTAACCTCTCATTTACACTCCGCTCGGGACTCTGCATAGGAAAGAAGGGAGAGAGGCACTAAGTGAGAGGAGTGAGCTGCTTTTCCATCATCAGGCGCCTGTAGGCGCGAGCCTACAGTGCCTTATGGTAAATCCAGCCCTGCCTGTGACTGTACATTGCACTCTATGGGAATTAGCACTTGCTTCGTCTTCCTGGCTGGCCTCCTGTCAGTGCTCTCATAAGGCTCATTATAGAGACATTCCACTGCAATCTGCTCTGGCTGTCCAGAAAGACACAGTGAGCCCCAACAATCAGCATGTTCAGCATATGGCAAACATGAAGCAAGTATAGGAATAGTTACAAGTGTTTCCAAAACTGATAGATGTTCTTTTAAACCAGTAACAATGTAGCTTGGCTGGACATCCTGCAGGCGCTACTTCAGTGTTTGCAGATTTTGTAACCTGCATACAACCCTCTCAGACCAGGGGTCAGAGCAGGATCATCCACAAGGCAACCTAGGAAGGTGCCTAGAGCCTAGTAGGTGTCAGGGGGACCAATTGTCACTTTCTCTGACCTGTCTCCTTTCTCAGATTACCAAATAGGCCATATTAGGGAGTCAAAGCTACTACCTTGCCCAGGGCCCATTTTATCTTAATCTCTGCCAGGGGTGGGAACAGTGAAGTAGTTTACAGTGCCCGCCCCTGGCAGAGTAGTTTAGGATATAAGAGGCCAGGATAACTAATCAGGCTGAACTATCACGTTCAGCCTGGTCTGCAGAACAGGATAGTTGCTGCTCTAGGTCTAGGAGTCACTGCAAGAACCCACTTGAAGCAGTTAGAAAAATACATACATCCAATCTGTTTCCATGGATGCTTTACAGAATTATTAGCGCTGAAGTACTCATTCAGAGTTAACAGTGATTGCGCTATCCATTGACTAATTCCAGAGATGTCTTGAAGAAGCAATTACAATCCACCTTATTGAGTAGGAGTTACGGTGAAAGCCATGATCATATTTTATTTCTCAAAGGAGAAGAATTAACTACATAACCATTTGCTTTAAAGGTGGCACATGAGGACTGTTCAGTATTCCAGAAATCAGCATTAGCAGGGAGCCGGATAAATGTGTGTATGCGTCTGGAATTTCAGCAGCCACCTCTGAACACATCTTTCCACCACTCTATTAACAGACAGCTTTTCGTCTGACACTCTCTGATGTTGTTTTCCTAACCATCAAAACATTGACTAGCAGCGTCTGTCACAACTCCATGCTGCAGCCAAGAGCCCAGAAGAAAAGACAATCATTTGTACGCTGCTCTTCTCTCCCACTCACTCCTATCATGAGTAGGAATCTGTTTTGCTCAAAGCCGCCCCCGAAAAATGAACAGCTTATATAATACTGGGTGAAAACAACAAATGTCCGTTATATTTACCCACGCTTTAAACCAAAAATCCACTTGTTCATTTGAAACAAAGCTGGAATAAAATGAAAGCAATTGCAGAGTCAAAATCCTAAAGATGACCAAATTACCATGAGTTTTCATGAACATACATGATCATCTAGTACTATCATTAATGAAAAATAGAGGAGGAACCATTACTGTGACCTCCTTTGAATGTGCACTCTATTTGCAAGATAAAATGCATACACTCAAGGCTGTTTTTATAACAGAGTCCTATTAATATCGTCTAATATTAAGAATCTTTGTTTACAAAGAACTGTAGTATTTTGCTTAAATTGAGCCTGAACTCTTAAACCAGATATAAGGAAAACATAAAGAAATACACCCTGTATTTATTTATGGAGTTTAGCCTAATTCGCCCTCATCTGTGACTAATCACAACTTATAATTTGATCTCTCAGCTGTATCAGCTGGCTGCCTCCGCAGAGCAGCTACGTTGTAAACACACCCTATGTCAACTTCCATGAAAGCAGGAAGTACACACACTGCAGATTTATTGCAGGCTTTGTATCAGCTGTAACAAGGAAATGTTTTTTTCCTTTAAATGTTATTATGCTGTTGCTTATCTTTTAGAGCACAGTGGAAGTTCTGAGTTCAGGTCCACTTTAAGCCAGTCAGCTGCACCAAGGTGTTCTTTGTACATCCGGTAGCTACAGTAACCCTGTACCATGCATAGCATTGCAGCAGACATCTAAGGGCCGGTTCACATTCGACACTTTGCCTGCAATCACGTTCAGCTCCGCGATCGCATTTTGCGGTCAAAATCTGACATAGAACGAGAATCACTGCGCAATCGCCCCTGAAACGCTGCATGCGGCGCGTTTACGATTGGTAGAAATTGCAAACGCTGCTTTGTGAATGTATCCATAGGGATACATTAGTAGCAGCGTTTTGTTTGCTGATCGACTGTGATCAGCAAAGCGCTGAAAAATCGCCCAGTGTGAGCCAGCCCTTACACACTATACCTCAATGGGCACATGCATCAGGGCTCTAAGCATTTTGCCCATGGAGCTCACAAGATGGATTTATGCATGGAGTATGTCCACCTCAGGGGATACGTCAGATAAGATTAGGGGTTACTTGAACTTGTCGCGGTCAATTCTTTTTGGTATGTTTTAAGATAAAAAAAGATAAATCCTATAAAACAAATCTAAATAAGGTGTGTTTTACCTCATTAAAGCATAAGGGGAATTTGAGAGCTTATATGCACATTTATGAAGCATTCCTATCTAGTATTGATGTATTGGAAGTATATCTAGGCCCGGAGTTCTTCAGAGGATGTTACTCACAACGATGGGGGCTTGGTAAGCACTGACTTTTATAAAGCTGTACATTCTGTAATAATGTTGATAAAACACTGGTCTGGAATATTAATTTACAAGGAATAAGAAATAACAAAGGTCTCTCACATTTTTTTCAAAATGTGAATTTCTGGCTATTACAGTAATACTCTGTTTTCAATACTTTTTGAATCACTAACTAAAAACTAACATGCAAATAGAATAAAGCTTAAAGTGGATTCGAGATGAAAAACTAACTATAACAAGTAACTTGTCTATATATCTTATCTAAAGTTTACATAGTTTACACAGCAAATCTAACTGCAAACAGTTTTAATAGAATATGATCGTGTCTTCCTGTGATGCAATGACAGCAGACATGTTGTTTGTAAACATTACACAGAAGCAGGCTTATCTGCATCTTGAGCAAAAAAAACCTAATCCCCCCTCCTACTCCCTCCTCCCCTCTGCCTCTGAAACCTCTGGCTAGTAATACCTCCCCCTCCTCCTGCCCAGACTGAGCTCCCATGAGCCCTTGCTACTGTCTGAGAGAGCCTTGGCTCTCTGAAAACCTGTGGGCGTGGCTTGGTTAGTTTATAGGGAATTAGAGTATTAAAACAAAAACAAAAAAGTATTTGGCTTGAGGAATGCCCTATAAACAATAGGAAAGGAACACCATTATGCAATGTGTAAAAGTTCATCTCGGATCCACTTTAAAGAGAATCTGTACTCTAAAATTCTTACAATAAAAAGCATACCATTCTATTCATTATGTTCTCCTGGGCCCCTCTGTGCTGTTTCTGCCACTCCCTGCTGCAATCCTGGCTTATAATTGCCATTTTTAGGCAGGCTTCTAACTGAAGTGTGATAGGCTTGAGAGTAGCTCAGTCTCTGACTCATACAGAGCTTGCAGAGGGTGTGTATAGCTTCTGCCATTGACAAGCAGTGCAGCACATTCCACACATTCCAGCCTCAGCTGACAGAGCTGACAGAAGAGAGAAGATTAGAATCATATAACAGAGATAACACAGTCACTGTGCAACTAGAAAAGGCTGCAGTAACACAGACCACATTAGAACAGGTATAGGAACATATAGGATAGAAGGAATAAGGCTGAAATATGTGTTACAGAATCTCTTTAAAAGACAGAGGCCCATATGCAATTCACTTTTCTCCTAAGTTTTCTCCTGGGTGATATTTACATACCTTGTCATAAAATGGTCTTTAAACCACCAGCAAGCAAGAAACTACTCAAAATTATTTTAATAGTACTTTTTCACCAACTTTTGGGTCCATTTTTAATTGTAAAGTGCATAAAAGTTATTTTAAAGAGAATATGAAAATCATCTCCTAGGAAAAAACTCAGGAGAAAAAGCATATGGGCCAGAGTGTGGTTTCTAATCTGCAAATATGACATAATGATGCAATGTTATATATATAAAAAAGCTATATAACAGAAAATAAAAATATGAGACTCTTTTCTTTGCTTCTAATGTTCTCGGCTACTAATTCATTATCGGTACTACACATACAATTCATTATATCATAAGGGCTTTTTTTCCACTTCAGGTTTGCTTTAAGAGTCCAGCTGTCTTGTAGGAAGACTCAGGCTGCCATCTTAATGCCACATTTCCAGGCTCCTGGGAAGCATATACTGTGTTTGTCATCTGTAAATATTTATGCGTGATTGGCAATGCTTGAAGCACAGTTATTACGGTACGTTTGCCTCTATATTTGTATATGATTTTTGTTTGTTATTTAGTCTGGGTTCTTTTAACAAATCAAAAGATGACTTGTTACACGCAATCACAGACACTCACTGTAAGCACCATTTATGGCCACATTATACGCTGGGTGATCAATCCTCCATGTCTTGTATTGGATTGCTGTTGTCAATGCAATATTAGGCTGGGTTCACATATGACATAGCGTGAAAGGCTGCATTTTATGTCACGTTTGTTTGCGTTTTCCATGCGTTTTTGTATTTGCATTTATGCAAATCACTTGGAAGACAACAGGAAGTGAAAATACAGCAAAAAAAGAATAAACGCATATAAAAACACATGAAAAACACATACCATTGTGTTTCCATTGACTTTCATTATGTGCGTTTTGGCAGTGTTCCTGCATAATATGCAACAAAACCAGCGTTTAAAAAATGCAGGTTTAAATACGCATATGCGTTTTTTCCTTTGGCCCATAGACTTCCATTAGCAGCAAAAATGCAGTGTTTTCTGCAACACTAGCGTGTCTGCTATGTGCGCACCCAGCCTAAATGTGTTAGGACTTGAAAAACCTATGTCTTCTCAGGCCCATTTTACAATTATTGCGTTGCTTCCACATACAGGCGCGGAGCTAGGGGGGGTCGGGGTAGAACAAGTGCCCCGGGGCGCCGGGTCCCCAAGGGCGCCCAGCTGAGCTTCGGGTTTTTGTTTTTTTTGCGGGGCTGAAGGGAGCAGCGCAGAGAAGAGAGAGAGCTGTGCGGACGGTGGGGAAGGGGGGCCATCTCCCCCCTCCTTCCCTCACCTTAGGTGCTCTCTCTCTCCCTCGCTGTCCCCTCCAATGTCTGTCCGGTGGCTGGCAGCGGCGGGCGGAACTCACCTCTGTCTCGCTCCAGCTCCGGCCAGAAGTTCGGGTGCGCAGCCGCTGCTCTGGTCTGAACCAGACCGGAGTAGCGGCAGATCCATCCGGCGCTGCGACGAGACGGAGGTAAGTTCCGCCCGCCGCTGCCAGCCACGGACAGACATTGGAGGGGACAGCGAGGGAGAGAGAGCAGCTCTTCCTCTTCTCTGCGCTGCTCCCCTCCTGCTGGGGAGGGGGACACCTGGCTACCTACTCTGGGCACCTATACCTCTGGCTACCTACTCTGGGCACATATACCCCTGGCTACATATATTGAGCACATATACCCCTAACTACATATACTGGGCATATACCCCTGGCTACCTACTCTGGCCACATATAACCCTGGCTACCTACTCTGGGCACATATACCCCTGCCTACATATAATGGGCACATATACCCCTAACTACATATACTGGGCATATACCCCTGGCTACCTACTCTGGGCACATATACCCCTGGCTACCTATTCTGGGCACATATACCCCTGCCTACATATACTGGGCATATATACCCCTGGCTACATATACTGGGCATATATACCCCCTGGCTACTTATACTGGGCATATATACCCCTGGCTACATATACTGGGCATATATACCCCCTGGCTACGTGGACTGGGCATATATACCCCCTGGCTACATATACTGGGCATATATACCCCTGGCTACATATACTGGGCATATATACCCCCTGGCTACGTGGACTGGGCATATATACCCCCTGGCTACATATACTGGGCATATATACCCCTGGCTACATATACTGGGCATATATACCCCCTGGCTACGTGGACTGGGCATATATACCCCCTGGCTACATATACTGGGCATATATACCCCTGGCTACATATACTTGGCATATATACCCCTGGCTACTTATACTGGGCATATATACCCCTGGCTACATATACTGGGCATATATACCCCTGGCTACATATACTGGGCATATATACCCCCTGGCTACGTGGACTGGGCATATATACCCCCTGGCTACATATACTGGGCATATATACCCCTGGCTACATATACTGGGCATATATACCCCTGGCTACATATACTTGGCATATATACCCCCTGGCTACATATACTGGGCATATATACCCCTGGCTACATATACTGGGCATATATACCCCTGCCTATATATACTGGGCATATATACCCCCTGCCTACATATATTGGGCATATATACCCCTGGCTACATATATTGGGCATATATACCCCCTGGCTACGTGGACTGGGCATATATACCCCCTGGCTACATATACTGGGCATATATACCCCTGGCTACATATACTGGGCATATATACCCCTGGCTACATATACTGGGCACATATACGCCTGACTATATATACTGGGCACATATTATTCTCCTGGCTACATATACTGGGCATATATACCACTGGCTACATATACTGGGCACATATACCTCTGGCTACATATACTGGGCACACATACCCCTGCCTACATATACTGGGTACATATACCCCTGGCTAACTGTTCTGTGGACATCTCTACCCCTGGCTACCTGTTCTGGGGACATCTATACCGCTGACCACCTATTCTGGGGACATCTATACTGCTGGCCACCTATTCTGGGAACAACTATAGACCTGGGGCTACCTATTTTTGGGGAACCACGTCAGATTGAGTGTATTTTGGAGAACTGCTGCCAGGTGAGAGGTGTCTACCATATTAAGGGGGCATTCTACCTATTTATGTGAAATGCTGTCTATTTATGTGACTCATGACTGCTGAATTTGTCTTTTTGGGGGCCTCATGGTTACTGAATTTGTCTTGTTGGGGGCCTCATGATTTGTTGGGGGCCTCAAGATCGCTGAATTTGTCTTGTTGGGGGCCTCATGATTGCTGAATTTGTCTTGTTGGGGGCCTCATGATTGCTAAATTTGTCTTGTTGGGGGCCTCATGATTGCTGAGTTGGTTATGTTGGGGGCCTCATGATTGCGGAATTTGTCTTGATGGGGGGGGGGGGCTCATGATTGCTGAATTTGTCTTGGAACATGCTGGAAGGTACATACTGTGGGAGGGTGGGTGAGCGTGAGCCTGCTAACCTCCATATACATTTGGCTCCACCCATAACCACACCCACATTTATTATGTGACCACGCCCCTTTTTGGCCCGGTGCCCTTGACTTTGGGGAGGCGCATTAATAGTCTTTGTCCCCGGGCGCTGAAAATCCTAGCTACGCCTCTGTCCACATAACACACCTCATTGCAATGTCCATTAAAGTCAATGAAACATGACACACTTCCTGCGATGCAATGGAAGGGCTACAGCTGTGGGTTACCACAAACTGCATGTAGCACCAGAAACAATGCAAGTCAATTGTAATGTGCAAATTTTAGTAGCCATTTTGCTACTCGCATATCACATCGCAAAGTGTAAAAGGACCCTCAGTTGACTGCAGCAAAGATGTGCCCTTCTAATCACTTCTGAATACTTGTTGGAACATTGTTTACAATACAGTGGGATGAGAAAGTTTGGGCAACCTTGTTAATCGTCATGATTTTCCTGTATAAATCGTTGGTTGTTACGATAAAAAAATGTCAGTTAAATATATCCTATAGGAGACACACACAGTTATATTTGAGAAGTGAAATTAAGTTTATTGAATTTTCAGAAAGTGTGCAATAATTGTTTAAACAAAATTAGGCAGGTGCATAAATTTGGGCACCACAAAAAAGAAATGAAATCAAATTGAGTAGATCCTCCTTTTGCAGAAATTACAGCCTCTAAACACTTCCCGTAGGTTCCAATGAGAGTCTGGATTCTGGTTGAAGGTATTTTGGACCATTCCTCTTTACAAAACATCTCTAGTTCATTCAGGTATGATGGCTTCCGAGCATGGACAGCTCTCTTCAACTCACACCACAGATTTTCAATTATATTCAGGTCTGGAGACTTGAGATGGCCATTCCAGAAAGTTATACTTGTTCTTCTGCATGAGTGCCTTAGTGGATTTTGAGCAGTGTTTAGGGTCGTTGTCTTGTTGAAAGATCCAGCCCCGGCGTAGCTTCAGCTTTCTCACTGATTCCTGGACACTGGTCTCCAGAATCTGCTGACACTGAGTGGAATCCATGCGTCCCTCAACTTTGACAAGATTCCCAGTCCATGCAATGGCCACACAGCCCCACAGCATGATGGAACCACCACCATATTTTACTGCAGGTTGCGGGTGTTTTTCTTGCAATGCTGTGCTCATTTTCCTCCATGCATAACGCCCCTTGTTATGCCCAAATAACTCAATTTTAGTTTCTTCAGTCCACAGCACCTTATTCCAAAATGAAGCTGGCTTGTCCAAATGTGCTATAGCAAACCCCAAGTGACTCTGTTTGTGCTGTGGGCTTACTCTGCATCACTCTTGCATACAGCATTTCCTTGTGTAAAGTGCGCCGAATGGTTGAACGATGCACAGTGACTCCATCTGTAGCAAGATGATGTTGTAGGTCTTTGGTGCTGGTCTGTGGGTTGACTCTGACTGTTCTCACCATTTGTCACTTCTGTCTATCTGAGATTTTTCTTAGTCTGCCACTTCAAGCTTTAAGTTGAACTGAGCCTGTGGTCTTCCATTTCCTCAATATGTTCCTAACTATGGAAACAGACAGCTGAAATCTCTGAGACAGCTTTCTGTATCCTTCCCCTAAACCATGATGGTGAACAATCTTTGTCTTCAGGTCATTTGAGAGTTGTTTTGAGACCCCCATGTTGCTACTCTTCAGAGAAAATTAAAAGTAGGGAAACTTACAATTGACCCCATTTAAATACTCTTTCTCATAATTGGATTCACCTGTGTATGTAGGTCAGGGGTCACTGAGCTTACCAAGCCAATTTGAGTTCCAATAATCAGTTCTAAAGGTTTGAAAACAATAAAATGACAACAGTGCCAACATTTATGCTCTTGCCTAATTTTATTTAAACAATTATTGCATATTTTCTGTAAATCCAATAAACTTCATTTCACTTCTCAAATATCACTGTGTGTGTCTCCTATATGATATATTTAACTGACATTTTTTATCGTAACAACCAACGATTTATACAGGAAAATCATGACGATTAAAAAGGTTGCCCAAACTTTCGCATCCCACTGTATAGACAAGTTACTTGTTATAGTTAGTTTTTCATCTCGGATCCACTTTAAAGTGTTCACTATTAACTTTGGTTTGTTGCTCCACCACTCCACTCTGTCTTAGAGCTCATGGACTATACACACTGTACATAGCATGAGAATGTAAATTGACCAACTCATATCCATAGGGTAGGGGCAGGTAGCATTGTTCAAGAGTGCCTAGATAAGATGGCGCCACAAAAATGTTGCTATGGGCCCTGTAATACAAAGCTACGTCACTGTTAGGATGTTCCCAGGATTTGATCTCAGGACTCAGTGTTCTATCTAGAGATGAGCGTAATGACCTAATTACGATTTCGCGAAATTTCGCGTAATTAGTGTAATTACGATTATGGCCGTAAGTACATAATCGTAATGAAGAAGGATTTCGTGAAATTTCGCGTAAGCGTAATTTTCGCGTAATTTTCGCATTACAATGGTTATTTGTTCATGCCGTAATTTCGCATTAAACGCTACCGTAATTTCGCGTTAAACCGTAACGCTCCGTATAATATAAAAAAGCCGCCGACTTTAAGGGTTAATAGCAAAGCCCCCTTAAATGCTAAGAGCCTCAAATTTGGAGAATATATTAAGGAGATCAGGAGGAATAAGAGGAAAACATTTTTTTTCAAAAAGACCTTATAGTTTTTGAGAAAATCGATGTTAAAGTTTCAAAGTAAAAATGTATACATTTAAAAACCCGCCGACTTTAACGGTTAATAGCAAAGCCTGCTTAAAGTTTAGGAACACCAAATTCCTAGGGTATATTAAGGGGATCAGTGGGAATAAGAGGAAAATTTTTTTTTCAAAAAGACCTTATAGGTTTTGAGAAAATCGATTTTTAAGTTTCAAGGGCAAAAATGTCTTTTAAATGCGGAAAATGTCAGTTTTTTTTGCACAGGTAACAATAGTGTATTATTTTCATAGATTCCCCCAAGTGGGAAGAGTTTTACTTACTTCGTTCTGAGTGTGGGAAATATAAAAAAAAAACGACGTGGGGTCCCCCCTCCCAGACCTCTTTAACCCCTTGTCCCCCATGCAGGCTGGGATAGCCAGAATGCGGAGCACCGGCCGCGTGGGGCTCCGCACCCTGACTATACCAGCCCGCATGGTCCATGGATTGGGGGGTCTCGGAAGGGGAGGGGCAGCCAAGCTTTCCCCTCCCCCTCTGAGCCCTTGTCCAATCCAAGGACAAGGGGCTCTTCTCCACCTCCGATGGGCGGTGGAGGTGGAGGCCGCGATTTCCTGGGTGGGGGGTTCATGGTGGAATCTGGGAGTCCCCTTTAAAAAGGGGTCCCCCAGATGCCCACCCCCCCTCCCAGGAGAAATGAGTATAGAGGTACTTATACCCCTTACCCATTTCCTTTAAGAGTTAAAAGTAAATAAACACACAAACACATAGAAAAAGTATTTTAATTGAACAAAAAACATAACCACGAAAAAAGTCCTTTAATATTCTTAATTAACCATTAATACTTACCTGTCCCTTTAAATAAATGATCCCACGCAATATCCTCGGAAATGTTCTATCAGTTACAATGTAACAAAGTTATTACAATGTAACAACTTTGTTACATTGTAACTACGCCGCACCCGACGTCACTCACCGCCGCTGCCGCCGCCGCGTCTGTGCTGCAGGACCCGACAGAGCTCTGAGCTATAGCTCAGAGCTCTCTAAGCATCTTTGTATTTGGGCTCCAAGGAGCCCCATTGGTCCTTAGCAGACCAATGGGGTTCCTTCTGATTTGAAGGAACCCCATTGGTCTGCTAAGGACCAATGGGGCTCCTTGGAGCCCAAATACAAAGATGCTTCTCAGAGCTCTGAGCTATATAGCTCAGAGCTCTGTCGGGTCCGTGCAGGACGCTAAGTCCCCGCCGGCTCCGCTGCCCTCCCCGCCTCTCCCACATGTCACCCACATGTCACCCACATGTGGGTGACATGTGGGTGACAGATGTGGGCGGGGTGGACAGCGGGAGCCGGCGGGGACTTAGCGTCCTGCAAGGACGCGTAAGTGTATGCGGCGGGGTGAGCGGCGAGTAACAAAGTTGTTACATTGTAATAACTTTGTTACATTGTAACTGATAGAACATTTCCGAGGATATTGCGTGGGATCATTTATTTAAAGGGACAGGTAAGTATTAATGGTTAATTAAGAATATTAAAGGACTTTTTTCGTGGTTATGTTTTTTGTTCAATTAAAATACTTTTTCTATGTGTTTGTGTGTTTATTTACTTTTAACTCTTAAAGGAAATGGGTAAGGGGTACAAGTACCTCTATACTCATTTCTCCTGGGAGGGGGGGTGGGCATCTGGGGGACCCCTTTTTAAAGGGGACTCCCAGATTCCACCATGAACCCCCCCACCCAGGAAATCGCGGCCTCCACCTCCACCGCCCATCGGAGGTGGAGAAGAGCCCCTTGTCCTTGGATTGGACAAGGGCTCGGAGGGGGAGGGGAAAGCTTGGCTGCCCCTCCCCTTCCGAGACCCCCCAATCCATGGACCATGCGGGCTGGTATAGTCAGGGTGCGGAGCCCCACGCGGCCGGTGCTCCGCATTCTGGCTATCCCAGCCTGCATGGGGGACAAGGGGTTAAAGAGGTCTGGGAGGGGGGACCCCACGTCGTTTTTTTTTTAATATTTCCCACACTCAGAACGAAGTAAGTAAAACTCTTCCCACTTGGGGGAATCTATGAAAATAATACACTATTGTTACCTGTGCAAAAAAAAACTGACATTTTCTGCATTTAAAAGACATTTTTGCCCTTGAAACTTAAAAATCGATTTTCTCAAAAACTATAAGGTCTTTTTGAAAAAAAAATTTTCCTCTTATTCCCACTGATCCCCTTAATATACCCTAGGAATTTGGTGTTCCTAAACTTTCTAGGAATTTGGTGTTCCTAAACTTTAAGCAGGCTTTGCTATTAACCGTTAAAGTCGGCGGGTTTTTAAATGTATACATTTTTACTTTGAAACTTTAACATCGATTTTCTCAAAAACTATAAGGTCTTTTTGAAAAAAAAATTTTCCTCTTATTCCTCCTGATCTCCTTAATATATTCTCCAAATTTGAGGCTCTTAGCATTTAAGGGGGCTTTGCTATTAACCCTTAAAGTCGGCGGCTTTTTTATATTATACGGAGCGTTACGGTTTAATGCGAAATTACGGTAGCGTTTAATGCGAAATTACAGCATGAACGAAACGCGAAATTTCGCGTTGAAAATTACGCTTACGGTATGTTCAATTACGATTTTAATGGCAATTTCGCTACGCTAATTTCGCATCGTAATCGCAAATTTCGCATGCGTAATTATAGTAATGCGAAATTACGAAAATTTCAGCTCAACTCTAGTTCTATCTTACCATACAGCATTCTGTGAGCCACAGGCTCTGCTTAAACACCTTAGCATTAACATTAAAGAGACTCCGTAACAAAAATTGCATCCTGTTTTTTATCATCCTACAAGTTCCAAAAGCTATTCTAATGTGTTCTGGCTTACTGCAGCACGTTCTACTATCACAGTCTCTGTAATAAATCAACTTATCTCTCTCTTGTCAGACTTGTCAGCCTGTGTCTGGAAGGCTGCCAAGTTCTTCAGTGTTGTGGTTCTGTGATGCATCTCCCCCCTCCAGGCCCCTCTCTGCACACTGCCTGTGTATTATTTAGATTAGGACAACTTCTCTCTTCTCTCTTATCTTTTACAAGCTGGATAAATCCTCCTCTGAGCTGGCTGGGCTTTCACATACTGAGGAATTACATACAGGCAGAGCTGTCTTCACTCTGCAGGAAGAAACCGCCTGACACTTCAGTGGAAGATAGCTGCAGGGGGAAAGAAACACACAAATGATCTCTTGAGATTCAAAAGGAAGGGTGTATACAGCCTGCTTGTGTATGAATGCATTTTCTATGTGTGGACATATTGTACATTAACCTACTTCCTGTTTTGGTGGCCATTTTTTTTGTTTATAAACAAACTTTTTAAAACTGTTTTTAACCACTTTTAATGCAGCGAGGAGCGGCGAAATTGTGACAGAGGGTAATAGGAGATGTCCCCTAACGCACTGGTATGTTTACTTTTGTGCGATTTTAACAATACAGATTCTCTTTAACTCCCCACACTTGGATGCGGGTGCGCGGGTATGCACGATGCAGGCGCATGCCCAGGCGATACTTCAGAGCCTGTCAGCGGGACTGGAGAGAAAACCGGAGCAGCAGCGAGGGATAAAGTGACCACTAGGGGCTGGAAGAAGCCCTGGGTAAGTAAAGCTAGTTTATTTAATTCGCCTTGTATGTCCTTTAAGGCAAATTGACAACTTTGACTGTTATTTACTTAGCACGAAAACTTTAAACACTGTGTGGTACTGTGCTTTTTTGGGTCCAGAAAAGAGTACTTTTTTTGTTTGTTCAGTACGTTTCAAAGAAAGCTAGTATGCATACAAGACATGCCAAGCCAACATTTTAACAATATCCATACAAGACATGTCAAGCCAACATTTTAAAATATGTGCAATACAGGTAGTCCCCGATTTACGAAAGCCCGACTTACGAGCGACCCGCCGATAGGAACGGCATGGATTCTGTGTTACCTTGGGAACAATTAAAAAAAAAATTTCAAAGAAAAAACGGCTTTTAAACTTGTATGAGCAGGTACAAAGGGCAGAGGTGACACAGAGGGGGACACTGGGGGCACAAGGAGGCACAGAGGAGGTACAGGGGACAGAGATGGCACAATGTTCTGACTTAAGAAAAGATTCAGGTTAAGAACAAACCTACAGTCCCTATCTTGTTCGTTAACTGGGGACTTCCTGTAGTTTGTACATTACTTGAACATTAATTTTGTGTTTAGATAACTTCTTTACAATGTATCCCGACAGATTTAAGTATGCTATGTCATACAATCACTGTTCCTTTCCCAGTGTGTTGCTGCATAACCACATCGAAATTGGGAATCACCAAAGAAAATATGCGCTTTGCCGTTTTGACTGTTAAAAATACTGTGAAAACGACATTACAGGTGCACTTGTCCACAGGCAGTTTCTGTAATTAACTTGTTATGTCATAAAGAGCACAGATGGCTTTCTGTAAATTAAATGCAATTGTCTACTAGCAAGGCACAGGTTTTGACTGTGTTTCTGAATGATTGAATCTGATTATTTCTGTGTGATTTTTTCATTACTTACTGAACTGTGCCCTCACACCAGCTCGCTTATAAAAGCTCCAGCAGTCATTTCAGTTGCTGGATTTCTTTACGTATTCAATTCTCTTCCGCATTGGAGTAGATATTTGCAAGCTATTTTCACTGCAAATGGAAATGACTAATTGCAGTAATCTGTCCGGAGACATCCTGGGAGCGGAGCTTGAGAATCTACGGGCCTGTTCAGACTATGCGCGTTCCTAGACGTTTTCAGGGAACACGTACGGGTACCAAAAACGCATAGGAACGGCTCCTAATGCTTTTGAATGGGCTAGTTCACATGTATGCGTATGAGACGCATACGTTTCTCATCCGCATTGCTGCACGCAGTTCTGTGCGTCACGCATAGAAACGGACGCAATGAAAGTCTATGGACGCGTATCAAAAACGCGTACTATTGCGTTTTTAGCGTCCGTTTTCCTCTGCGGTTCCCATAATTCTTTTTTTCCCCCTGGGTCACGTGTGTGTGCAAAACGCAATAGAATACGCATTAGAACGCAAGAAAAACGCATGCGTTTTTCAACTTGCGTTTCTTTGATTTTAAACGCATTCTTCATACGCAGATAGTCTGAACAGGCCCTTAGTCTAGTGAAAGCAGCAGTAGGGTGCTGTACCGGGTTAGCCCACACTTAAATAAGAAAATTTAGAATCAGGATGATACCATTTATTGCCTCACTCAAAAAATTCAAAGAGTAAGATTTCAATTAAAAATATCCTATCCTGAAAGCACAACTTCTACACTCACTTATATGCACAACTTACAGATATAACGTTATTTATAGGAACAGATTTATGGAAAAAACACAAAGGACTGGGCCTTGGGCGGCAGGAGCCCAGTAGCATCACGCGCCCCCTAGTGACTGCTCAATGCCGTCCATTCTATTTCAACCCACTAACTATACAACCGCATTGATGCAATTAGTGCGCTGGAACCACTGGAATTTGGCAGAAGACCGGCTAGGAGGAAGCGTGTGAGCTACAATAATACAATACTACAATATTTCAGGGTACAAAGCTGCCACCATCAAAAACAAACACAAACAATGACTTAAAGTGAACCAGAGACGAAGCACCCTCATGTATTTTACCATATATATCAGTGGGAACATTAGAGAAAACACCTACCCTGCTCTCTGTTTTATCCTTTACTGCTCAGCCTGCTTCTAATCAGCCCTGATAAAATCCCAGACTGAGCATTTAGTCTGGCTTTGCTCAGGAATCATTATAGGGGAGTCATTATAGCAGAGCCACAAGGAGGCAGGCTTGGGATGGAAAAGACATCAGAGAAGACAGGCTCAGCTACAATGATTCCTGAGCAAAGCCAGATTGAATGCTCAATGTGGGATTTTATCAGGGCTGCTAACAAGCTGGCTGTGCAGTGAAGAATGAAACAGAGAGCAGGGTAGGTGTTTTCTCTAATGTTCCCACTGTTATATATGGTAAAATCCATGAGGGTGCTTCGTCTCTGGTTCACTTTAAGGTCTATGGGCTTGATTCAGAAAGCGGTGCTAACTGTTAGCACGCTTGTGAAAAGCCCTCTATCACACCTAAACTCAGTTAGGTCGTGATAAAATCAACTCACGCACAAAGTACGGCGCAAAACTTTGCGCGCACACAGTGCAGTGCACTAGCCATATGTGCCCTTTTTTACTGCTCCCAACTTAAGCCCAATAAATATGACATTTTCCATATTTCAGCCCACGCTTCTCACACACAAATAATAATCACAAATTAATAATCCTCAAGAAATAGACGTCAAAATAATATTAGTAGAAAGTGAAGAGGAGGCACTCCTTTCTATATTAAGTTTCGATGTGCCAAGGCTGTCCGTGTACCAAACGGATGTAGTGAGTAGAGGATGAAGGATTTATCACTTGCCTGATAAAGGGGGATCCCCCCGAAACGTCGCATGTTTATGTGACGGATTGCCATGATGAATAATCAATAAAAGAGCATTATACTTCATTGATGGTGCCGGCTTCATCCTCTAGTCAAAATAATATTAGACATGGGTGGAGTAAGATGTTCTGGTACTGAGAAGCTGAATCACATGGGTGCTGGGTACGTTAGCGGCATAAATTGAACCACTTAAAGGAGTCATCAGGCAAAGTATAGTAAAATGAGTGGTACTTAGGCCGTTCACCGCAGGTTCGTCCCGGTCCCCGGCGATGACGTCAGAGCGACCTCCAGGTATGAAAAAGTGGACCCGCGCAGGCCTCTAATACAGATTGTATCAGAAGCACTTAGAAGACTGTTAGACAGTGAAACTGCCGTCTATTTACACTGTACAGCGCTGCGATCTACGGCAGCACTGTACTGGGGACAGCCGTGTAACAGGAGCGATCAGCTGTCAGCTTGTGGTTCTTAAAGGAGTCATCAGGCAAAGTATAGTAAAATGAGTGGTACTTACCGGGGGCTTCCTACAGCTCCAAGCTCCCAGGATGTAGTTCTGCGCTTGCGCAGTCCGCTCCGGCCCACGTGGCGGTGATTGACAGCGCCACTCACGCAGGCGCAGTACAGAGCGACCTGGAGGTCGTTCTGACATCAACGCCGGGGACCGGGACGGACCTGCGGCAAACGGCTGTGGGCAAAGCTGCGGCGAGGGACATCCTTGGAGCTTGGAGCTGGAGGAAGCCCCCGGTAAGTACCACTCATTTTACTATACTTTGCCTGATGACTCCTTTAAGAACCACAAGCTGACAGCTGATAGCTCCTGTTACACGGCTGTCCCCAGTACAGTGCTGCCGTAGATCGCAGCGCTGTACAGTGTAAATAGACGTCAGTTTCACTGTCTAACAGTCTTCTAAGTGCTTCTGATACAATCTGTATTAGAGGCCTGCACAGGTCCACTTTTTCAAACCCACACCCGACCCGCACCCGCAGAACCGCTACCCGCACCCGACCCACGACCCACAGGCCCGCTACCCGACCCGCTACCCGCGACCCGCTTTTTTACATTTTCTTCTAAAGTGCACATTTAACGTAACATTGGGGAGCTGTAAAGTTAATAAAACCTATTTTTATACACAAACCAAAGCTAAAGAAGGTTTACATGCTTGCTTTCACTACCCGCGAACCGCACCCGCACCCGCAGACCGCTACCCGCAACCCTACCCGCACCCGCAACTCGGTACCCGCACCCGACCCGCACCCGCAGCTTAAATCAATTCGGGTACCCGAACCCGACCCGCTTCAGGCCTCTAATCTGTATGACTTCTGGAAAGGTATCCATGATGCTAACCAATGGGATAAGAGCTGTGACATAACACAATAAAGGTCTTAGCGGTTGATTCATCATTGAGCGCTGCTTCAGCAGTGCTCGTTAAAAAACAGTTAGTGGCCACTATGCTACGTTCACTACTTGCAGCGTAGCATGCCTTCATTAGTTATGTGCGCTCCTTTAAATAGCAGCCGCTGCTGTGAAGTATCGCAACCGTGATACTTCACTAGCGCGGCCGCTATGTGAATTACCATAGTTATTACATAGTAACTTGGAGATACAGGGACTATGAACTCTGTAAAGTGTTGCAAAATATGCTGCCACTTTATACATACAGTAAACCAATGTATAGGCTCGATATTAGCCTAATAAGGCTGGGCAATGAGGACTGTTGTTCAGTAATGTATTTTAATAAATAATGAAGGTGCAGAAATCACTTGCAATTGATCAAATTTTAGTTTATCTTGTAAAATAAAGCAGACCAACAAAACTTTAAGAGCTATTATTCAACCACGGTCCCTTTTTCTAACCTTTTAGGGCCTGTACACACTGAAAAACGCAAGCAAAATCGCAAGCGCATGCGTTTTTAAAGTGCCTGTAGTTTTAAAAACGCATGCGCTTTTGCCTGCGTTTTTTGTGCGTTTGCGTTTTTCTTGTAATTGCTGATTGGCTAAAGAATCCTTTGTTTTTTTTCTAGTTTACATTTCAACAGGAATCAGGAGATTGCAGAGTCTTCTGGGATACTGACTTCTGAAAAACGCATGCGTTTTTAATGCGTTTTTTATGCGCTGCGCTTAAAAAATCGCAGGCACTGCGATTGCGTTTTTCTAAAAACGCATCGCACCAGTGTGTACAAGTCATCACGATTTTCATTCTTTTTCAAAAGACCTTGCGATTTTAAAAACGCAAGCACAGCAGTGTGTACAGGCCCTTATGGTTCAAAAAAGGTGAAAGGGCTCTTTTCCACTATGAAATGCGATCGCGATTGCGATCGCGATTCCAATCGCGATCGCAATCGCGTTTCAATTTCCACCATGCGATTGCGATTTCGATTGAGCTACTATATTCATTATAGTCCAGCTCAATCACATACAAAACACGGCAGGATGACGATTGCGCTTTGACCAAAATCGCATCGCAATCGGATCGCACTAATGGAAATTGCTGCTGCAGTTTCCATTAGTTTAATGTACCTTGCGATTTGCAATCAGAAGCAAATCGCAAATCGCAGGCTAGTGGAAAAAGGCCCAAACTCTTGGGCTGGGCAGTGGAAATGACAACAAAGAAAAAGAAGTAGTGGCTGGAAAATCAAGGTAATAAGTAATACCAAAAAAATCAAATACACAAGAGCTGATGAATCATAACAGCTGATGAGTCATCACAGCTGCTTGTAAATTGAAAGGCTGCCACCTCCAGTTTGTTCTTCGTGGCTTCCTCTTGTGAGCAGAGATATGAATATTAAGCACGTCCGTCACTCACCTAAAAAAAAGCGTAGTAATAGTAATCTTCTCATGTTACCTTTCTGTGTTCTACAGATAAAAATCCTCTTTGAGGGCTGGTGCACACCGAGCGGCTTTTTGGGCGTTTTCAGATCCGCTTGCGGCTGCGGATCTGCTTGGTCAATGTATCTCAATGGGGTGGTGCACACCAGAGCGGCAGGCGTTTTGCAGAAACGAAAAATGCCTGGGTGAGGCATTTTTTGGATTTCGGATGCGTTTCTGCCTCAATGTTAAGTATAGGAAAAACGCAAACCGCTCTGAAAAACGCCTGTTCAGAGCGGTTTTGCAGGCGTTTTTGTTACAGAAGCTGTTCAGTAACAGCTTTACTGTAACAATATATGAAATCTACTATACTGAAAACCGCAGCAGCAATCCGCAAAACGCTAGCAAAACGCCTCATAAAAATAAAAAAAAGCGTTTAAAAATCTGCTAGCATTTTGCGGATCTGCTAGCGGGTTTTGGTGTGCACCAGCCCTGAAATTGTACACAAATTAAGAGATTGAAACAGGTGCTCAAGCTATGGGTGGAGCTGCTGTCGGCCAGATTACATCATCCTGATGTCCAGGCTGCAAGGGGGAGGCACAGACTGAATCTCTCAGAGAAGATGCAGCCTATAGCAATGGCTGCATAAACTACAGGAAGTGGCCAGCCTCTGTCCCTTCTGAAGAACTTTAAAAGTGATTTATTTGACATTCAGCTAATTGTGGAGCATACAACAAGAACAAACTCTGTAACTGAACTACTTACAAAGATCCGAGAAAGTATTTGTGCCAGACTTGAGCTATAAATAATTGGGTACAGTCTCCAGTGAGGCTTCAATATACTCCAAATAGTATTATTACCTAGTTAGCTACATTAGATGAAAAAGCAAAATGTGAGTGTAGGTCTATTTTAATAGATGAATTCAGGTTGTCAGGTTACTTCATTTAATACTGCTCTTTGCACCGTCATAGTAGAAAGAGACAGGAAGAGTTAACTTTTGGGTGATGTTTCCGCCCTACACCTTCTTCCCAGTGCTAAATTTAGCTTGTGGAGTCTGGGGGTGGAAAGCAAGATGTTTTGATTGCATTTACTTAGAATAAATCCCACCGACAAGGCAGTTCTGAGAGTGCAGATTGAAATGGGAAGACAGAAAAAGGAAGCCCCCTCCACAGAGTTGTGATTATTAATCATGTGGAATCCTGTAGTTTGTTATGGGAAATTATAATAGCAAATCAGGCAGAGGCTTTCTCTGTGATTACACTGATTCACAAGTGGCTCTGATTATGTCAGAATCTTTTGTGCTGCATTACTGGGATGTTTAACACCAGCTGCAACATTTTGGCAAGCATGGTTATAATGTGCTCTTTCATTTACCCACTCTAATTTGTTTGTGCTAATTTAATTCTGCCATCACTCTGGGTATGTATATTATGAGCCGTCTCCACAGAGCTGGAGATCTCAGCCCGGTCTCTCCGGCAGCCACTTGGAGTAACAAGGTGAAAGCTATAAATCTTACTGACCATGGTACAAGCATTCTAGAGCCCATAGCCTTAAAGACAATCAAATAATTGCAAAGTGTTTATTCTAAAACAGCAATGCTGCAGGTCTAACAGTTGCTAAAACAGTAGTCCTACACAAGTCCCAGGTATGTAGGCCTCAATAGCATGAACAGAGTTGGTTTAACCACTTCAGGACTACAGTGCTAAACCCCCCTAAATACCAGGCTATTTTTAAAAAAATAGGCCACTGCAGCTTTAAGGCCAAGCTGCAGGGCCGCACAACATAGCATACTAGTGATACCCCCCCTCCTCCTTTTCTCCCCACTAACAGAGCTCTCTGTTGGTGGGGTCTGATGGCCCCCCCTAGGGTTCATTTTTTTTTTATATAAATATTTGTGTCATTATTTTGTTATTATTTTTTACTGTTTATTTATTTATTTATTTTTTCAAACCCCTCCCTCCCCACAGCCAGCCAATCCTGGCGATCAGCTGTCATAGGCTTCTGCCTATGAGAGTTGATCCCTCTCTAGTGACCCAGGGGGACAGCCGTGCAACACCGCTGTCCCCAGTACAGCGCTGCTGCAGATCGCAGCGCTGTACACAGTTATTAGATGGCGGTTTCGCCGTCTAACAGTCTCTGAGCGGCGATCGCCACTGGGAGACTGTAGCAGGCCTGCGCGCGATCTCCTGCAGTAGGTGGCCCCAGGCCTTGACGCCAATTGGCGTTAGGCGGTCCTGGGGCTGCCGCCGCGGTCATGCCCATTGGTGTGATGCGGTCTTGAGGTAGTTAAGCCACCCGAGGGCCCTAGGGCAAAAGTAACTTGACCCCGTCAGCTCCTGGAGCCCCCGTGCTGCCGGACCCCGCAGGTGGCCTGCCCTGACTGCTCCCTGGGGCCCCCATTTGGTAGATCAGCTGCCTTGAAATCTCTCACCTGTCTCAGCGGTTGCTCAGTCTTGATCTCCGCCTTCAGCCCAGCATCTTCTCCATACAGCGCATGTAATGTGTAAATACAACAGGCATAGAGAATAGGAAGGCAGCGAGGCTGAAGTCGGAGATCGGGATGGAGCAGTCACCGAGACAGGTGAGATGTTAAAAGGCAGCTAAACTACCGAACGTGCAGGAGCATGAGGAGCAGTTTGGGGAGGCCACATGGGGGTCCGCTGGAGTGGCCAGGGCCCTGGGGCAATTGCCCCCTTTGCCTCAATGGCAGCGCTGGCCCTGAGCCTCAATAAAATATGTATCCAGGCAGTATAGTCCTTCCAGGATCATAAAGTGCTTTCTGTATTTTCTGTAGCTGATATAGATAAAGTGAACCTGAAAGTAATATTAAAATAAAAAATTACAAGTACAACATAATCTGAGAAGGTTACATGTTATCTGATCATTCTGATAAATTTGCAATCAGATAACTACCTTACCCAATGGTTTCAGGGGCCTTCCAACAGACCAACCCCACAGGCCATAAATATGGAAAGGATCATGCACTGCTCATATTCATGCAGATGCTTTGACTAAAGTCTGGTACACATATCCAATTTTTATTAGCCAATCATTTTCCAATTGTAATACTTCCATCCATGTAGTATGAGAGTGTACCTGCAGAATCTGTTCATATTCAAATTCTGTGTGTGTCCCCATACTACATAGAGGTGATAAAATTGGCCAGTCATTGGCTGATCAAAATGTGTGTGTACCAGGATTTAGTAAGACAACACAAGAGGAGAACTCTTTTTTATCTCATTAAACAATTACTACATTGTGTGCTTGTCTGTCTATTTTTAACTATTTACACTTAGTCGGATGGAGAAATACTGCCTATTCCATCAATAGCATGCCGTCCAAATAGCATACTGGTCCGATTCTGGACGCCAAGCTGCACGCATCCGAATCCTTCTGAGCATGCATGGCATGGCTATATCAATTCAGCTGTAGCCAAGCAATAGCATGGGTGCCGCGTCTGATTTCGGAAAGGGATGCAGCACCCATTGGAAATAGGCCCTTATAGCTAATGGATAAGCCATTTGCCACAAGACTCCTGAACTCATTCACTAAGGCTGCTTTCAGAGTGGGACGTTACAGGCGCACGTTAGAGCAGCCTGTAACGCAGCCCAACTCACAGCAATGAAAAATCAATGGGCTGTTCACAGTGCCCACATTGCGTTACAGGATAACGCTGCACGTTCTATGAAAGTGCAGCGTGCTGTGCGTTGTACGCGGTTTTAGCCACGTTACACTGTGTGCACATGTGCAGTGATTAGCCACATGGCTAATTAATATTCACTGCACTGCTGACGTAATGGATTTCTTCCTGGAGCGGCCGCTTTGTGCGCTGATTGGCTGGCGGGACCACGTGATGCGGAGTGTTCCGATCACGTGGTCTCCGCAGTCTTTTGAGCTGCATAACGCGGCTCATTCTGACGTCCTCCTCTATCATCACCAGGCATTGCGTTAGGGGCACGTTATGCAACCTTAAAGTCCTCTAAAACGCAATGTCCTGATGTGAAAGAGGCCTAAAAAAATGATGGTGGTGGGTTATCAAACTGCTTCAATATCAGAACAATCCAGCAAAGGCGATGGTCAAAGAGTTCACATGTAGCACTGGGCAAAGAACCTATCTCCGTTCCTCTTATCATCTTCTAATGTAAATATTTTTATCTCAAAGAAACTTAAAAGCAAAAATGAATTGTTTAGAAATTGAATCAGAAAAATGGTGTGGCGGTCACATGAAATGCCGTTTTCAGAATATGCAGAAAGTGACTTGGCAATTCTCATCAGAAAAGGATTAAGAAAATACGCAAGATTGCAGTTTTTTACGCCCAGACAAGAATGTGCGCAATCGCTGTGACAGTGTGAAACGGCTGTAGAACCCGCCCACTCTTTCCCTGGTTACCTCACCTCCTTCCCCCTGGACACAAGACACTGAAACAGGTCTGATTCATGTAATGATTTGATCTACATGTTATGGTGAACTGTAATGTTTATGTGGCTGTGGCTAGAGACAGTGCCTGGTCTGCATCTTATAGCACAGCTGTATATAGTGTTCCTTCATGTTTTCTCCTCCCTACTGGCAGCACGTCTCTTTGTAGTGATTGGAGCCACCAGCATTACGGGCAGGATTGTATTGTGTTTGCTGTGTGGAGTGCAGGGCGGCCCCCCGAATTGCTGGGTGCCGAGCACCAACTCTTGTATGTACCAAAGATAGCAGTTTTTGCCCACCACTGATGGACACCTTACATTTTTTAGTAAGATGTGGCGAGGGCTAGCATCCACTGGGCCTTTACTCTTTCTCCAGACCCTAGGCAACTGCCTAGATTTGCCTTGGGCATAATCCGGCTCTGACCCTCATAACACCGACAGAACACAGTCTGCAGCTCTATCCAGCAAGGTTTATGGTAATGTGCATTAGCAAAACAATGTTATATAGGAACGTAGAACATGCCAGAGATGAGATTAAGAAAACTTTATGCTTTAAAGTTAGTCCTCCAGTTACCCATGAGAGACAGTGGAAAAGCTGTCATAAATCATTAGAAAATACTGAATAAGAACATTTATGTTTAATTTTATGCACCCGTTAATTCATGTTCTTCTTTATGCACAAAATTACAGCAAAATGTATCTAATATGTCTATAATAGTGCTGAATCGTAATGTAAATCAGTTAACAAAAACCTATATGTATATGAAATGGGATAGGCATTAAAGGATCGAAGGAAGTATATTGTATCATCTTCATAGTGTGAACAAGTTCTTACTACATTAAAAGGATACCTGAAGTGACATGTGACATGATGAGATAGATGTGTACGTACATTGCCTAGAACACAAATAACTATGCTGTGTTCCTTTTTTTCTTTCTCTGTCTGACTCAGACAGGAAGTGACTACGGACTGACCCTCACTGCTAAGAAATTCCAACTATAAAACACTTTCCTAGCAGAAAATGGCTTCTGAGAGCAAGAACGAGATAAAAAGGGGAATTTCAGGGTCACATTGTAGTCACGTCCTGTCTGAGTGAGGACTGAGTCAGCCACTTACATACCTGATATTTAACTCTTTCAGGCAGAGAAAAAAAAAAGGAACACGGCAGAGTTATTTGTGTGCTAGGCACTGTACATACACATGTCTATCTCATCATGTCACATGTCACTTCAGGTATCCTTTAATAAAATGAGGGTGAATCACTAGGAATACCACTTGTCAAGCATTTGGCACCTCTATGTACTCATTTTCGTCCTGCAGTTACTAACAAAAAAAAAGCCTAGATGAAAATAAATTGGAAAGAAGTTTGCAAGTGACACACTGTGGCCTTCCTAATCCAAACTCCCATGGTTTGTGATAATGGATGGTGGTGCTAGGCCTACTGAGAAATAATCCAAAGATTTCATTTGGAGTAAATGATACCTGTCCAGCTGTTTCCCTCCACTTCCTTAATCTCCATCCTAGAAGAATGAATAGGCAAATCAGATGTTCTGACTCAATTCTGACACCGCTGCCTACATGTTTCATCCAAATAAGTGAGCCAGTCACTGCTGGAGCCAACTGTCACCATGACAGCCAAAGCTACTGGCACTTTACATAAAAAATACATCTAATCAACTCCCCTATCACATAATATATGTGAGTGCAAAACGCACATTTCTGCAATTGTACTGCATTCTTACTGACTTGCATTGAAACAAGTTGCACACTAATTTTAAACACAGAAAAAATGGTTGCGAACGCAAATAAAATCTGATGCCATTTAAATACATCACATGTGCAGTATCACATTTTTGGATGATCTCAAAATGCATGCGACTTTTCACAAGTGCGAACCCTACCTTAGGCATGCCACATGATTGGCGCATGCTGTGGCAAATAGCTGTGACATGACTTGAGGCTGCAATATGTTTGTAGCCAATAGACCTGCCTTGGCTTGCCATATACATTCACTGGGATTAATGCCTGTTAAACTAAATACACACCTGCGATAATTGTCGCCTGTCAAGGGTCCAGGAAACGATCCCTTGGGCGACAATTCAGGGACAATGCTGTACAGACACATCGCTAAACTTCTGGCTAGCGATACACTCTGTTGCTATGGAGGGATGACGATAGGTGAATGACGGCGCAGATTCCTGCATAAGGATCCTTAATGACTCCTGATGGCCAAACAGCATTGATCGGTGGCCACTGTACACACAAAACGATTGTTGGCTGAAATGGTCATTATGAGCCGTTTCAGCTGACAATTATTGCATGTGTGGAAGCACCTTCAGTTTCTTAAGCAGCAATACAGTTGTCCGTATCGGGTCTATCGTTAGCGTCATGCTGCAGCCCCTACAGTCACATTGTGGCAACATGAAGAACATGCCAGAAGCACTGGGGCTTTTTGGCATAAATAACCCATTCTATTTATCCCAAATCACAGCACTAGTCCTATCGCAGCCACCACTGTGACACCACATTTATCACTGTAAAATCTCGCAGTTCACCAGTCAATGAACCACAATTCACAGCACTTGAAAAGCTGCAAATATATTCAGCACATCACAGCAATATATTAAGGTTTATATAACACTGTCACAGTACATCAGCAAAAAAACAACAACAAAAAACTCACTGCATTTTTATCTGTTATACCACATAATGTATGCTTTTAATTTGCATTTTCTTTAAGATCTTAGAGAGGGTTTTGTGTAGTGCTTATATGAAGTTTTTTTTCCATTTATTTTCAATTGCTTATGGGGAAAGTGTTTAGCGTGCAGTCTGTACGGGGGAAATGCAGCGCTCTGTGAACTGGTATTTTGTTTCCAGAGAAACTTAAAGCTTTTTTTGTTTTTTTCTAACTTTGCTCATATCTTTTTCCTTGCAAAGAATTCCATACAATAAGCAGAATATGCCGCCTAGGCACAAGAAGGTAGACTTCACGCAAAACCACAATGCCTTTTTCTGCGATAACTGCTGTGTGCTGTTAGGTGACTATTATTCTGAGGCTGGGTAAAATTTATTTTCTCTAACAGCTGCTGACGGATGTATGATTACCTGTTAAATATTCCCTAGCCATGAAAAGGTCCCCCCAGTTGCTGTGAGTCTCTGGATACATGACCCTGTCACTTGCGTTACGGTCTGAGCTGCGGCACTATGCTTGGTCCTTTGGCTTACAGCCTGCTAGAGCTTCCCATATTGTCATATCATAATCTGCCAACAAGCTCAGGACGTTGAGCTGCTGACACTAATTAAATGAATTATTGCCGGTATAAAACCATTGTGAAGTGAAACAATGCTCTGCCATGTGACATCAAACAGACTAGGAGACAAGACAGTAGACTTCTAAAATATCAGTATAAAGCAGAAAGAAATTATTATGTTTTACACCTGTGTTGGATCTTGAACTACTATAATTACTTCTGTGTGAGCTCAACATTTTTGTTAAAGTTAACGCACTAATAGGTAATGCTGCATACACACTTGAGATAAAAGTCTTTGGAAAAGGCAAGATCACAGACCAATCTTACCACCCTTCATGTAGTATGAGAGCCATACTCTACACAGTTTATTCTATGGAGCTGAACTCCCCATCAGATAAAACCTTTGCAAGATGCTGCACACAAAGATGCCCGTACACATTCAAAAGATCATTATCTGCAAAAGATCTGCTCCTGCAAAAGATCCATTCCTGCAAAATGCATTCATAGTCTATGAGATCTGCAGATCCTCATACACACCTTGTTTAGCAGGCAATCATCTGCAGATCATCTGCAGATCAGATCCACCAGGATGGATTTTCAGATCTGCAGATGATTGCGAGATATGCAGATGACGTCTGTTAAACAAGGTGTGTATGATGATCTGCAGATATCATAGACTATGAATGCATTTTGCAGGAATGGATCTTTTGCAGAAAGTGATCTTTTGAGTGTCTACAGCATCTTTGTGTGCAGCATCTTGCAAAGATTAGAGTTGGGCCGAACGGTTCGCCGGCGAACCTGGTTCGCGCGAACCTAGGTGGTTCGCGTGCGGGTACCGCACGCGAACTTTATTGCGGAAAAGTTCGCCCCATTGCGGTTCGCCCCATAATGCACTGAGGGTCAACTTTGACCCTCTACATCACAGTCAGCAGGCCCAGTGTAGCCAATTAGGCTACACTAGCCCCTGGAGCCCCACCCCCCCTTATATAGGCAGGCAGCGGCGGCCGTGGCCACTCGTGTGCCTGCATTAGTTAGAGTAGGGCGAGCTACTGCAGTCTCTCATAGGGAAAGATTAGTTAGCCTTAGCTTGTCCCTGGCTGCATACCTGTTCATTGATCCTGCCACTGCATACCTGTTCATTGATCCTGCCACTGCATACCTGTTCATTGATCCTGCCACTGCATACCTGTTCATTGATCCTGCCACTGCATACCTGTTCAGTGATCCTGCCACTGCATACCTGTTCATTGATCCTGCCACTGCATACCTGTTCATTGATCCTGCCACTGCATACCTGTTCATTGATCCTGCCACTGCATACCTGTTCATTGATCCTGCCACTGCATACCTGTTCATTGATCCTGCCACTGCATACCTGTTCAGTGATCCTGCCACTGCATACCTGTTCAGTGATCCTGCCACTGCATACCTGTTCATTGATCCTGCCACTGCATACCTGTTCTGTGAACCCACCACTGCATACCTGTTCTGTTCAGTGGACCCGCCACTGTATACCTGTTTAGTGAACCCGCCACTGCATACCTGTTCTGTTCAGTGGACCCGCCACTGTATACCTGTTCAGTGGACCCGCCACTGCATACCTGTTCTGTTCAGTGAACCCGCCACTGCATACCTGTTCTGTTCAGTGGAGTTTGGTGTGTCAGTGTGAAGCAGTACCTTAATTACACTCCCTGATTGATGTATACACATGCAAGATGTTTTAAAGCACTTTAGGCCTGTCATTTAGCATTCAATGTGATTTCTGCCCTTAAAACGCTGCTTTGCGTCAAATCCAGATTTTTCCCGGTGACTTTTGGCGTGTATCCCACTCCGCCATGCCCCCCTCCAGGTGTTAGACCCCTTGAAACATCTTTTCCATCACTTTTGTGGCCAGCATAATTTTTTTTTTTTTTCAAAGTTCGCATCCCCATTGAAGTCTATTGCGGTTCGCGAACTTTAACGCGAACCGAACCTTCCGCGAAAGTTCGCGAACCCGGTTCGCGAACCTAAAATCGGAGGTTCGGCCCAACTCTAGCAAAGATTTTAGCTGATGGGGAGTGCAGCTCCATAGAATAGACTGTGTAGACTAGAGTATGGCTCTCATACTACATGGAGTGGGGTAAAATTGGTCTGTGATCTTGCCTTTTCTAAAGACTTTTATCTCAAGTGTGTATGCAGCATTAGTGTGCTTAGAATGGCTTAAACCATTAGCAGCTTCAATAGAGTTATCTGGTTTGAGGTAAGTTCACTGCTTTTGACTTCAGTCTGCAGAACGTGATGTGCTGTAAATTCTTGGAGTGCTTTGATCTCTTCCTACTAGCAGAAAACAGAGAAGCTGAAATTGGTAGAAGTCCTCTTTTATTGTCTCACAGTGTCCCCTAGTGAAAAGTAGCCATTAATTCACATTACAGCAGTATTAATTGGAAATAGAAAATGTATCAAAGAAGAAATAAAAAAGTGCTAAAATAAATTGGCCTGAAGCACCTGCAAGCCTCTAAATAAATTGGCTGATAAAGGATTAATGTTCACATGTTCAAATGTTTATTGCATCATGCTACATGTCATAGCATGATACAATAAACATGTAAACATAAAGCCCTAATACTACTTAAACATTGACAGTGTTCTCTTTTTAAGTTTTTTCATAGTGAGGGCTAATAATCCAGTGCTTTACCCGTGCAGTAAGAGTAGCCAGACTGCTGCAGCAGCTCTCCTGAAAACTAATTAGAGGTCATAAATCATTCATGGGGCTGTGCAAATACTGATAGCAGGATACTGATGAAAAGTTCAATAGGTCAGCATTTCTCCGTATGGGAATTGAATGAACAGGTAAAATGTGATGTTAAACATGACTGAGAGTACAATCCAAGATTTACAGCTCTTAAACCCAAAATAAGACTCTACGACTGTAGGAAAACTCTATGGGCTTGATTCACAAAGCGGTGCTAACTGTTAGCACGCCTGTGAAAACCCCCTTAGCACGTCTAAACAAGCTTTTCGCGCATAAAACTTTACGCACGCAAAACTTTATGCGCGTAAAACTTTACGCGCGTACTGCACAGAGCACAGGGCGCTCCGCACGAAGTGCCCATTAAAGCCTATGGGACTTAGCGCACGTAAAACTTTGCGCGCGTAAAACTTTGTGCGCGCAAAGTTAGCGTGCGATCTGATTGAAAAATCCGGTGCTAACCTACTTAGCACCCTGGTTAGCGCGTCTAAAGACTTTAGACGTGCTAAGTAGGTTAGCACCGCTTTGTGAATCAAGCCCTATGTAGGATTACTTCTCCAGATACAAATATTTTGCTTATAGACTTATTTTCACTTCAGGTTTGCTATTAAATATTGTCCTGACCCATAATGCAGTATACCTGCATCACAAATGTACTCCACTTTTTAAGATAGTGGCATGTGATACCCAGTATATACAGCATAAACTGGTACTCAGTGCCTATATATATAGTAAGCTAGCTATAGTGTGTGCTGAGCTCTGTTATTTTCAATGTTTTGTAAGCACTCACTTCCGTTCTGATTGCAATCATCCTTTCTCCTGTAATTGTAATCTCTGTGCAGGTGTCATCAGCACTTTAGTAAACAGTACCGGCTGGTGACGATGAGGAATCATTTTATTAATGTGTGGCATGCTTGTACTTTAAAACAAAACAAAAATCAGTACTGCAAGAATACCGTATTACTAATTAGAGCGGACGTACAACTGTTAAAAGCTGGAAGCACACTCATTAGATTTGCATGCAAAACCGCAAAGAACATAAGTCTATCGGCTGCACAAAGTTTCCTCTTCCCACATAATGTATGCAAAACACATGTGATTTGCTAACAATGCTTTCCTATGGAACCCCCCCCCCCCAAAAAAAAAATCATTCAATTTGTATGCATTTTTGTTTACAATGTTTATGATGACCTGATAATGTACGGTACTTTTTCAGTTGTTAAAAATGAACATTTATTTAGCCACTTGAGGACCGCAGTGGTAAACCCCCCTAAAGACCAGGCACATTTTTACTAAAATGGCCACTGCAGCTTTAAGGCCAAGCTGCAGGGCCGCACAACACAGCACACGAGTGATTCCCCCCCCCCCTTTTCCCCCACCAACAGAGCTCTCTGTTGGTGGGGTCTGATAACCCACAAGTTGTTTATTTTTTTAAATAAATATTTGTTGGTTTTTTTTTACTATTTTTTTATTTATTTATTTTTCAATCCCCCCCCCCCTTCCCTTCCCCCCAGCCAGCCAATCCTGGCGATTGGCTCTCATAGGCTTCTGCCTATGTGAGCCGATTGCTCTCTTGTCCCGCAGCGCTGTACAAACTGTAAAGACGGCGCTTTCACCATCTAACAGTCTCCCGAGCGGCAACAGCCACTCGGAGACTGAAGGCGGGGCTGAGCTCCGCCCACCGAGCAGGAGATGCGCGCGCAGCGTGCGTGCAATCTCCAGCAAAATGCAGCCCCAGGACTTGACGCCGATCAGCGTTAGGCGGTCCTGGGACTGCCGCCATGGCCACGCCCATGGGCATGGAGTGGTCTTCAGGTGGTTAAAATGCAAAACGGAAAAGCATGAAAAATGTACATAAGATGCAAACGAAAATAATGCAAACACAGAAAAATCGCAGAAATGTACATGACAGAAAACTCATACTTTTCTACACAGACAATTGTGCTCCCAGTCTAAGGGCCCATTTCCACTAGACACAACTTTTCTTTTTTCTGAGACTCCCACGTTGCATTACCTAGCCCATTGCAGCTAATTATCCTACTACCTGCAGAATAGAAACATGTAAGAATATGCAGGAAAGTTGCTGAGATTGTTGCAATACTGTCTTCATGGCTAACTGGGAGAGGACTCAGTAAACAAACAGACAAACTTTTAGACCCAGTGCACACCAAAACCGCTAGCAGATCCACAAAACGCTAGCGGTTTTTGGAGCGGATTTCAGAGTGAATCTAGGCATGTTTGGAGTCATTTTCTAAACATACCTAGCGGTTTTGAGTGCGTTTTTGTGTAGCAGATTACACATATTGTTACTGTATGTAACAAAAACGCCTGGCAAACCGCTCCGATGTAGTGTTTTTCAGAGCGGTTTGCGTTTTTCCTATACTTTACATTGAGGCAGAAACGCTTCTGAAAACCGCAAACGTGCAGCAGGAGGCACGTTTGCGGTTTGCTAGAAACCTCAAACCGCCAGTGTGCACCCTCCCATTGAAATACATTAGCCAAGCGGATTTACAGGCGGATGCGGCCGGCGGATCGCATCTAAAACCGCTCGGTGTGCACTGGGCCTTAAGCGGACCTGAACTCTTACACAGGAGAGATGAAAAACACAGAGATATCCACCCTGTGTGTGTTTATAGAGAACAGCCTGCCTACGGGCTGGTGCACACCAAAAACCACTAGCAGATCTGCAAACGCTAGAGATTTTTGAAGCAGATTTTTAGAGCGATTCTAGGCATATTTAGAGATATTTTCTAAACATGCCTAGTGTTTTTTGGAGTCTTTGTGTAGCAAATTTTATATTTTGTTACAGTAAAGCTGTAACTGAACAGCTTCTGTAATAAAAATGCTTGGAAAACCACTCTGATCTAGCATTTTTCAGAGCAGTTTTCCACTTTCCTATACTTTACATTGAGGCAGAAACGCCTCAGAAAGCTAAAAAATGCTGCAGGACCCGAGTTTGCATTTGGTGGACCTGGTGTGCACCATCCCATTGAAATACATTAGCCAAGCGTTTTTCACCCGCGAGCATTTTAAAAAATGCTCAGAACCGGTCTTGGTGTGCACCAGCCCTAATTCTACCTTCTCAGCAAGTAATGAGCCAGTGTAATTTAAGCTGTCAACTGTTTTCTGAGTTGGGAGCCAGTATGTAAACACAGGAGGTTAACCCTTTATGTGCTCCCAGCAAACCAGGTAAATACACAAACAAGTAAATACACAGCAGGATATACAGTATGTGGCAGTTCTGCAAGTTGTAATGAAGGAATGTTTAATCTTATTCATAACTAAGGTTATTTTGCTGTTGCTTATCTTTTAGAGCAGAGAGGAAGTCCTGAGTTCAGGTCCATTTTAATAAATAGAGACTTTTACTAGGAAAGCTGCAGGCACTGAAGTGGTTAATACAGAATCCGTTAAACAGGATGATAAAATGAAATGACAATACAAGTCTACCAACACAATTACACTGAAAGCCAACAAAGATTCTAACCATCGGCTTGAAGCATAATTAAGCTGCACTGCTTATCTGCAAAAAAATGCTTATTTCAACCCTTCAGCTGCCAGATTGATTTTTTCCCAACACAAATCTACAGGCTGAAGGAAAGGCTTTATGTGAAATCTCCAGTTTTACCAATTCACAAAATCAGCATTTAAGGGATTGCAGGTTAGATATCGTACAAAGGTGTAATTGGTGCACCGCAGGCATCCTACGAGAAGCCTCACGGAAAGGTTCTGGCTGACAGTATTCAAGTTAACTTACTGCAGGGAGGCAGCATAACACCATACCGTACTTCTCTGAGACACAATGATTCCAATTACAAGTAACAATTCTAACGCTGTACGAATTATAGCAGCATGCTTTCAGCTGCTCCACTAGAACAGCTACAGGTTAAAAACACCAAACATTTGGAGTTAGGCTAGTTTTACACTGCAGTGCTGCAGTGTGTTGTGTGATGACATAATTGTAACAACAAAAATATTTGTGGTGGCCTGTGATGTAATGCACGCAAAACAACTGACCGATAAGCACCTTCATTGACTAATTGCGCATGTCAAAGTGTGAGATTCTAGTAACACACTACATGTTCTGCACTGTAGCAATCGAATTCCTTGCATCGCATCACAACTGATGAAGTGCAAATTGTTCATAGATTTTGAATTGCTCCGGGATACAGTGCGCAAAACAATGTCAGCTACAACACGTTAGTGTGAAAGGACACTAAAACCAAACCAGAGGTAAAAAGATTAGGCCCGGCTCACACTGCAACGCAAATGCAGCGGATGCAGAAATGGCAGATGCGCAGTCGTCCACACCACGTTGTTCACTTATCTTCCATTTGGCATCTGCTTCACCACGTCTATTGCATCAGCCTTACCGTCTGCCACTCATCCCGAGACTGACTGGAGCCTGCTAAACGCATGGGGCTCCCTGATGGATTGTACAAAATCAACAGGAGTCCTACCTAGCAACAGGGAAGATGAGAATTTTCTCTGCTGAAGCAGGATTATCTTCGTTTTTTTGCAAACCAATGGGGTGCCTGATGCTTATTTTTCTTTTTCTCAAATGGTATGCATTTGATTTCTATGCAATATCCTCTGCCTAATTGATTGATCTCCGCACTGAATCCTGCATTGCTTATTTTTCTTTTTCTCAAATGTTATGCATAATTAACTGAGGCCATTCCTGCTACTTCTTACCTGTTCAATAGAGCCTTTGCATATGCTTGACTAGCCCTGCCCCTGTGAGACAAATTGGCTAGGCAATTCTCACCTGATATCAGTCTGCCTATTAACTTCAAACTCAGTTAGGGCCTATATTTGTAGATCTCAAAAGGTCAGCAAGACATAGGCTTCAATTCATCAAGCATTACCGCATTCGGTAATGCTGAAAACAGCTGAGTTAACGGAGCACTTAAGAAAATGTTAATTCATCAAAGCTGTTACCGAATGAGAAGCTGAAATGACAGAGCAATGAGATAAATTACCGACTTGTGCTCAACACATGTCAGCAAATGTCAGTAAATGTTAATTCATCAAGGTTACCACATTCGCTAGCACATTCGGTGTTTATCTCAAGCTCTCCCCTGTTGTTACAGGCTTCGAAAGCCTTCTGTGTGAATGTTTTCATGATTAGCAGGAGCAGGCAGCCAATAGAAACAGCCCCTATTCTCCTGCAAGTGCTGCTGATAGGTGCTGATAGGTCACAGGCTTCTTCACACAAGCTTTCAGACCCCCCAGGCAGTGAGCAGAGAGAACGGGACAAAAGATATCCCCAGATGTCCTTCGGTCGTTTAACCCTTTGAGTCCCTGTTTGAATATGCAAAGATGCAAGTGGTGAAATCACCAAGCATGGCATTTGTAATGTCTCCAGGAAGTTTATCTACGTTGTGGCAAATAAGTAAAATGTTAAGAAACACTGATGGACAGATTCAGAGCAGCAGAGGCAGTATAAATAACAGTAACTATAACACCTTTACATCTAAAGGGATGTCTGGATGCCTTCTATTGTTATCAGCTTGTAACAACACAGAGACATTCCAAGCTGCTCTGCACCACTCTGCTGTTATCGAACAGCCTTTGATGAACTGAAGCCGTAGTACTTTGGTAACTTAACGAACCTCTACCACACATGTGAAAATATTGATGAATTAGCACAGTGAAGTGTAAAATACCGAATGCGGTATTTTAAGGACTGGGATTTTGTTATCGAACACCCTTTGATGAATTGAAGCCATAATCTTACCCTATGTGTGACTTGAGGAATAGGAATAGTTCATGAGTAGAGAGAAGTGATGGTAGGAGAGAAGGAGCAATGTAAATGTTATTGCTGGCAGCAGGAGGGAAGAGTGATGTGGGTATTTTAAGTAGTGGGACTGACAGGATAATGGCTGTAAAAACAATATTAAACATTTTGCAAGTTGGTGTGTGTATAATTAGGGAACAATAAGGGCCTGATTCACAAAGCGGTGCTAACAGTTAGCACGCTGGTGAAAAGCCCTTTATCATGCCTAAACTCAGTTTAGGCATGATAAGTTTAGGTGTGATAAGTTTAGGTGTGATAAGTTTAGGTGTGATAAGTTTAGGCATGATAAGTTTAAGCACCAAGGGCTCGATTCACAAAGCGGTGCTAACCCAGTTAGAGACTTTAGGGGCCTGATTCACAAAGCGGTGCTAACAGTTAGCACGCTGGTGAAAAGCCCTTTATCACGCCTAAACTCAGTTTAGGCATGATAAGAGTAGGGGCCTGATTCACAAAGCGGTGCTAACAGTTAGCACGCTGGTGAAAAGCCCTTTATCATGCCTAAACTCAGTTTAGGCATGATAAGTTTAGGTGTGATAAGTTTAGGTGTGATAAGTTTAGGCATGATAAGTTTAGGTGTGATAAGTTTAGGCATGATAAGTTTAAGCGCCAACTGCGTTAGCACCGCACTGCACAGCTGATCAAAAGTTTTACGCTAGCAAAGACTGGTGCACTTTGTATAAAGTTTAATGGCGCTGCTTTGCGTGCGGGACTTTGCAAGCGATCTAAACTTATCTAAACTTAGCATGCCTAAACTTATCACACCTAAACTTATCAGACCTAAACTTATCACGCCTAAACTGGCTTTTCACCAGCATGGTGCAATGGTTATCATGCCTAAAGTCTTTTAGGCATGCTAACTGGGTTAGCACCGCTTTGTGAATCGAGCCCTAGGTGTGATAAGTTTAGGTGTGATAAGTTTAGGCATGATAAGTTTAGGTGTGATAAGTTTAGGCATGATGGGCTCGATTCACAAAGCGGTGCTAACCCAGTTAGAGACTTTAGGCATGATAACCATTGCACCACTCTGGTGAAAAGCCGGTTTAGGTGTGATAAGTTTAGGCATGATAAGTTTAGGTGTGATAAGTTTAGGCATGCTAAGTTTAGATAAGTGTAGATAGCGTGCAAAGTCCCGCACACAAAGCAGCGCCATTAAACTCTATGCGAAGTGCACCAGACTTTGCTAGCGCAAAACATTTGATCAGCTGTGCACTTCGGTGCTAACGCAGTTGGTGCTTAAACTTATCATGCCTAAACTTATCACACCTAAACTTATCATGCCTAAACTTATCACACCTAAACTTATCACACCTAAACTTATCATGCCTAAACTGAGTTTAGGCATGATAAAGGGCTTTTCACCAGGGTGCTAACTGTTAGCACCGCTTTGTGAATCGAGCCCGATAAGTTTAAGCACCAACTGCGTTAGCACCGCAGTGCACAGCTGATCAAAAGTTTTGCGCTAGCAAAGTCTGGTGCACTTCGCATAGAGTTTAATGGCGCTGCTTTGCGTGCGGGACTTTGCACGCTATCTACACTTCTCTAAACTTAGCATGCCTAAACTTATCACACCTAAACTTATCACACCTAAACTTATCACGCCTAAATTGGCTTTTCACCAGCGTGGTGCAATGGTTATCATGCCTAGGGCTCGATTCACAAAGCGGTGCTAATCCAGTTAGAGACTTTAGGCATGATAACCATTGCACCACTCTGGTGAAAAGCCAGTTTAGGTGTGATAAGTTTAGGCATGATAAGTTTAGGTGTGATAAGTTTAGGCATGCTAAGTTTAGATAAGTTTAGATCGCTTGCAAAGTCCCGCACGCAAAGCAGCACCATTAAACTTTATACGAAGTGCATCAGACTTTGCTAGCGTAAAACTTTTGATCAGCTGTGCACTGCGGTGCTAACGCAGTTGGCGCTTAAACTTATCATGCCTAAACTTATCACACCTAAACTTATCATGCCTAAACTTATCACACCTAAACTTATCACACCTAAACTTATCATGCCTAAACTGAGTTTAGGCATGATAAAGGGCTTTTCACCAGGGTGCTAACTGTTAGCACCGCTTTGTGAATCAGGCCCCTAAAGTCTCTAACTGGGTTAGCACCGCTTTGTGAATCGAGCCCAAGGCGTGATAACCATTGCACCACGCTGGTGAAAAGCCAGTTTAGGCGTGATAAGTTTAGGGCCTCGATTCACAAAGCGGTGATAACCCAGTTATCACGCCTAAAAGACTTTAGGCGTGATAACCTTTTCACCATGCTGGTGAAAAGCCAGTTTAGGCGTGATAAGTTTAGGTGTGATAAGTTTAGGTGTGATAAGTTTAGGCATGCTAAGTTTAGATAAGTGTAGATAGCGTGCAAAGTCCCGCACGCAAAGCAGCGCCATTAAATTCTATGCAAAGTGCACCAGACTTTGCTAGCGCAAAACTTTTGATCAGCTGTGCACTGCGGTGTTAACGCAGTTGGTGCTTAAACTTATCATGCCTAAACTTATCACACCTAAACTTATCACGCCTAAACTTATCACACCTAAACTTATCACACCTAAACGTATCATGCCTAAACTGAGTTTAGGCGTGATAAAGGGCTTTTCACCAGCGTGCTAACTGTTAGCACCGCTTTGTGAATCAGGCCCCTGGTGTGATAAGTTTAGGTGTGATAAGTTTAGGCGTGCTAAGTTTAGATAAGTTTAGATCGCACGCAAAGTCCCGCACGCAAAGTAGCTCCATTAAACTCTATGCGAAGTGCACCAGACTTTGCTAGCGCAAAACTTTTGATCAGCTGTGCACTGCAGTGCTAACGCAGTTGGGGCTCGATTTACCAAGCGGTGCAAAGTGTTAGCACCGTGGTGAAAAGGCCCTCTTCACGCCTAAAGTCACTTTAGGCATGATAAGAAGGGCTTCGCGCGAAGTTGCCGCGCGTAAAGTTTTGCGCGCGCTCCCGCGTGCGTGCGCGCGAAGCGCCCCTCACTTCGCGCGATGCGCCCATTAAACCCTATGGGACTTTGCGCGCGCGCCTGTGCGGGTGCGCGCGCAAAACTTTGCGCGCGATAACTTCGCGCGAAGTGCAGCCAAAAACGGTGCTAACTCAGTGGTGAAGAGGTCATCACGCCTAAAGTCCTTTAGGCGTGATAACTGGGTTATCACCGCTTGGTGAATCGAGCCCTTGGTGCTTAAACTTATCATGCCTAAACTTATCACACCTAAACTTATCATGCCTAAACTTATCACACCTAAACTTATCATGCCTAAACTGAGTTTAGGCGTGATAAAGGGCTTTTCACCAGCGTGCTAACTGTTAGCACCGCTTTGTGAATCAGGCCCCAACTGCGTTAGCACCGCAGTGCACAGCTGATCAAAAGTTTTGCGCTAGCAAAGTCTGGTGCGCATCGCATAGAGTTTAATGGCGCTGCTTTGCGTGCGGGCCTTTGCACGCTATCTACACTTATCTAAACTTAGCATGCCTAAACTTATCACACCTAAACTTATCACACCTAGGGCCTGATTCACAAAGCGGTGCTAACCGTTAGCACCCTGGTGAAAAGCCCTTTATCATGCCTAAACTCAGTTTAGGCATGATAAGTTTAGGTGTGATAAGTTTAGGTGTGATAAGTTTAGGCATGATAAGTTTAGGTGTGATAAGTTTAGGCATGATAAGTTTAAGCACCAACTGCGTTAGCACCGCAGTGCACAGCTGATCAAAAGTTTTATGCTAGCAAAGACTGGTGCACTTCGTATAAAGTTTAATGGCGCTGCTTTGCGTGCGGGACTTTGCAAGCGATCTAAACTTATCTAAACTTAGCATGCCTAAACTTATCACACCTGGGGCCTGATTCACAAAGCGGTGCTAACAGTTAGCACCCTGGTGAAAAGCCCTTTATCATGCCTAAACTCAGTTTAGGCATGATAAGTTTAGGTGTGATAAGTTTAGGTGTGATAAGTTTAGGCATGATAAGTTTAGGTGTGATAAGTTTAGGCATGATAAGTTTAAGCACCAACTGCGTTAGCACCGCAGTGCACAGCTGATCAAAAGTTTTGCGCTAGCAAAGTCTGGTGCACTTCGCATAGAGTTTAATGGCGCTGCTTTGCGTGCGGGACTTTGCATGCTATCTACACTTATCTAAACTTAGCATGCCTAAACTTATCACACCTAAACTTATCACACCTAAACTTATCATGCCTAAACTGGCTTTTCACCAGCATGGTGCAATGGTTATCATGCCTAAAGTCTTTTAGGCATGCTAACTGGGTTAGCACCGCTTTGTGAATCGAGCCCCTAAACTTATTGGGCTCGATTCACAAAGCGGTGATAACCCAGTTATCACGCCTAAAAGACTTTAGGCGTGATGACCTTTTCACCACTGAGCTATCACTGCTTTTTCCTGCTCTTCGCGCGAAGTTACCGCGCGAACGCGCGTTCGCGCGTTCGCGCGTGAGAGCGCGCGCAAAGTCCCTTAGGGCTTAATGGGAGCTTCGCGCGAAGCGGGGACGCTGCGCGCGCACGCGCGCGGTTGCGCGCGCAAAACTTTGCGCGCGGCAACTTCGCGCGAGTTTCTTCTTATCATGCCTAAAGTGACTTTAGGCGTGATAAGGGCCTTTTCACCACGGTGCTAACACTTTGCACCGCTTGGTGAATCGAGCCCATTATGCCTAAACTTATCACACCTAAACTGGCTTTTCACCAGAGTGGTGCAATGGTTATCATGCCTAAAGTCTCTAACTGGGTTAGCACCGCTTTGTGAATCGAGCCCCTAAACTTATCACACCTAAACTGGCTTTTCACCAGCGTGGTGCAATGGTTATCACGCCTAAAGTCTCTAACTGGCTTAGCACCGCTTTGTGAATCGAGCCCTAAGTGTTAGAGTTAAAAAGTGCAGGGTAGTTTGTATGAATTTATCGGGTGTATGTGGATGGTTGCAATGAGGGTATCTCAGGGATTGACAAACATGAGCTGATAGAGCTTAAAAAAACAAATTCTTGGTAAATAGAGGAGGTAGTGGTGGACTTACCTCCTCCAAGTAGACACACAACGATTGTAGTAAAGACAGTCAATATATTTTATTTATGAACTCTAAATATGCAAGGCGTTTCGCAGGTTTGATCCTGCTTCATCAGGCAATAACAACGGAGCAATAGCATATGTGGTCATGACTGTGGTCATGACTGTACAGTGTCTTGTATTTCTTATGTATATTTGTTCCCCATCATTTCTTTGTACAATGTACAGCACTACGGAAGATGTTGGCGCTATATAAATAAAAAAAAAATAAAATAAAATAATAATGCTTCTGCTGGGCTCTGGTCTGCTTCGGACCGCAGGGGTCAGCAGCGGCGGAACCAAATCCACCTGGACAGGTGATTTTGCATGTCGCGATCAACCTAGCGGGAATGAATTCTTAATTTGTGGTCTTGGGGGCGTTTCCAGGTAATATAGAGCCTATAACAAAAACTGAACCCCCCCCCCTTCCCCCAGTCCGAGCCCCCTTCCCCTCTAAAATCAGCATCCTCTCTCGTGTATGTTTATTATGGTTGCCTGTGTCTTTTGGCTCAGGATATAACACCAAAGTCACTGTCATATTTTGCAGGGGTTTTTTTTGCATTCCTGAAAACGCACTGTTTTTGTATTGCAGTGTGGACGAGCCCTCAGTGTATCCCCAATACTTGCACACTCTACTGATGCTAGAATGATACGAGACACGTCAACAAGAAGCTGCAACATTCTGTTTCAAAGGTGACCACTAACGTTACAGTTTTCAGCAAAGAATCGTTTGAACAATCAGATAAATCTGCTCGAATTGGCAGATAATAAACCTCATTGATATCCCACATTGACTGTGAATGGTGACTTCTAATAGTGATCGTTCGATGACAAGTTAATTGGAAAAACGTTTCTATAATTGGTTATGATGGATAGGAAGTACAGATTGTTTGGTTTCTGGTGAAATAATTAATGTATTACGACATGTTATTTCCAATCGCATTTATCTGCTCATTCAGGCAATTCTTTGCTGAAAATTGTACTGTTAGTAGGCGCCAAAACGTAAGGATCATGTCAGGACTCGGCTCCTTCTTTCCTAAGGAGCAGTGCCAAATGCTAATGATGCAGCACTGTTCAGCTCTAAGCATTAGGAGGCACAGTAATTTATCAAGACTGATGCATAGAAAACTAGAACAGTGGAGCTGTGACCCAGAGCAACCAATCACAGCTCTCTCAGCTGAGTCCTGTTTGGTTGCATTGGGAACTGCTTCATTATTTGCACAAGAACACCTGCCACAAGGTTAAACGAAAGCATCCATATAATGCAACTTAAAGTAAACTTTCTTCATTTTAACTCATGTGGATACAATTTACTAAAATAAAATATGTCACTATATGGAGTTTAAAGCATAGACTGTAAATGTGATGACCTGAGCAAGCTTTAAAATGTACATGATATAATGCAGAGATAAACCAATGCCAGATACAGTTTCAAGAGATAGGTGTTATGAGACAGCTGAAAGAAATTCTGGGATCGTATTACTAGTGGTTGCTATTGTGCACCTTAAAGGGAATCTCAAGTGAAAATAAACTTATGAGATAGTGATTTGTATAGGTAGTACTGCTAAGAAATAAAACATTATTAGCATAGATATGAGTCTCATATTGTTTCCAGTACAGGAAGAGTTAAGAAACTTCAGTTGTTATCTATGCAAAGGAGCTTCTGTGAGCTCTGCGACTTTATAAAATCGTGGACAGCACTGTCTTTTGAAGCTCTTATCTCAACTGCCTCTCAGTGTTTCTTCTTTGTTTATGTTTTTTTTCTGCAGTGAAAAGTTCAAAGGTCTGCTCTGCAAAATCATTTAAAATGCTGAGTGTATTGTGGAAACTACAATTATTAATAGAGAATGAGGCGATGTTATAAAAAAAGCTATATACCTGAAAATAAAAATATGAGACTATTTTCTTTGCTACTAAATGTTCTATTAATTATCCGTATTACAAAACTAATTCATTATATCATGAGTTTTTTTCTTGTTGGGAAAGGTAAATGGGGGACTATATCTTTATTAACACAATTGTAATATCTGAGACGTTTCATTTGGACAAGACAATCATGTGACCTGGGATTCCTTTTTTAAAACTGACAGCTGCTAGTAAGGTGGGCATTGCCTAGTTAGTTACCAGTTTCCACTTCTCAACACAGAGCCATCACCTGGCCCCACCCACCTCCTTCCTCTGCTGCTAACTCTTTGTGGCCAGCCCTGTAGCCCAGCACAATGTTACATTTCCTTATGCAGCTTTCATAAATGAAGGTATTACTGGGGAATGTTTATTACCTTAATATTTGCGTCCTCAAAAGTGTTTCTCTTTCCTATTAAATACGTTTGGTGGTATGAGAAACCTGAAGTTAGAGGAGCATGAAAAGTACCATCTCTGACTTTGTTTAAAAAAATGACACTTTCCCATGAGTTGTCCTGATCCTCTGCCTCTACAAGTTTCTGAATCTCACTGACCCAGAATCAGCTGTGCAGATCAGGTGGCTGACAACACTGAAGCCAGAAGACCTGCAGATATGTAGATGCTATTTGTAAAATGTGGAAGCAAGATGTAAGTCTCCAGTCACTTCAGTCCTCCTGTCATGTCTTATGCATACATTGTAAGATAAGATTTTTACTTTTAAATTGCTATGTTGAGGATTACAAATATAAAACATTTTCCTCAGTCTAAGAAGTCCCTATGGTTTCCACACACTTTGTGCTGTGGCCTATTGAAAATACATATATAGACAAGGAATGCATCAGGCTCTGATTTGACTTAATCCTGTGGCTGTTCTTTGCTAGGCTAGTAATGTTGGGTGTAAAATTAATGCTGCCTGACCTCTAGTGGAGAATAGTGTAACTGAATTTATGCATGATAAAGCACAGCAAAGTGAAGAAACACATGTGCCTGAATGGCAAATCTGAGGTTTTACTGAAGAAAGTTTTTTGTAAGAAAAGGGGATGAATCCCCGATACATTTTTTGGAAGGCTGATTAAAAAGCAAAAAAAAAAAATGTCTCTTCTTTTGTTTGACTTTTTTGGAGTCTGGAAACTCAAACATTCTGCATGTAGAAAACACTGAGAAAGTGTTTTTACCTTGGATTTTGTCCCAGATTTCATACTGGAAACTGTCTTATTTTAGACTTCAGATTTCCACACACTAATAGCTTAGACATTAAAGAGAATCTGTACTCTAAAATTCTTACATCAAAAAGCATACCATTCTATTCTATATGTTCTCCTGGGCCCCTCTGTGCTGTTTCTGCCACTCCCTGCCGCAATCCTGGCTTGTAATTGCCAGTTTTAGGCAGTGTTTACAAACAAAAAAACATGGCTGCTAACCAGCATGTGATAGGCTGAGAGAAACTCAGTCTGTGACTCATACAAAGCCTGCAGGGGGCGTGGAGAGGGTATGTATAGCTTCTACCTATCACAGCAGAGCAGCACATTTCTGCCTGAGTGCCTGAGCCCGACAAAGCCGTCAAAGGAAAGAAGATTAGATTATATAACAGAGATAATACAGCCACTGTGCAACTAGGAAAGGCTGCAGTAAGACAGACCACATTAGAACAGGTATAGGAACTTATAGGATAGAAGAAATAAGGCAGGAAATTTTGTTACAGAGTCTCTTTAAATTCTACAAAAAAACTTTAAATGAAAATAAAAATGTATTAAATAGTCAAAGCGCTCTTAATTAGTTTTTGATTACTTGATAATTTCATTTGGAAAAGAGTAAGGCATTCCTTTCTTAATCAGCATGGCAAGAGTGAGCGGATGCCCAGAAGAACACCAACAGTCACATCACTTTGTACAGAATCCAGCAGTAGTGAGATGATTTTGCACCCACAGTAAGACACCCAAGCTGTACAGAGGCAGCCCCCTCGCCGCTGTCCTCCTTGCACTTAATATGTGCGTGTGGGAAAAACATCTCCATGCAGGAAGCTGCCTCTGTATACACCAACAGAGGAAATACACCTATTTGTATCAACAGTACAATGTCTGGAATAATGCTCCTATGAGATTGTCCCAAAGTTCCCACATAGATGCGGGAGTAAAAAGCTGCACAAAGCAGGAGCCTTTGATACTCATTTTCAACCCTGGAAGTGATCCATTTACTGGCAGCAAATTTTCACAATCCCATCTACTGATTTCTGGTAGAAGAACCAAAGGTGAAAAAACGTTGTGCATCAATTCTTGAAATATGCAGAGCTGAACTGAAAGCACTCAGTTTTCTCAGCCAAAGTAGAATTTTCCTTTGAAAGGAAAAGAACATTCTAACAAAGCAAGAACTGTAAGTAAACAAACATTTAATAGTTGCACAGATTCATTATCAGTGTTCCGAGGGCCGACTTCTCTTGTTGTTGACACAGAGGTTACTCTTTGTATTCATCGTTGCTATTGTGGAAACTGATGTGACATTCAGGGTCCAGCATACACAGCGCTAGCCAGGTGAAACAGACAATGCATGAAATATCACAGCATACGCCTATAATGAAAAATGGACCATGCAGACATTCTCTTATTGCTTTTGGTATAAAAAGGTCCTGTCCCAGAATGTGTCACAGGGCTTGAACTGGAAAGAAAATGCTAAATTCAAAGATACTGGCAAGTCTAAAAGTATAACATTTAGCCTAGCTGAAGATAATGTAATATTAAGAGTTGTTACAATAGATTGACTCAAAACTGAGCCTGAATCTCATTTTTTGTGATGTTCTCCATACTAAGAAAACCTTTGGCTTCTTCTAAAAAACTGTCCTCAATGATTTTGCAGAAAAACATTTTCCTTCCAGGTTAAAATCAGCTAATCTCTCAGCACTCACCTCCCTCAGGTTCCAGATGTTGCAGCCTGCAGGTTACTTCTGCCTTCTGTGTACTGTTGCTGCTCTGCACTTTCTGCTTCTAAGGTCGGGCTCTAGAGCCCAAAACTGAGACCTGCAGGCTGCTGCCTCTGGAACCTGAGGGAGGTGAGCGAGTGTGCTGCCTGTCCACTACACTCCGAACCACCGGTGGGGGAACATAGGGGAGAGTGCACACACCTGGCGCCATGAAAACGAGGATGCCGGTTTGGAATACACATGTGGCTTACTACCCACAGTGGCCGACTGGCCGTCTCCACAGCCATCCAGTTGGTACGCCACTACCAACAACATTATAAATCTAAATAATCCCTCTACCTCTCATTACAAAACAATTAAATGGTATAAACATTCCCAGAAAAAACATAACATTTTGATCATGTAGCAACCACTGCTCCATGTAATGCCCCAACAAAGGACAGGTGGTAGTACCATCCAAATTTCACACCCCTCAGTGAATGTGCCACCAGCCTCCACGGACTCCTATAGAAGTAGGGTTGATCAGCCGGCTGGTACCCCCCCCCCCCCCCACACACACACACACACCTTATCCTGATTGGGAAGGGTAGTGACAGACTTTAGCTTTAACACACCTTCCCTCTCAAAAGGCAATACAATTCATACAAACTTGAAAGAGGAACTACATGAAGCAGAGATGACTGTGACTGTTTTCCTCAGAATAAAGGTACTTTTAATCATTGATATACAATTAAACTTATAATACTACTTCAGAGTAGGGCTAACGTTAATCATCTTTACATCAATTTATCCTTCTGAACAGGACATTTTATGAATATTGTATTATTACCTTATGTGCAGTAATGTGAAGTATAACCTTCCTAGTCCCACCCCATTCATTTCTCAGTCTACCTGGCAGTTTATAGAATAGATGGGTAACTTGTATGCTGTTCATTTCTATCTCTGCTGCGAAGATGATGTCATCATCACCACCAGTATTATGTCTAGCATAGTGGGATAAGTAATCTTCTCACAAAGATGGTAGAACTCAGCCATGAAACAAACATTTCTCCTTCATTTCTCTCAGGAGATGTTTTCTCAACCTACAGCATCTAAAAGTTACATATTAAGTGAAAGGATGGATGCTTATGAATGAGATGCGTTCTGCTTCCCCGGTCTGGGATGTTGCGCTACTTCTCCACTTACTGCATAGGTGAACTACAACATCGATATCCCCCATGTGAAGGCTACAACTGTAAGTGTATCAGTGAAAAGAGTGCATGTGATGGAAGCAATGCACCTTAATGGAATGGTATTAGGATCTTATTCAGTGGTCAGGTAATGCTGGATACACGTATCACTCTGTGCCTTAATGGAGAATCATAGGACTCCATTATGGTCATGTTTAGAGATCAGGTTGTGGGTAACTGTGTGACCTGTGTTACTATGTGCTATATAAAGGACATCAATTAGATCATGTTCAGCGGTGAGGTAATGATCGGAAGGTGTAGTGTTTTACTTATGTGCAGAATAACATGAAACTGCATTAAGCTGAGGTACAGTGGTCAGCTTATGGAGAATATGTGTTGTGTTGGTAAAATTATAGTGGCTAACCTTGGATAAGTGTTGAGTTTGCAGAACATGTTCTAGTTAAAGGAGAACTCCATGATGTTTCATGGAATAGGTATACCATTTGTGTTCTTACCCATAAAAAAAACAAAAACAAACAGTGGCATAGAAATAGGGGATGTACAGGTTTCAACCACTCCAGGGCCCCTGGACTTGAGGGCCCTCCTCCAGACTCACTGCAGTCACTCTTTATTCATGCTGTAGTGGAACTGATCACCACCTGTCCTTTGAATAGTGGTCAATCATTAACTAGCCATTCCCTTTCCTCTGCTTACAAGTCTTACACACTGGATGTCCTTGGAAAGCAGATTTTGGAGATCTGTGTTCTGTGATTATTTTATATACACAGTGTAACACACTGCCTCTAGCTATAAATATCCTATACTACATATTATAGACTACCCCACATCTTGTTTCCTCCCTTTTCCTTTAGATTGTAAGCTCACAACGGCAGGGCTGTCTCACTATTTTTTGTCTTGGAATTGGCCATACTGTATATTTTGTTCATCATGCTACATTTGTCACTGTAATTACTATGTATGCCCAATTCTGAATAATGTACTATGTGTATTCCTTTGTCTGTATTACTATGCACCCCATGCTTTTTTCTTACTCTGTACAGCGCCACAGAATATGTTAGCGCTTTATAAATCAATAATAATAATACACAGTTGAAAATTTGCAGGTGGGCTCAGCAGCTATGTCACAGGAAAAGTGTCCTACAAAAGTTTTCAGCTGCAGAAGCTTTTAGCACTGGTGATGATGAGCACATATGGCGGTTTACGCTTTGCCAAATTTATCACAAAAATATTAAATTCTCACACAAATGAGAATATAAACCTATGGACATAACAAAACTTATTTTCACTAGATGCAATGATGTGTATAATCATTAGAAAACACATTTTCACACAGATGAGTGTATGCGTGAAAATATATGGGCATGTATGCAAAAACACATTTTTTAAACATGTACTAAAGCCAATGGGTGTGAGGAAACACATTTTCAAGAACGTTCTTATTTTCGTAAAAATGTGTATCTTGCGAAAATTCCACTATACAAATTTTGATGCGAAAATGAGCTGAAAATCTGAGCTCATCTGTATTGAGCACTCTCTGTGGCCTGCTGGCAAACTTACCTATCTGAATGAGTCTGGAGGTACCCAGTAAATCTGATTAGTTCACTTTCCATTACAACAGAAATTAAAACCTTAACTTTAACCCAGGATTAAACTTCATCCCAGTCAATAGATGATGCTCTCATTCCCACGAGAGAGCTTTACCTTTTTTCAAGTAGATCAACAGGGGGATCTGTCTGGCTGATATTGTGGTGAAACCCCTCCCACAGTGTTATGTCAGGGCCAAGGCCCTGACAGTTTTCTGTTTGTGAACCTCGTTGCATTGTGGGAAATAATGGCTGTTTCCAACTGCCAAGCAAGCAGTATCTCCCTCTGTGCTTAGAACTGTCAGTAAACAAGCATTCCACACACATTAACTGGCAGAAGTAAAGATGTCCCCACCTGTGGTAAATTCCATGAAGTGAATCAGTGAGAGGAAATATTTTACAATTGTCAAACACTGACTAAATAATTTATAAATGAATATTGTAATAAAAATAAACAATTTTAATTTATTATGTTATTTTCCCTACAGTTCCTCTTTAAAGATCGAATGGCTGGATTCTGCCATGGAAAAGTTACTTAACATTGTTAACCTAGAAGTGTTGCAAAAAAACAAAAAAAAACACTTATAAAATTTCATTTTAAACCTACTCTGTAATTTACTGTGTTAACTGTGCAGAAATACAATTTTCAGCTATCTTTCTAAGCAGAGTATAAGGAAGTAAACAATAATATGTAAGATGATTTGCAATAACTGATATAATTAGCTGGATACTTTTACTTAGTTATTGTTGTTCTTTCTGTAATGCCTAACAGGTGTTACGTCTGTGAAGCTGATTTGTATTAAGTTTTGTCGGATACAGATCTGGTGATCACACTCTTCACAGGGTAAAATGAATTATGAGTGTTTCATCTGTTTGTGGTGACTCTACGTCCCAGCAGGTAGAGCAGAAGCCCTTCACAGTCATGTTCAGCAATCAGCTTTTGTTGTTTGAGTGCTTTTTTTCTATAATGGCAGAACTGAATTACACTCAGGGGTCAGCTAATATTGTACAAGTATACCATTCTATATCTCTTCACAGAGCAATTGAACCACGCAATTATGTTCTCTGAGCTGTAGAACACAACAGTATACAATGCAATGCATACATTAAATTAAGGTTGATAGAAAAGTACAAAATCTGAGGCCTACATTACAATTAAGGTTCATATAGATTCACATTAAGAAATACTCTAATTGTAAATTGAATATGGTTATGAGTGGATATCAAATAAAGGCCCGTGAACAATAAATGGGAAGCTGAAGGAAATGCATTGCGAATCAGACCTCCCCTTTAAACCCCCGTGATACTAATCCATGGCAATTAGTCTATTAGTACATTGTAAACTATAGACTTGTCTCCCTACTCCACTGAAGCCCAGTAAGCAATGCCTAGCAACAGCAATCAATACAATGTATTAAGTCTGGGGAAAACCAGCAACATACAGGAGATAACTTCCACTGTGATAGATAGATAGTGATAGATAGACCTGCACGGACAACCAATATTGTTTCTTTTCAGGTCATGGATGGTAAAGCAGATGTTTTTTTTTTTTTATCAGACTGATGAGTTTTCAGGTAATTTGTGTACTCTCATGTCCTAACAAAGCCATACATGAGGTAATCTTTCTTTGCTCTGTTTTGCGTATTATCTTGGTTTGTCAGCTGCAGCCAGTCATAAAGGTCAGAAAGGGAAAAGTTAGATTGACCTTTCCAATTTTCTGTCTTCTGTCCTGCCAGTATAAATCAAGCTTGTATTCCAGACACACTGTTTAAACACAGCTATCTCTCACCAAGACATGCTTCTCTCCAAACCATTGTTCAATAGTTATGCTGCTATTATTCACCTTAACCACTGCTTGCTGAATGCCATTGACAGCTGGACTTACTGTTCATTTTTACAACTCCAACCATTAAACTTTGAAAATGACACAGAAGTGCTATACCTTACCATATTGTTTTAGTGAGACCAGCTATCTGATAAGATGACTTTCCCAGAGTACAAGACATGCTGTTAGACCAATTCTAAATGTTTAGTAATGTATCAGCTGTACTTAGCCATTGCAAATTATCCCCGAGATGTTTTAAAAGTGCCTTACAAGCATAGTTGACTGTTTGCTTTCAGATACACTAGCAAGCACTGAAATATGACATGAATAACTGTTTTTATGTTGATTTAATCAAAATGCTTACAAAATATCACAGGTAAAAGCTCATTAGCTTGGCATGCAATGGAGAAAGAGGGGGTGGGAGACTATTATAGGTTACACTTGGCTGTTATTAGTTGCATTGAGTTAATGCAGATGGGGGACACATACATTTATTGTGTATCTTGAAATCATGCTGCAAAGCAAAAATTATTTTCTATACTCACCATATATGCAGTACACTCAACAAATAACAATACTACATCTATATAACTCTCCTCATTGACAGCAGAACATTGTCAGACATGATTCAGTCATTACTGCAGCTCTTCATCTTTAAGAGCAACCACATATTGTTGAATCATTTCCATTAGGAACTAACAATGCTTTCACCGCATGTCATCTGTGTGGTTTACTTACCACATTAACATTGTCTAAAGAGTTTGAGTGGGTGGGCTTCACTGAAAATCCTGAAGCATCAAGGCATCCAATAGTCAGCCCTAGACTTTGTTTGGAGCACAGAGAGGTGTTCCGTGTGTTTTGCGTGTCTGCATATTGCCTGACAAACAGGTCCTTTTGTGAGTAAACAATGCTGTTTAATTGATATATTTTAATGAAAGTAGATTGATGCTCTATTCTACAATTTTCTCCTGTAGGACTCAAAGCGGTTGGACGGCTAATGAGATGAAGGCAATATTTTGAAGCCCCTGGCTCAGCACCTATTAGTAGGCAATTTTAATATATCAATTCTAAATGAATAGATTTAGTAAATCAGGCCCGCAGAGTCTTTTACACATCAAACACATTCTTAATTAGCCTTGCAATTGAATACTTTTAATAAGATGATCTCATGCTAAACACGTCAACATGAGCAGATTATTAAATGTGGAAGGGGTTCAAAACAGACTCTTTTATCAGCTGGGAAGCAGCAGTTCAGAAAAGACATGCTTTCAAAAACAGTTACTAAAGTGGGTAAATAAGGTTGACTGGTGGATTTGTACCCAGCAGATGGCATTCTAGGGAGAGGTATGTACAAAGGATTGGCAGCCCTGAAAGAGGTGAGGATTGTCTTTAAAAATATGAAAGCCATGAGGAAGAGTATTCTAAATAGGCAAGGAACTGCTGTCCCCTCTATTGTCCTCCTGGCCTCTGGGTCCTACTGCTTCCGACTGTTTCCACCCATGTGCACATATGATGTCATATGATCACGTAACAGGCAAACACATGGCTTCAGATAGCCAGGAGGAAGCATGGGCCCTCAACTGGAACAGTACGGAAGTGCAGCATAAAAACTTCAGGACAGGTAAGGCGTACTTTCTCAGCCTATTCTTCTGCAATATAAGGATATAGCACATTGGGGACATGATCTCCCCATCGCATGGCTGCTAGCATCCACAGGTAATTTGTGATAAACCTGCTGTCAACTCTCATTGTAGATAACAAGCCAGAAAAAGAGGATCTTTTTTTAAATGACTGACTTTTTCTCTTTCGGTAGTACAGTACTATTTCACAGCACTGCTAAAAAAGCTAGGTGTTTGTCTATGCAAAATACAAGGGTCATCTGGAAAGCAACATCTGTATTCATTGAATCAATTAATCAGTTAGTCCCTTATACTTTCCTAGGGGTTTGGGTCACCCTAAGCTGCTAGGTTACAATGTTGAATCAATTAAGGAAACATTTCTTTAAACGCACTGTATCTTCTGATTACAGTACTTCTCTAAATAATCACCTTCTTTATTTAAAGGGACACTGTAGGGGGGTCGGGGGAAAATGAGTTAAAGTTACCCGGGGCTTCTAATGGTCCCCCACAGACATCCTGTGCCTGCGCAGCCACTCCCCATTGCTCCGGCCCCGCCTCTGATTCACTTCGGGAATTTCAGACTTTAAAGTCTGAAAACCACTGTGCCTCCATTGCTGTGTCCTCGCTTCCCCTGGTGTCACCAGGAGCACACAGCGCAGGCCCAGTATGGTCTGTGCCTGCACTGTGCGCTCCTGGTGACATCAGTGGAAGCAATGACACGGCAACGCAGGCGCAGTGGTTTTCAGACTTTAAAGTCTGAAATTCCAGAAGTGAACCAGAGGCATCGCCGGAGCATCAGTGATTGGCTGCGTGGGCACAGGTTGTCTGCGGAGGACCATTAGAAGCCCTGGGTAAGTTAAACTCATTTTCCCCCGACCCCCCTACAGTATCCCTTTAAGCACACACTTCACCTATGAATTGGATGAATTGATGGGAGGTGACACGACACACACTTCATGTTAATGCAACTGAACAATCAGTTACAGGCATACTGCAGTTGCATGACAAGCGCTGCAGGGAGAGACGAGGTCAACCTGAGGATGCAAGTGAAATGAAATGACACTGAAAAAATACCTTGCGTGGCAGATAAAAGTAAGTGCCTTTCACTTTCTGGATGACACTCGGATAAGTGATGTCACACACGTGAAACAGCTAGCTATTTTTTTTCTTAATAGAAAATGTTTTTTTTTCCATGCTTTCTTTTTATATGGGCCCTTTATACAGTACCTATGTACATATGATGGAGAAGATAATCCTCATTCATGTCTAGATTAATCTGATGCAGCCCAGCAGGGAGAGGAGTGATTAAACTTTACTAGAAAATAACATGTAAAAGGATGCTCATATGACAGTAGCTGAAGAAGGCTGATACTGTACATAGAGACAGACACCCGCCACGCCTGTCTGAACAGTGCTTGTGTACATCCCTGATGTAAACAGCAAAGTGAAAATGACTGTGAAAAGCAATATTTCATAGTGACTTTTTTTCCCCGTCTTTCTAACAACTCTCTCCTAGGAATCGATTTCCTTCCACACCGCTTCACAGTTTTGATGGTAAACCCACAAACACCTGCAATGTTACACTTACATGAAGAGAGTTAATGAGAGAGACTTTTGCAGCTTTTCGCTCTGCATTTTATTTTGACATTTATGGGTGAGAAATGTTTTAAGTTTGAAAGTCTGTTCAAATGTTCTACCTGTCTGCACAGATGACAAGGTGAGAGAGATGTGAGTAGATAATTAGATCCAATCAAGAGAAATGCTTAGTAAGAATTAAACCTCATTAACCTCATGTTCTCTTCCCATAAAACGTCAATGATCGCAAGTCCTTCGGTGGCAAAATGTAAAGTATGAATACAGGAGCAGTAAAGTTAATAAATTGCTTTATGCGCCTTAAAGCCAACTTTGCAAACTCTAAATCTTATCGTATGACCTATTAAATATCACTGCTTGCTCCTTGACTCCTCTGCTCACCATGCGAATGCTATGGAAACATGAAACATGTTCAGATGACATCACATCTTATTCTCAGCAGCAGTCAGCACAGCAGGAGCAGAACATCTTGTGGCACTGCTAATGATAATCAGAGTTAGACTTCTGGAGGCACATAAAACCCTATGTGCACATTAGATAAGAATACAGAGCAAGATGCAACTATGATCTAAAGTGCGGCCTTAGATTAGATTTTATCTAGACAAGTACGCTTTGCTCGTCAGAGTGGCATCTTCTGTCCTATGGAGGAGGTGGGAGGGAGATGAACTGACCTGCCCTGCGGGGGAATATGGTTGGTTGAAAATGTTCAGCCAGTGTTGATGGAACTGAGGTTGCAGAGGTCACACTTGCAATCAGGCCTTTGTCAGTGGGTACCTGTTGGAGCTCTCCTCATATGTACAGTAGATATGTTCTGGAGAGATGCTAAGCCGCAGGCCCAGCACTCTTTCGTTTAATGTGGCAGACACTACTCACTGCAAAGAGAAGCCCACCTCTGCTCACCTTTGGCCTTGCCCACTTCCATCTTTCTCTCTGTGTATGGATTCCGTAGCTGTTGTGTGTGAGAGGTGTGGGCAGTTAGCGTCTGCCCTCACATGCATCTGACTCTTTTCCACCTCCTCTGTGCAGTTGCTTGGCCAATGGCCACCTGTGTTATCCATTAATTGGTAGATCTTGCCAGCAACCTTACACTATTTTGTGAGGCTTTGATCTACTGATTTGGTGCCTGTGGTTTGAAATTAGCAGTCAGTACAGAGAAAACTGGAGCAAAAGTAATACAGATGCCTGGAATAAGTAGTCAGAACCTGTGTTCTGTTCAAAGACAATAGATTTTTTTTTTATTCTGTGTTATTGAGTATGTTTAGTATAAAAATAACTTGTTAAGGGCAGATTCAGAGTGACCATTGCGTTCTCTGTGACAGCAGTAATGCAAAGGATCGGGAAAGTAGCGGCGCACGTTACCCATGCATTGTGCCGCAGACAGTCAATGAAAAGTATGCTCCACTGTAACCATTAACGGATGTGTTTTGCGGTAACGCACTGTATGCACTGCTCTGTACCATACTGTGTACTGTACTCCGTACATATTGTGAATATCGCTTAGGTGTTACACAGGGGTCGTATACCACACCACAATGCACCACTGTGAACATGGCCTTAAGGTTTTTGATTGTTTTTTCATCAAAAATATTAAGTATCACAAATGATAAAATAATATTTACTACTCCAAGTGCTGTTTTGACTGATGCATTCTGCAAGACAAAGAAACTCCTTGGCTGGCTGAATCTTCACTTTCAAGGACCTCAGAGAGTGAGACACAAGACCAATAATACTAGGAGCTACTAACTGTAGCACTATAAGTAGGTTGGGCAGCATGGTGGCAGGGTCTGCAAGGAGTTTGTATGTTCTCCCCATCCTGTGTGGGTTTCCTCCAGGCACTCCAGTTTCCTCCCAAATTCCCAAAACACACAGATAAGTTATTTGGCTTCCCCTAAAAAAATGGCCCTAGACTATGATACATGCACTACATGATACATACATAGACATATGACTATGGTAGGGACTGGATTGTGAGCCTCTCTGAGGGACAGATAGTGACAAGACAATATACTCTGTACAGCGCTGCGTAATATGTTGGCGCTCAATTATTTAGAAGTCTAGTGAAGCAAAGATCTGGCAAAAATCCTTACTGAGTTTCCCAATCAGATACTCCCCTTCAACAAACTTGTTCAGCTATTGCCAATGGGTAATAATAGCTAGTTATGCATTAGTCAACAAGTCTGGGGACTTTTGCCTTGTAACTGGGTACATGATGGGCAGTGTGATTGGGCTACCATACATTAATAATAATATGTGGTTTTTTTGCATGATATATGACGAGTCAGCCCCTGGGCAGTATGTTTTACATGCAGTTGTTGCATGCTGTGATAGCCCGACATTCCCCTTTAATGTGGTTGCCACCACCCTTTTGTGTCTCAGCCTGGCTCCTGCTCCGGCCCCCTCTCCATATGCTGGCATGTGTGATGTATCTGGTGATGGATGGGGGCCATGTATGCTGATTGGCTTTGGTGAGGCTAAAGGTCAGGGAGTGACACATCCCGGCAGCCACGCCCCTTGAGAAAGCCGGAAGTCGGTGAAACGTCGGGGTAGCTGCCTGCCTCTAGCATGGGACGCCACGACGTCCCGACCTCCGCATCCATCCAAGCTGGGTCCCACTCCAACTGCCCGCACGCGCTACCCCACCGCTCATGCTAACCATCCATGAGGGCTGATAGCCTTGGACTGTGTACCATTGCCGGTCTGGTCTGGATTATCCTATAGGTATCTTCACCTTACAGAATCTACAAAGGGGACCTAGTACTGTCATTTGCAAATTGACAAGGTAGAGCATTCTACAGGACTTGGTGAGACAAGCTGTATATTTTATATACTTCTGAACCAACACTATTTTGCAGTGTCTAATGATTATGAAGATTGCCCACATCACGCTTGTGTTGACAAATCATGGTCACTAATGTATGGGCTGCTGTGCTGCTTCTATGTGGAATGATCTGTGTGTTTCTGGTTGTATGCTGGAACGTGATGACACTAACACTGCTTTGCTAACAAGACGCTTCCCTTACTATTGCTGTCTGACTTGGCCTGACGAACGTTTTTGCATGCCTTTCGCATGCGGATTATATTTTGGCTCTGCCTAATCTATTCATCAATTATTGGTGGCAGTATTTCGACGAACTTTACAAGTTGCCTGTGTGAAAATAAGTTTTTTGTCCTTTATGAAATAAGTACATTTTGATATGATCTTTTTGAACTAAAAATTGCTATTCATTTTCTGTATGTTCTGGGAGTGCATGCCCCACCATTTAGTGACTACACTGCCACATTTGTGATGACTAATAATATCTAGTTATGCATTAGTCAACAAGTCTGGGGACTTTTGCCTCGTAACCTCTGCTCAGAAACCATGGAAGCGGAGAAGACGGAGCTCAAAACATGAGCATACATGAAATTTCATATATTTCTAGTGTTGTTCTTTTCCTTTTTTAGTGATATTTTCTATTAAAAAAATGCATAAATAAAAAATGCAAAAAACACTTAGCATTCTTCTTTTTACCAGCTGAAACCTGACTGACTAAGCTGGACAAATGCTCCACTATCAACAGTCACAATATATTCATCACTGTGACATTTAGGTTGTCTACCAACCCTGTATTAGGTACATTTTCATGTAACCATGTTTGTTTACTTTGTACAGTACCGTGGAAGATAATGGTTCTTTACAAATGAATGGTATTAATAATAGCAACAGTAATTGTCCCACAAGGCTGCCAGGTAATAACTCCCAGGCACACCTGTGCTCACCTAGTGCCCTGGAATGGTTTTTGTTTATGTCTATTTTAAGGTGCCCACTAATTTTCAGCAAAGAATTGAGCGAGCGATCAGATAAATGCAACCGAAAATAAAACATTGAATACAGTAATTATTTTAGCATCAACAAACAAATCTGTACTTCCTGTCCGGCGCAGCGGATTACAAAAAGTCATTGAATGACCACCATTAGGATCATTAGTTGATTTTGGACATCAATGAGACTTATTTTCTGCTAATCTGATCACATTTATCAGATTGCTCAGGCGATTCTTTACTGAAAATTGTACCGTTAGTGGGCACCTTACTATGCAGGAGGATGTACGGGGTCTGTATTCACTAACCGTTATTCAAATTTACACGCACAGTAAGCAAATGTCAATTTTACTTTCACTTGTCATTATGCAATTCAAGTTGTCTTTTGTCTAATTCACATTATACACATGTGTGTATATTACTTACGCAATGCAGGTCAAACAAATAGCATAATGTATGTTATATAAAGCCCAAATGACGTAGAAGGCTACTCCACCTTGCTAATATTATAAACCAAAGTCGGAAAATAGAGGTTTAAATGGACCTCTGTTTAAATCCCTATTTTGCAACTTTGGTTTATTATAATGCATGTTATACAAGCAAAGCATGTGTTACATGTGTAGCAAGAATTAAGGTCGCCAAACACATAACAATTTTTCTGTTCAATTTTACCCCAATTCAATGAAAACGATTGGTTGTACCTATGAATCTAAAGCTTATATTTTCAAACAAGAAAGTTGATCGAATTTACTGTTTACCTGGATGTTTTGAGACTGGGCATATTGGAAAATTCAGACCAACTTTGCCAAGAATTAAAAAGTATGTAATAGATTGTCAAATTGTATTCAACCAGAATAAATTTTATATAACTATATAACTACATGCCAAACTGTATTTGTTTTATTAACAAGATTATGTTGTGGTATGTGATGTGAAAATAATATGTATGGAATTTTTTTGTAGGATTATCAATAATATGTAACTGTATTGTACTTGGTTAATGTATGTAATGAATAAACAGAAATCATTGAGTATAAGAAAATAAAGTGTGGTAAATGCAGTTGTAGGAAGCAATGTGGTGTTCAGTGGTGAATGTAATGCTAAACAACATATGTTCGCATGAGATATGGATAGTACAGAGATGGAATATGGTGATAACTGTCACATTGGAAGTTCTATGAAAATGCAAAATGAACAAAAGTTAATTATTGAATGAAAGGTTGCCCTGCAGGAAAGTTCTCTGGCCAACCAACTTTTTCAACGATAACAATCTTTTTTCCTCAATATTGTGGCAATCTCAAAAACACTTGTGTGAAATTGAACAATTTCTTCTAAGCTTTCGATCAACCGAATCAACTGAATCAAAACTAAAAAAATAGTAATGTGTGGCCACCTTTACACAAACTACGTAAGATGCACACGTTAATTTAACGATTGCTAGTGACTAGTTCCTCTGTACCAGTCTAAAGTAAAAATAGACTGGGTCTCGACCTGGATTTTAGGCCAATTTTATTTTACTAATACCAAAGCATGGGTGTGTTTTAATTGTCTATATATGTGATTGTTGCACGAGTATCCTGTAAGCACTTGAAAAAGACCATTAGGTCGAAACGTTGTGCTTTTGCACTGTGGTATTAGTAAAATAAAATTGGCCAATTGGCCTAAAATCCAGGTCGAGATCCAGTCTTTTTTTACTTTAGACTGTTGCTGCACCCTTGGTGGATACAGGTGTGGACTGGTTGACTCCCTGGTGCTGTATTAATACTTGGGTTGCAGCATTAAGGTCTTACCCAGTTCCTCTGTACCATCGGCCTTCCTTTTAACTTCACCAAATCATTTATAGGCATTTAATCCATTACATTAAAAAAAGGAAAAGTATCCCACAAAACATTAGGTGGTGTTACAGCATGATAATGGAAGGGTTTACCAGCACCACAAACACCACATTGCAGCAATGCTCATCACCACTGTCAGTCCAGAGGTCTGGAAATGATTTTAAATGGGAGAAGCTGCTGGCTGAACATTTCCAGTAGTCACAGCTGAGTAAATTAGTGGAAAAATCATATGTTACTATTTTAGGACGTGACTGTACTATATATACATAAAGAAAGTGGAGCGTACATAAAAAGAGAGTGCGAGCAGCTGCATTTCTCACAGACTGAGCACAGCTATTTAAGATATGGCCAAAAAGCACATTCTTCTTTATTCATTTACATATTCTCAGAAGATAACATTATTGTTCCACTGAAAATGGTATAAGGTAGATTTGTAAATGTAAAATAAAGGAAGTTATTGTGCCCCGGCACTGCAGGGTGATGCCCTGGCACTTTTCTCTGTCGCCATGGAGCACCAGTGCAATCCAAGGAGCAGTACACACAGCACTGAACCGGGATTAAACAACGGCCACACAGTGGCTTAGCAATAGGGGATGCAGAGGTTTCAGCCGCACCGGGGCCCTTGGAACAGAAGGGCCCACTAGGAGCCCTCCCTTAACTGTGCAGTATTATTATTATTGATTTATATATTATATTTAATATATTTATACTAGCTCTTCACTGGTGCTATGCTGGTATTAATCACTTCTATAGATGCTTTGAATAGTGGTAATAATTTACAAACTGTTCCCCTCCTCTAATCACATCTCTCATATTGTGGATGTCCCTGGAATATTTTATAGCACCGTATACATTTTTATGTATAGAATGCTTGGGTGAGGGGCCAATGCACAACTTGCACTAGAGCCCGGAGCTCCTTAACTACGCCACTCCGACTAGAGAGCACATCACGCAAGCGCTGTCAGTTTGTACAGATGCTGGTGGAAATTTGTCATTAGAAATGATCTCTAATGAGTATCTTGGATCGAAATCTAACGTCAATACAGCTGTCCCATAGTGTCACTGGCAATGCATCCTGCTGGATGGTTAGATAAGTGAGGAGGAAAGTGATATTGTTCAGTACTCCTGCTCAACTGCTTGTCATACAAACAGGGACATTGCTAATACTGGCCACACACGTGTAGACTTAAGTCATTTTATAGGATTTAAACACAGGACATTATTGCTGTTATATGTAACCTTCAGTCTCATACACTTCATCCACATTAGTTGTCAGGTAAATGAAATAGAATTATGTGAATTGGTTAGCTGCCACTCTATCCTGGGTGCTGCTAAACTGCACATTGAGGAAAGTATTGTCTGCATCATATGTACAAGTGGAGGCCACTGAATAAGGTACCTCACATGTACATTGTAATAGTTCTGGCGTGATCATCAGCATCACCACCTCTGCTTCTATGTAACGTTGCCTCACTATACCACTTCATTTTCACCATGGCAATCTGTTTATCTCTGCTGGAGTGGATAACTTACAGAGTTCCCACAATGGCCTCAATTCACTAAGATTATCTCCTGTCTTTAATAACGTTTCTAGAGTGATCACCATGGTGATGAGGCATGTCGTATTCAGGAAACATTTTACCCCAGGCAAACCTTAAAGTGAATGTTTACCAAGTTAAAAATAAAAAAGTCAGATACTCACCTAAGTAGAGGGAAGGCTCAGTCCTAATGAGCCTTCCCTCTCCTCTCCCGGTGCCCGGTCCCGCGCAGGATCCCCCGTGGCAGTATTCGACCAGTTCGGTCAAATACTGCCACTTCCGCATGCCGAAGGGAGCTTTCAGAAGCCTTCGGGAGCACTCGTTCTCCCGAAGACGGGCCGCTCCATACTACACATGCGCGAGCGCCCTCTATGACGCACTCGCGCGTGCGTAGTACGGAGCGGCCCGTCTTCGGAAGCCCGAATGCTCCCGAAGACCTCCGAAGTCCCTGCGGCGGCAGACGCGTACGGGGGAGCCAGTGCAGCACCGAGGGCACCGGGAGAGGAGAGGGAAGGCTCATTAGGACCGAGCCTTCCCTCTCCTTAGGCGAGTATCTGACTTTTTTATTTTTAACTTGATAAACACTGGCTTTAAGTTACATCTTCTGTCTTTAAGTTAACTCTTCAATCCTTAAAATAACTCCACAGTTAAAGACAGGCTGTTTATTAACTGCGTGTGAAAATTACTACAGAGGAGGTAAATTAACTCCAGAGGAGGTAAAATAACTACAGAGGAGGTAACTTAAGGAATGAAGAGATAAGATAACTCTGTTACTGTGTGGAGGTAAGTTTTCTCTTGCTTTATTATCTCCAGCATGATTTTAGTTAATTGAGGCCATAGTGTTCAAAGCTGATTTAGTTGCACCTTATATTAAGTCACACCTGTTAATACTCCACTCATTTAATACTCCACTCATTTAAATGCATGCTTTTCCCATGTACATTAAATGTAGCCACATGTTTAAGTGTACTGGAAGTGAATACAAATACACAATAGATACTTGCCTAAGCAAATCTGGATCCTCCAATGTCTTCCCATTCTGCCATGAGTGGCTTGGTGCTACTGTGCGCAGGTGCAAGTGCTTGACCGTGCTTGTGCATGAAGAGATGCATAGTCGGGATCATAAAGAGGGTCCCCGGCAGCAGTGATGGTAGCCAGGAGGACTCCTCCCTAAATACCTAATTCTAAACTCCTCTCCCTGACTATTAACCCCTATGCCTTAACATTAACTCTTCTGGAGCTCAGTTACATATAAGCCAAGCCCTGGTGCCGTTGTTTGGAGCTTGGCTAAACAATGGCACCTCCCAGTGCTGTAGCGTTGGAGTCAAGACGTTGGAGCAATTTTTGGGTACCTGAAGTCAGAGTTTTCCAAACGGAGGAGTCAGAGTTGGATGACTTCTTTACCATCTCCATAGCCCTGACAGGCTGCTGTAGAATTGGAGTCAAGAAGTTGGAGCAATTTTGGGTACCTGGAGTCAGAGTGGGTGATTTCATAAACTGAGGAGTCGGATGATTTGTATTGTACTGACTGCACAGCCCTGCCACCCCCGCCGCATATCACGTTTGGTGTGAGTGCCCATTGCCCAAATTAACATAGAGCTGGGCACCCAACTTAACTGATTCAACTTTTTACACAGGCTTGCTTACCAAGGCTTGCTTGGGAGATCCAGCATTAGGACCCTGACACTTTTCTTTCCGTAATTTGTCTCTAGTTCCCTAGACCATAGGATATCTCTATAGTGGAAAGAATGTATACTACTGTATATGCATGTCATAAACATAGGGGCAGAAGAGGAGTCACACAGGAAAGCAGAAAGTGAATGTGTGAAGAAGAAAACACAGCTTATTACAAGCCAGCTTTCCAGCCACAAAGATTGAGGAACAGCTTTCTGCTTAACTTGCTGCCTTAAATATTACAACAAAGTCAGTATGCTTAATCTCACACAAGTTGTGGGAAATATTGCTCCTGGCTGTTGTGAAAATGTATCCATATGGCCTAAAGCAAATCCAGTATATATTTACCTTTCATTGTCTGTGTGAATCCTTACAGGTCCATCACTGAGTTCACTCTGAAAAGCCATTTCCTTATGATATAGGGCGTCATTACTTGTTTGGGATCAGATATCCCCTTCTAACTGTCAGTGAAAATGAAATCTTGGTATATTATCTGGTGGCTGCAGTATGGCAGGTAACCATGCCATTACCTTCAGCATGCTCTGTCTGCACACTCTGCAAAGAAGTGGCGGTGTTGTTGGGGGTGGGCACTTTCTTGGTTAAGGACAGGACAGTAACTGGTGCAGCAGAATGGGTGAGCACTATAACAGGTATTATAAAAGGAGGTACAGTAATGGGATTAAGTACTGACCTCTTGTTTCCACCCCATTCCTTTAGATTGTAAGCTCGTAAGGGCAGGGCTCTCTTACCCTTTTGTGTCTTGGAATGTTATTCATTTAATAGCTTGCACTCTGTCATACATTTTGATCTTCATGTTTCATCTGCTATTGTAATCATCAGTTCTGTATTTTGTACCAGTGTCCATATTTGATACACAGTATATTATTGTCTGTATCATTATGTATCCCTTGTTTGTTTTCCTACTTTGTACAGTGTCGCGAAATATGTTGTCGCTTTATAAATAAATAACAATAAAAATAATAATTAAAGTGGAATTTAACCCTGCATTTCAACTTTGCTCTAAAACATTATTTACAGCATATTATAAGCAGCATTTTTTTTTTTACTAGACCAGCATTGGAAGGGTTACACAGCTGGTCTAGTAAAAAAAAAAAATGCTGGTTGCATATAATAATGTTTTAGAGCAAAGTTGAAATGCAGGGTTATATTCCGCTTTAAGTATTGATTTCTACCCCAGATGTAAGGGGCAAAAAACCTGTCTGTCTGAATGTCTTTCAAAAGAAAATGGGTGTATTAGAAGCAGCTGAGGTGGAGCGTAAGGCATTAGGTCTACTGTACCTGTAGACAAACAATGGTGGCTTAACGTATATTGCTTGTTCTTAAGTAAGGGAAACAACAGATGATCAGGGATGGTCGGAAATGCGGGTTTCCGATTCCGACTAATGTACGCTTTCCGATAAGTGTCTGCAGAATGCCACAGAAATCGGAATTTTCAATTTCTGCAGAATGTTCATTTTTTTTGTCAATAAATGTAGTTAATTATAAAAATGAAAAAGAAAAGTGGAATCCGCTATTATTTGCAGTTGTATGCTGTTATGCAAATCCGCATTGACAATTGGCAACCACTGGAAACTTCTGCATTCTCTCATTGCCTAATACTTCCCAAATCTTCTGATTGGCCTAAAATTTCCATCATAATTTGTTTTCTGCTGACAAATTCTGCATTCTGTGTTTAGCCTAATATTTCCAAAGGCTTCTGATTTGCCTAAATTTACCACGGTAATCCGGAGACTCATCCCTACAGGTGAAACACTAACAGCAACAAAAGCACCTGAGGGTTGTTAAATTGGAGAATACTTGTTTCCAAAAAAACCTGCAGTATCTTTTGTACTCAGCCAGTTCAACCCATTGCAGTTGCCTCCTTGCAACTGATCCCTACTCTGTCTAGTCTGAATGAGAATGAAAGGTGCCTATATCAGCACGCAAGCGAACACGCTTAGGCAATTGTGGCTCTTATATGCATGCACATGGAGAAAGTGCAAATCCAGTAGAAGCAGAGGTTGTATTTAGGGTCCACTACCTTATATTGCCTGATGGATGCACTAAGTATCTCTGATTTCCTCATTTTGATTTTAAGGTTGAGCAGCAGTATCCCATAGTAATTATGTTGTTAGAAGGCTATACTTAACCAGGATACTGGCAGAGTGATTCACCACTGGAAACATAGGACAAAACGTAACTGCAGGCCATCAGTGCCTTCAATTCTACAGAGGCTAATGATAGGCACTATCCTCCCGGAAGGATATATTGAACTGTGAACAGGATAAGCATTGTTATTACACATATTACGCACCTCATGCCCAATCAAGCTGAAAGAAAATGCATTATAAGCTAATTTGCTGTTCTGCACAATTTTAACATTGTAAACTAATCACCTACAGTGTTATGTAGTGTATGTATTGCACTGAAAAGCACATGCACTAATCCGAAGATGGTCTTTTATTGACCCCTATGTATTCCTGCAGATGTTATTGAAGAAATCAGCATGGTCACACTTCCTATATTGTTATAAAATGAGCAGGGATGGTCAATGGGATGCAAATGAGTAATGCAGAATAATGCAAATTTAATCTATGAAGCCTGAAAATGAACCAATAGATTCCTACCTCGGCTACATTGTGCATGAAAAATGTGCATAATTCTGCAACAAATCAGAATCATTTGCATCTCCCTGGCCATCCCTAGATATGAGGAGTTAGTTGAGTTAGTGACTCTTTTTTTTCTGTCCAGCAAAACTACAAACTGACATCAGTCATCAGAATTAGTAGCAAGGTATTAGCAGTTAACAGTAACTGCTGTGGATCATGAGAAGTGCTGTCCTTGGTTCAACAGAGTTGAGACAGCATCAACCTCTATCAACTCTGTATCTATAAATGCTCTTGTATCTAATCTGTATTTTTACCTGCCAAATTTACCGCCATCAAAATGATTACAAATATATAGCATCCAGGCCCAGTAAAAAAGGAAAGTTCAAATACCACATGTGTGAAAACATGCAACTGTGCAAACATGCCATTACTGCCTACTGGACAGAGATGTGAAATCACACTGGGTAATCTCTCTTGCTCTATAATGAGCCTGAACTCCCCTGGGCTGATCAGGACCATGCACAGGAATAATCAGAGTCAGAAGACTAAAAATTGATACCTGACAACTTGATTGATTAGTCAGCTTTCAATTAAATAAGAGTTTTTGAATCTGAACAACCCTATGTCCATGACAATTCCACACTTCGAGGTAGAAAAACAATTAATGTTTGATTTCCATCTAATCCCTGCTATTAAATATACTTGCTGCTCATTTACCATACTTAACCGACATGCAAGAAAAGGTCACATAAACACCTGAAAACATACACAAGGGCAGAACAATATTAAACACTGTATATTGCAGACAGTTAAATGTCATTTCATTACAAAGCCTAAATGCCAGCACCGCCTTTTGTCACTATGGTGGGCGATGTGCGGCACACAAAAGGAGAGTGCTGAGCCCAGGAGAAAACAATGCAGTAGGGCAATGTTCGGGAGATAATATTGGGCATGCCAGTTATCTCGCCAATGTGTGGATTCGCTGTACACATGCTAGATGCAAGGTAGTGGCAGTCTTTAGCAGCCACCTTGGCCAAGTTTGGTCCAGCGTGTATGGATCTTTCATCAATAATAGCTGCCTTCACATCTCTAACACCAGGTGCAGGGCTTTTTCTGTCTCTTTTGGACCGCCATACTTTCCTAGTGGTTTTGGGTCCCCCCAAACTGCTTGGTTACTCTGTTATACTGGTCCAAGCCCTATCCCATAGAGCCATATCAATGCCTGCCATGCACTGAGGAGGGCCAACAGTCCGATACAGGCTGTCTGCATGTGAGGTTGATGTTGCTCTGTAAAGTTTAAAGCTATAGGCTTGCTATACACCAGCAGTTCTGGATGTGAGCCTGAGTTCAGGGGCATAAAGAGATAATTTGCATATTCAGTAGTAGTGTATTGTGGGTAACCACAGTTACACACTTAATTATCTTAAATATCTTCTGTTTTAAAGAGACTTTGTAACGTCAAAAAGATCCCCTGGGGGGTACTCACCTCGGGTGGGGGAAGCCTCCGGATCCTAATGAGGCTTCCCACGCCGTCCTCTGTCCCACGGGGGTCTCGCTGCAGCCCTCCGAACAGCCGGCGACAGAGCCGACTGTCAGTTCAATATTTACCTTTGCAGGCTCCAGCGGGGGCGCTGTGGCTTCTCTCGGCTCCAAACTACACGGAAATACCCGATCTCAGTCGGGTCTGCTCTACTGCGCAGGCGCCGGAAACGTGCGCCTGCGCAGTAGAGCAGACCCGATGGCAATCAGGTATTTCCGTGTAGTTCGGAGCCGACAGCCGTCAGAGCGCCTGCGCAGGAGCCAGGAAGGTAAATATTGACGTCATTATTCTCGGAGGGCTGCAGCGAGACCCCTGAGGGATGGAGGATGGCGTGGGAAGCCTCATTAGGATCCGGAGGCTTCCCCCACCCGAGGTGAGTACCCCCCAGGGGATCTTTTGATTTTACAGATCCTCTTTAAGAAGGCAAACCACACTAAGCATTGCTTTTTTAGTAGGAGGGCTTTTCGGTCTCTTTCCTAGTGGTTTGGGGTCACCCGAGCTGCTTTCGTATTCCGATACATTGTTTAAAATAGATTGAACAGATTTGTTATAAACATCATACAACAGATTCATCATCACGCTTGAAACCTGTATGTCATTTCCAATATTCTGATTCCAGGAATGTTCAAGAAACATCAAACACTGTTTGTTTCATTATCTTTTCATTAGATGAAAACTTCAACAGGAAACAATATTTGTACATGTTTTCTTCTTATTTGCATTTGAATAGTTGTTTGTGTTTTCCGTTATTCATAATCGCTTTGACAACTGAATAGAAGAAGGCCTGAAAGGATTCAAGACGGCATTTATAAACAAGCAGGCATGGATTGACATACAGATAATCTGTTCAAGGACAGACAGTTTTTGTTAGCAGTAGATATTGTTAATATTACTTCAGGTAACGCAAGTGTTCTCATTGCTTTTATGTACACATTTGTTGAACTAGTTGATTATTTCAGCAACTTAATAACCTAAGCTAAGTTTAGGGATAGTGGTTTGTGCATGCAATTGTGTTCATGAATATGAGTTTGTGTTGGGATTCGCTCGTTTACGACCACTGGTGACCATGAACTTTTGGCTGCGTTCACCAGTAGCAAACTTTTTTCCCCATAATGCCCAGCAGGAGCTTTCAACGAAGGTGAGATGGCCAATAGAAACTGAGCTTTCATGCACATGGATCGTTACATGCATGCCTGTGTCAGGAATTGCAGTGCAGATATTTGCATTGCTACATGCATTGGTGTAAAGATTCATGAATGGGCCCAAGCATGCACACAGTTTGCCTTCTGGCCAACCACACCGCAGGAGGTACGCCCATCACTAGTTTAGCGTTCTCCATAAGGAAAGCTACTGCATATTAAGCGGTACAGAATTTATAACAATGGGATGGATGCAATGCTATTTAAGTAATGTGCTTTCATTTAATACATAGCAACATGCACTGCATACTTTAATGAAAAAATCTATTTTGTTCAAAATCAGACTAAAAAAATAATTTAGCCTCAGGGGGCAAAGATACCAAAATACAGTAGGTACCCCGGCTTTTTGTTGTATGGGAAGTTTAGCAAAGCTTCAAACATTCCACAGAGAATGGGTACTCTGGTAAAATGCATGGAGTTCCACACTGAATAGGCAGTTTAGCGCCATGCTTAAAGCACCACAGTGAATAGGCAGCTTTGTGACGTGTATGGACATCAGAGAGAATGGGTGGCTCAGTTGTGTGCAGAACACAGGGTAAATAGGCAGGAAGGTAGATGTGGTAAACAAATCTGAATCTTTGCAGTATCTACATAAAAAATAATGAAAGAATGGGGGACATTTAGAATCTTTGTCAATCTTTTTTTTGCTGTCTGCCTCCTACTAGTAGTTTCTCCTCACTTGCCTTTTGTCATCCACAGTAGGAAATACATTTCTGTTAGAGATCCAGGGCTTGATTCACAAAACGGTGCTAACTGTTAGCACGGCTGTTAGCATGGCTTTTAGCGCGTTTTAGCATATTTTTGCGTGAAAAAATGTGTTTCACATGAGAAAACGGTTATCGTGTGCAAAAATTCACGTTTGTGCTATAACCTGAATTTTTCGCATGTTAACGGTCGCATTCGCGCGATAACGTGATCGTTAGCGCATGAAAAATCCACGTTAACACGCGACCGTGAATTTTTGCACGCGATAACCGTTATCACGCGAAATTTCGCACGAAGCACTTTTCATAGCGCGCGAACAGTTAGCACAGTTTTGTTAAAAAACAAGCCCTTAATGCTATTAACTTTTAGATGGCATGCTTTAATGTTGTATTCAACACATGGGTGATTTATGAGATAAAGGGTGTTCTGAAACAGGCCTGAGCTCAGAACAAACATCCTATCATGTGAAGGGAATCCATTGACAGGAGCACCTCCTCTGCATATGATGAGATGTTTGAAGAAAACGCTGCTTTAATGCATCGCTCTCCTCAGGACACGTTCTCTAGTAAAATACATACATTGTAAATGTAAATCACTCAGCTTTATTTCAGTCTAAAAAGGATTGTGGCTATCCACAAAAGCGCTTCTGGTAGACAATAAATAGCACTTAAAAACCTCCCTCAGTACCCTGCGAGTTCTGAATTCTCTTATCTGGCTCTGTCCATGTCGGCGTCAGACAAGCATTTCATTAAGATGTTCTAGTTGCGGAAAGATGCAGGTCAGTGGTTAAGGGCCTTGACTTTATAAGGACATACAGATTTGCCAGAGACCTTGGCTGAAATCAATATGTCAGGTCTTTGTGACATTGGCGAAGTCACTTTGTCCCTCAGTGTCACTAAAATCTAGCTTTTAAGCTTAGCTAGCTAGACAGTGAGACCTTTCTAGCCTATGCTGTGATTGCTGTGGGTCAGAGTGATATTTTTGTTACCACATAATACTATATCATTTTACTTGATAAAACGGCTACTTAGCAGTATGGAGGCTATCAAGCAAATTAAGTAAAGTACTGTTCACACTGGAAACCGTGCATCATAGATCATTCACACGTAAAGCAGAGCCAATCAAAGCACTGGAGTCTGAACTGTTTCCCTCACCTCTGCTAGCTGACATGATGTGCAGTTTGGTAGTGTAATTGAACTGGGCTGTGTGCTGAGAGTATTAGTTGACATACAGATTTGCCAGAGATGGTAGAATGCTGAATGGTATGGACTATGCAGCGTCACCTGATGGTTTAGAGTATACTTATAGCCAATTTATCTAAGAAAGTTATGTAATTCCACTGGAAGACTGCTGTTTTAGATTGTTTTGACCTTTGTCAATGTAAAGTATGGATAGATATACTCTCTGTGGTAGACCTGTGGGGAAATGGCGTTAATGGTGACCAGACAAGTTATGGATTATCGGAACTATCAGGATTTTTTTTTTTGTAATGGGTCTCTTGGAACTCAGAACCACTCATTGAAAATGTGCAGCTGTTCTGCATGAATACTTGACATTGAAGAGCAAAAAGCAATGACTTGAATATTCCGCCTAAAGTAACACAGCGATTGTGAGTGATGTCACACATGTGGAAGTGAAATTTGTGAATACCTTAAGTTTTGACAAAGCAACCATGCAACACTTGATGAAGTAGTTTCTGGTGAATGGGGTAAGGAAGGTTACAAGCGCTCGGAGTAGCTGTTCTTTAAAGGTCCAGAAATTAATTTGGGGGACACCTGTACACATGTCAGATTCTTGGCCTCCCCTTCAGGCAAGTTTAACATAGTTGTCAGCAGTATTTCCTCAGCCAAATAACAGTGTTTTGGCTTCTGTTTACTTTTCAGGAAAGCCAGGTCTGCATTGGACTGCTTTGTTTGTATATCATAAGTTGCTGTTGTTTAACCACTCCACAACTGAGGGGTTTTACCCCTTGACCACCAGAGCAATTTTCACCTTTCAGCGCTCCTTCCATTCATTCGTCTATAACTTTATCATTACTCATCACAATGAAATGAACTATATCTTGTTTTTTTGCCACCAATTAGGCTTTCTTTAGGTGGGACATTATGCCAAGAATTATTTTATTCTAAATGTGTTTTAATGGGAAAATAAGAAAAAATGTGGGAAAAAACTTATTATTTTTCAATTTTTGGCCTTTATAGTTTTAAAATAATGCATGCTACTGTAATTAAAATCCATGAAATGTATTTGCCCTTTTGTCCCTGTTATAAAACCGTTTAAATTATGTCCCTATCACAATGTTTGGCGCCAATATTTTAATTGGAAATAAAGGTGCATTTTTTTCAGTTTTGCGTCCATCCCTAATTACAAGCCCATAGTTTATAAAGTAACAGTGTTATACCCTCTTGACATAAATATTTAAAAAGTTCAGTCCCTAAGGTAACTATTTATGTATTTTTTTTTTATTGTAATTTTTTTTTAATTACAAAAAAAAAAATGGGGAGTGTGGGAGGTAAGGAGTTAATTTTTTGTGTACAACTAATTTATTTGTATGTGAAAAATGCTTTAGGGTGTAGTTTTACTATTTGGCCAAAAGATGGCAACAGTAACTTTTTGTTTAATGCGACCTGCAAGCGTCCTTCCGGACACTTGCAGGAAGTAGTAGGAGGCTGGGAACGTTTTTCTTTTCACAATGATCGCGCTGCTTATGGGAGAAGCAGCAGATCATTGCGGGGCTTAGATCAACAAACGGGAATGGATTTTCCCATTCATTGATCTCCGGGCGAGCAGCCGGCGGCGTGTTTACGAGCGGGAGTGCGCGCTAGAGCGAGCGGGAGCGCGGGCAGCGGCGGGAGCGCGGAAAGTACGCATTTCTCCTGGTGGTGAAAGAATAGAAAAAGGGACGGAGAAATGCGTACGCGTGGGGATAAAGTGGTTAAAGACCCGGGAATTAATTTGGGGGACACCTGTACACATGTTGAATTCTTGGCCACTGCTTCAGGAAAGTTAAACATACTTGTCAGGTGTAATTCCTCAGCCAAATAGCAGTGCTTTGACTCCTGTTTACTTTTCAGAAATGCCGGGTCTGCATTTGACTGCCTTGTTCGCATATCTAAAAGCATTAATTTGTTTTATCCTTTGAAATAGCTTGTTCTCATAGGCATTCCGCAGTCTCGCTCAAATGCTTTTTTGCAAGCGAGCAGAAAAAGCATTTGGCAATCTCCATTTTCTACTGTTTGTCCTTTTTAACCCCCGCAGGACACATAAGTGGAATAAATGAGATGATGGGAAAAATCAGGATCGAGGTGGTTGAGCAAATGATTGTAAACAATAGTATCGGCGCTGTCCATACATTCGAATGGACATCACTTAAGCAACGAGCACCACAGCTGTTGTTTAGTGATGGCAGAGCGCCTGTGTGAACTGGCCCTAAAGGAAAAAAAGGGCTCCATACAAGTTACTAGTAGGACACTATGTATACATATTTATCTTTATATTTATCGCATTATGTCACCTGACAGTTCAGGTATGCTTTAAAGTTCTGTTTACATTCTTACTTTTTTCCCTTTGAGGGATTTGTTTGGGATTTTCAGCACCTCTGTGTACCTTCACCACTGCTCAGTACAACAGTGGTGCTGTGCTCCATGGAGCCCTGCTGATCGTGTGATACAGCTTTCTACAATAATCATTTACTCTATGGGAAGCCGCAGGGGGGGAATCAAGATAGGAGAGATCTGATGAATAGCAAGTACTACAGAGGTAGTCTGGAGCAATTATTGTCAATTCCATCAATGGATTGGATCATCAAGGTCTCCGGTATCAAATTCCAGTAATAGGAAGGCAGCATGCTTGTGCAGACAGAACGAGCCTCCAGCTAATGTATGATAAGCCCACCAGAAGGGAAGCTGTACAAAACTATGCCCTCTATTACCTATTGCACACACACAAGGAAAGCAAATGATGTGGTTCAAGTTTTCTCTGCAGTACAGTTCTTTGGACAGGCACTTACTGTAAGAAAGAGTTAATGGAGATTTACCGTTCAATAGACTGGGAGACTTATTTACAGTTTTGTAAGTACTGATGAAAGCAATGCAGGAAAGCAAGAGAGAATCATTCAGCATTCACCAAGTACCTGCTCTAAGGAATACTCCAGTCTATTCATTATTGTGTGCGCATTATGCTCTGCAGCAGGTGCACAGCCATATCATTGATTTTGATGCAGACAACTGAAGGACAAGTGAATGTTACAGTAATTTTTATGCAGAGAGCACGCATGGGTCACCTGAAGGTCACTGAGCAGCCGCAAAGCTAATGCCCTTGGCAGGACTGTGCATTGGAAGCAGTGCGCGAACACAAGGGAGGATGCGTGGGACATGGATCAAAGCCTTACAATCACTTTGCTACGATTCCTGCAATGCTGAGATCTGGTGTAAGGGTTATGGGTATGCCTGTCAAAGATAAAACATGGATTAATGTAGCTTGTAGTCTATTATCCCAAACGATGTCAAGTGTCCAGTGCTTTCTTATTGGGTATATCCATACAGCTCCACAATAGGAGTAGCAGCTGGGCTGTAACGGGCTGGATTGCTTATTCGCATATATACTTACCAGTCAAAACATTATTATCTTTATGGTAAGTATATACTGTATAGTGCCTTTTATTACTATAGTGGAGAAGACAGTAGAATAGTGATAACGTAGATGCAAAACAGGGTGGTACAGATAATAAACAGTAGGTAAGAGCAGGGGCATAATTAGAGCTGTGTGTGTGTGTGTGTGGGGGGGGGGGGGGGGGGGGGGGCGAGTACTAAGCTTCCTTTCCTCTCATACAGGGGAATATACTTCAGATCAGGGGTTTTGTGGCAACACTTGTTATGTGTGTGAAGATCATGATGGCCACAGTTGTTTTATGACCCCTGTGAGATGGGCCCCGAGGTCCTGTAGGGCACCAAAGGGAGGCACGGGAAGGGATGTGACCATTGAGGGGCCTCATCAAAGTTTTGCTGGGGGGCTCCATGAATTGCAGTTACACCACTGGGTAGGAGACACACAGCTAAAGGAAAAGTTGACAAACTGCGTGCCATTTCACATTTGAAGGGGTGGTCCTGAGCTTATAGTCTAAAGGAACACACTAAACCTAGTAAAGCCTAATAACGCTTTTGGATATTTCCACATCATGGAGTTTTCAGTCTTCTTCTGAAAAATATTTCTGTGAGCAGCTTGGTGTCCAGCACCTCTGGTAGAGGTGGGGAAGGTAGAGCGGCGTTTTCCTCACACCACAATGAGCAATAGTCCATTCTATTGTCTCCTGTCACAGAGATCTGAATGAAGGGAGGGTGAATGACAGTGCTCTCATGTGACAGTGGCTTTACATGGCAGAAAAGAAAGGAAATGCAACAATTTTTAACCACTTGAGGACCCACCCTTTACCCCCCCTTAAGGACCAGCGCTGTTTTAGGTGATCTGTGCTGGGTGGGCTCTGCAGCCCCCAGCACAGATCAAAGGGCACTCAGAGCGATCAGATCGCCCCCCTTTTTTCCCCACTAGGGGGATGATGTGCAGGGGGGGTCTGATCGCTCCTCCTGGCTGGCATTTTGCGGGGGGGGGCACCTCAAAGCCCCCCTCCGCGGCGAAATCCTCCCCCTCCCTCTCCTACCTGCCACCCCCGGGAGATCTGGGCTGCACAGGACGCTATCCGTCCTGTGCAGCCAGTGACAGGACGTCCCCTGTCACATGGCGGCGATCCCCGGCCGCTGATTGGCCGGGGATCGCCGATCTGCCTTACGGCGCTGCTGCGCAGCAGCGCCGTACAAATGTAAACAAAGCGGATTATTTCCGCTTGTGTTTACATTTAGCCTGCGAGCCGCCATCGGCGGCCCGCAGGCTATTCACGGAGCCCCCCGCCGTGAATTGACAGGAAGCAGCCGCTCGTACGAGCGGCTGCTTCCTGATTAATTAGGCTGCAGCTGGCGACGCAATACTGCGTCGCTGGTCCTGCAGCTGCCACTTTGCCGACGCACGGTATAAGCGTGCGGTCGGCAAGTGGTTAAACAAACGTTTTTTTTTTTTACTTCACCTATGTTGAGAAATCCAAGGAGTTTTTCATAATACCTAATATACCTTTATTGTAAAACTGTAGTGAGTTTTAGAAAAAAAATTCCGATACTTACCTATGGAGAGGGAAGGCTCTGAGTCCTATAGAGCCTTCCCGTTCCTCCTACAGTCACCTCGTTCCAGTGCTGTCAACCCTGTTAGCTGTTTACAACTAACTGGTCGAAAAACAGCCTCGTCAACTGCCAGTGGCCCTTGGAAGCATTTGAGTCTCCAAGTGCTTCTGAAGATGGGCTACTCCGTACTCACAGTGCATGAACAGGTTCTCACGTGCACTCGCGTCTGTGCAGTACAAAGCCGCCAGTCTTTGGGAGAACTTGAGGACATGAGAGCTTCCGAAGCCTCCCGTGGCAGCAAATTTGAGTGGGGGTGACAGCACTGGAATGCGGGGACTGTGAGAGGAATGGGAAGGCTTTTTAGGATCCATAGCCTTCCCTCTCCATAGGTTAGTATCACATTTTTCTTTTTGAAATTGTTACAAATTAGTGATCTGCAAATGAAAAGCAGGGAAAATGCATTGTTGTTTTTCTTTTCCTGTGTTTTTTCCCCCAGTTTTTCATTCTTTTGATTTCATGTCAGGTTTTGGGGAGATGCAGTGCTATAAATACCACGTACAGTTATTACCTGGCTGCTCTCACCTGGCTCATTGTGGTACAGAGGAAAGTGTCAGTTGAAACAGACAGTCATGTGTGGATGATTTGAGGTTTCTCGTGTCCTGGCAGGAAGCTAGAGAGGGTTATTAGCTTTGTCTCAGTGGTTCGCTTGCGTGGAGCTGCCAGATCTCGCTTCACTTATTACCTAAACCTACAAGGGAACGTGCCAAGAAAATCCCACTGTCCATCTGTTTGTGTAACACTAAGCCCGTATTGTACGACATCTAAGGCCATATGTCAGTGAACTTCCACTGTCAGTACTCTTCTATCTTTTAAACTAACTCTTATAATAAAAAAGTTAAAGACAAGTACTTTGCTTTCCCGTTCCACCGCCCACTACTACAAAGGTTAGTGTTAGATTTTAATAATGTAGCATAGGCAGTTAAATATTCTTTGTAAATTATCTGGATACTGCACCATTTACACCACTAATGCCTAAGGCACTGGGAACAGGAAGTGAGGAAATCTTCCTAATACAGAAACCGACAGCACTTTACCACTCTCCTTAAAGAGAACTCGAGCCGGCTCTACAAGTAAAAAAAAAAAAAACATGCTGCCTGGTCCGTGGGGGTTGCTGGAGCAGCATACATTTGCTTTGGTGACCTTTGGGGTCCCAACACTGGAGAGGAAGTGCCTGTGATCTCCTCTGAGAGAGCCGGACGGAGGCCGGGACAGGAGGTCTTCTGCAGGTGAGTAAACAGGTTTTTTTACATTTATATTAGCAGGTGTATGTTTTGGTCAGGTCTGCTACATGATTGCATGTATTTCCTGGTCAAATCTGCCACATGATTGCACGTATTTTCTGGTCAAATCTGCCACATGATTGCATGTATTTTCTGGTCAAATCTGCTGACATGATTGCACATATTTTCTGGTCAAATCTTCTACATGATTGCATGTATTTTCTGGTCAAATCTTCCACATGATTGAACGTATTTTCTGGTCAAATCTGCTGCCACATGATTGCATGTATTTTCTGGTCAAATCTGCGCGCGCTACCCCAGAAATTGGTCCAGCACCTGCATAGCACCCACCAAAAAAAATCCTGGATCCGCCACTGCCGAGTCGATATATATATTGTGATGAGATAAACGTGTATGTACAGTACAAGCTGGCAGCTCCAGCTTTAAATTTTTGCGGGGCACAAAGAGGGCATGATGGCTGGCTGGTGGAGCCTATGGTGAACAATATCAATGTTTGTATGCCAAGCTTTTGATTTTGCCTTAAGTGATAAAATTAAGGCTAACTAGTTCAGCAATGATAGGAACCAATTGTGAACGTCACAATAGAAGAAAACAGAACCGTGCCTGCACATAAAGCTCACGGGAATGGGCCTGCAAGCAAGACAGGCCCCGCGGAAGGGCCGCGCATTCGCAGTTGCGCATGACTTCTGGCTAAGTCACGTGGCTAACTAGGGGCCCAGAGGTTGCCAAGGGACCGCACAGGCTACAAGGGGTTAGAGGAAGCCCCAGGTAAGTGCAGTTTTTCATTTTTAAGTTGTGTTCAGGGTCCTTTTAAAACCGAGTTTATACTTAGAAATGGACATCCACCCAGTATAGGCTAAGGGCCCTTTTACACTTAATGCATCCGTGACTTCCGGTTCCCCATACAAGCCGGCCACCAATGAACGGATGCTTTAGAGTTGGCTGTGCGGCGGAAACGTCACTTCCGACGCATCGCAGCATACAGGTATGAAAGACCCCATAGACTTTGATTGGTGCAGTGTTGGCTTGCGGTAAAATAGGCACCAGTGTGAAAGTGACCTGAATGTAACTTCGGCAATTGAATGGGTGAAAAACTACGGACAAAAACCGCCACGATTACGCTAGAAATGGATGTTGTAAACAATAGGGCTGCACGGTTTTAGGAAAAAATTGAAATTGCGATTTATTTTCTCAAATTGCGATTTCGATTTTTTTCACGATTTTCTTCAAATCGAGGTTTAGCACTAAATTCACAATGCCCCCAGTATAGTTTAGCCAGGTAAGCACCTCCAGTATTGTTGCCCCAGTATAACATCCTGCTATAAATAAAGAGCATTTTGATGACAATTGAGGCAGACTGTGTACAAGAGAACTTGTTAATCTGGCCACAGAGCTTCCAGCAGGGTAATAGTTAAAGTGCAGACAGAGTATCTTAAATAACAGTGAGAGAAAGCTGAGGAATGTGAGAAGGGCAATGAGGGGTAGGAGTGGGTGATCTATTACCTTCAGACCATCACCCGCAGCATGGAGACAGAACACCAGCGCTGCGGCATTAAGGAAGTGTAGGGAGAGGGACAGAAAACCATCACTGCTTCTATAAGCAAGTGTGCAGAGAGGTAGACATCTGTGTACGGAGCACAGAAGTGGGGCTCAGGGGTGCCAGGACAGGAAAGAGTTCGGAGCCCCTCCTTATAGTCTAACCTTACAGCGCTGCCTTTCCTCCTGGCTAGCTCTCGTCACTTTCAGCAGCTGCTGTTAACGCGCTGGCTCTGCCTCTTTCCCTCCCGGCAGTTCCTGGGGCCAGCTGATGAAAATATAAATCATGCATCACTGTGCCCTCCATGTTGTTGGAAGGGGGAGGCGTGGCAGAAGCTAGGACTAGCAGTGAATATTTACGATTGTTAATGAGCCGGGCAGCGAGGGGCGAGTCCAGTCCAAAGCAGCACACAGCACCACCAATCACTCTGTACCACCCTCTGTACAGCTCCGCCTACTGCCTCCGTCAAACCAACTCTATCTAGCTATTGGTGGCGCTGTGTGCTGCTCTGGACTGGACTTGTCCTCCCCCTGCTGCCCGGCTCATTAACAATCATAAATATTCACTGCTAGTCGCAGCTTCTGCCAAACAGTGGCTCCCAAAACCGAAGCTATTGACGATCCTGAAATCGGCTGCACGTGAATCGCGGTTTCGGTTTAAAACCACAAAACTGTGCAGCCCTAGTAAACAGTGCATGATCGATTTCCACCCGAAACTGATTAAATTGGTTGTTGCACCAGACAGAAGATATCACTCAATCAGCAGTGGGTCGAGAGCACAGTGGTATCAGCCTTCCGTATCGGAATGACCAACGTGCAGTGTTGGCAGCGGAGCTCACACTCACCTTCTTTACCGGTGGTTGTCTTCTCTCCATAGCTGCAGGTGCTCTTCCCTGAGTTCTGTGACAAATGTTAGAGGCCCTGCATGTACATGGTCACATAAGGTACATGCCTCCAGGCCTCTAGTGCTCAGCCTCTAGTGTTTGCCACGAAATACAGGCGTTAGAGAGAAGCCACAGGGAGGAGCGCTCTGGCAGGGATAGAAAGAAGACACGCAGCAGCAGACAAGCAAGTATAAGCTCTGCTGCCAACACACTGCATGGACCGTGGGGAGGGGGGGGGGAGTGAGGACATACACAGTCATGTAGTATTAATAGGCCCTAAATGTAAAATCCAGAAGTATTACACCCCTGCCTTTGGTGAACCTCACAGCCTTGGAGCCCATCTTGCATGGGCCTTAAAGGACTTCCAAGGCCAAAACGAAGAAAATTACACCTTTTTCTTAGCAGAATCCACGGAGGACGGCCTGCGCGTCCTCCACTCCGTTCCGCCGTCAGTATAGGCCTTTCCATTCCCCCAGGGCTTGCCCTGACCCCACGAACGGGTCGCATCGATGCCACCCCTAAGATGGCCGCCGCCTTGATCCGCGGCTGCGCAGTACGCTTTGCCGCGATTGCGACTGCGCAGCCTTTAGCCCGCCTCCCGCCACGTATGGGTCCCGGCATCCTCCTGAAGCATGCGGCGGGAGGCGGGCTAAAGGCTGCGCAGTCGCAATCGCGGCAAAGCGTACTGTGCAGCCGCGGATCAAGGCGGTGGCCATATTAGGGGTGGCATCGATGCGACCCGTTCGGTGGGGTCGGGGCAAGCCCTGGGGGAACGGAAAGGCCTACACTGATGGCGGAACGGAGTGGAGGACGCGCAGGGCGTCCTCCGTGGATTCTGCTAAGAAAAAGGTAAAGTGTAATTTTCTTTGTTTTGGCCTCGGAAGTCCTTTAAAAAGTCTGGCCATCCTGATCTTCATACCCATAACAACTTTAGCAAAAACACTTGTGATGGACCCCTGTACTGGAGTACTGAAGTTAGTTGGGGCCCCCTCATAGCTCTGGACTCTATGCAGTTACAGGGGCTGCTCCTCCTTAGTTATGCCTCCATCCAAAGAAGAATTATGTTTTTGTTGTTTTATATTTGGTTTTTTTTCTTTATGTTTATTTTTAAATTTATATGGAAAAACAGAAATTGACTAAGCTACGTCTATTTCGGAATCCACAACTATGAAGTGGTAATCCAGGTGACTGTGCAAATCATGCCATCCCCAGGTTTTCCCTTTTATTCCTTGTAAAACACTTTTTCTTTTCTTGAAACACAAAATCAATATGCATCTTATGTTTAGACACAAACAGATGTAGTCATCCCTTGGAAAAGCACTGAAGCGCAGGGATGTGGAAAGTGAAGTCTTGCCAGTGGAGCCACCTGGAGATCTTAATTAGGGGTTCTGCCATCCAAGTTACCTGGCAAGTTAAATTACCCCCCTCTGCCAGGCCACCTGGATGTGAGGGCTGGTTCTGCCTCTGGCTCGTACTGATGCCCAGCCTAATAGAATTGAGCCTCATTATTTTGCTGGGAAACAGAATATGGAACGAGGCTGTACTGTACACAATATTCTTTCCTCTTTTCTTCCGCTCACCTGGATTCATATTGATAAAATGATTTCTCACTTGGAATGACAGACTATTTCTCCTGCAATACAAATTGTTGCTGGTGTGATTTTCTTGATTGCTTCTTTGTGTTTACAGACTAGCAGCATCCTCAACATCACAGAATCTGAACAACAGATTTTCCACTAAAGAAAAAAAAAAGGAAGAAAAGCAAACAACCGCAGCAAAGAGATATTTTGAAGCTTTAAAGGAAGGTTTATATAGAGAACTGTAGATTTGTACACTGAAACAATTTATTCGGAAGCAGTGGCGTAGCTAAGGAGCTGTGGGCCCCGATGCGAGTTTTACAATGGGGCCCCCCAAGCACTCTATACATAACAATTAATACGGCGCACCAAAACCTGCCAATGGCAACTACAGTGTCAGAGGTGCAGGAAGGGGATGGGGAGCAGCTTGTTAATGATTACCACTATTCAAAGTATCTATAGAAGTGATTATTATGAGCACAGGACCAATAGAGAGCTAATACTGTGGTTGAGGGAGGGTCCTCCGGGGCCCCTCTGGCCCAAGGGCCCCGATGCGGTCGCAACCTCTGCACCCCCTATTGCTACGCCCCTGTTCGGAAGTAACTCAGCCTTCTAAAGTTATGTTGTAGCTTAAGCATTGATTATTTGTGCAGCAGCTTTACTCATTTTAAAGTAACAGTTGTTTTGTTGCTATTAATATAGCACCTAGATTTTTAACACATGGTACATGTACCCCAGGGGGGTACACTTATTGGGCTCAAGAGGTACATGAACTTGGCATAGTCAATACATTACAATAGGCATTTTAAGATAAAAAAAGATGATTTAACATATATAAACAAACATGAAGAAGTATTTTAGTATATTAAACTGTGCAATGTCTTCTTTGCTCTTAAAGATTATTTACAGCATAAAACATACTACCACAAAAAAAATGTTAGCAGAACAGCATTCAAACAGTTAAACACAACTTCTTCAGTTGAAAGCTTCTTGCACATCTGAAGAGGTGATAACATTATCTTTTGTTTACATCCCTTTGTCTGCTACAATTAGTAAACAGCAACAGTGTGCTGAAACTGAGCTGCACACATAGTAGAAACAGAGAGAGCTGAGAAGTGATCACTGGATATATTATAATATATACATACAGCAGCTATGCAAGAAAATGTAATCTCAGTTTTCAGAGCAGATAAACTGTACTTTTGAAACTTGTAATTTGTAAATGGACAATACTTGTCCACACAAGCAAATATGATAACGATATGGGTAATAAAAAGTAAGAAAGCACGTTTTTATTGAATATGATGTCAGCGTTTAATACCGCTTTAGAAAACATTTTTTATTAAATGATGGAGAACTCCTAACAGCTCCCCCTACCTGTCAATCTATCCCGTTGACTGTTAGACTACATGGGCAGCGTTCTTTCCCCTTATGTGTTATTACTTCTGTGTAACCTATTTCCACCTTGGTTCATGATACATCTTTGACCTGTCCAATTGTCGTTTATCTGTAACCCACTACCTTGTCTGTACTGTATTTTCTATATTGTAAAGCACCACAAAAGATGCCGGATATAAATCTAAAATAATTATATGATTCAAGGGGTACTTGAATTGATGTTACGCAACATAGGGGGTATTAGGCCAGTGTTGTCATTACTAAAGAGGTATATGTTAAAATAATGTTGAGAAACACTGCCATTGTAGACCATATAACCGCTATGGGACCCTTCAGTACAGGGGAAACAGTGGGAACCTGCAGCATTTGGATGGGCAGGATGCCGCTCCAGAGCCCATACCGCTTAATGAACCTGCTTCACCCGGCGTCATGGGCCCCTGGCCCTGGACACTACTGCAGCCACATAGATCAGCAGGGCTGCCAGGCAACCAGCATTGTTTAAAAAGGAAATAAATATGGCAGCTATATTCTGCTAACTTCAGTTGTCCTTTAATGAATGAGTTCAAACGGCAAGAAGGAAGTGTAAAATTCAATAATCCACATCAACCAATCAGAGGTTTCTTAATTCCAGAAAAAAATGAATTTTTGCTAATGTCCTGTGCCCCCATCTCTGAGAATTTAAATCACTTTCCGTCCACATAGTTGTTATTATTGTCCCTCGTTTTCTATCCCTGAGACTGTTTTAAAATGAACAAAATGCTACACAAACACAAATAACACACTATTTATAGGGGCATTAAATGCCAACTCGGATGGAAAGGAAACATCTATAATGAATTAAAAAGCTGATCAATACAAAGGTGCATGTACATAACCTATTATGCCAAAGGATAAAGCCATAGTTAAATGACATCTGTACTCTTAAAGCATTCTGTAATAATCAGTAATGCAGACAGAATGCATTTGATGATTTTGCCCTCTTCAGGAGATATTCTGCACTGTTACAGCATTGTTGTGAAAAGAAAGTATCCTACGGTAGCTGTCTTGATCAGTAGCCAGCTGCCCTTGTGCAGGGAGATCCCAGCACTGGCTGCTAAACAATAGCTGTGACTGGCCTTCCCAGCACTCAGACGTCACCCTGGAGAGCACCTCTGTCACCTTCAGTTCATCAGGACGGAAATGTTCCTCTCGCTAATTTGAGAACTGTGCTTGTGCCGCTTGAGTTTCTAATGCTGACAAATACATTGCCCGCCCTGTGCAGGGATATCTCTTAAAGTGGACCACATAAATAATGCAATGGATGTGCATTATTGATTGAGCATTCTGTGAAGTACAGTGGCCTTTTAAAATGGGCAAAGAAACAAAAACACAATCTTCAAGATAAAACTGAAATACTCCTGGGTGTATTCAGGGAGGAAACTGCAGAAACGCATTTCTAACAATCGGGAAACAACTTTTATTTCTATCCTATAAAATGAAATCTGATTGGTTGCACTGCATTTTCTCTATTGCCCTTCCATTCTGTATTTATTTACTATCGAATACATATTTTACGTTACCCAACATTGCAATCATTTTTGTTATTTCAGCCTATCTAAAGCAATATAGGTAATTTAGGCATGATGTGCGCATGGTAGACTGGGTGCTGCATTAGGCCCTTATACAATTACCGGCTATAAAGGTGTCTATAGGGTCATTTGAATGGCAGAAGCGCAATGGGACAGCAAAGGGTAAACTGTGGTTATGGACAGCGGGAGGTTAGTGTTAGGTATAGGTATGATAATGCTAGCTGTAGATGGGGAGAGGTTAGTGTTAGGTGTAGGTATGGGGTAGGATAATGTTAGCTGTAGATTGGGGGGGGGGGGGGTAGTGTTAGGTGTAGGTATGGGGTAGGATAATGCTAGCTGTAGGTAGGGGGAGGTTAGTGTTAGGTGTAGGTATGGGGTAGGATAATGTTAGCTGTAGATTGGGGGGGGGGGGGGTAGTGTTAGGTGTAGGTATGGGGTAGGATAATGCTAGCTGTAGGTAGGGGGAGGTTAGTGTTAGGTGTAGGTATGGGGTAGGATAATGCTAGCTGTAGGCAGGGGGAGGTTAGTGTTAGGTGTAGGTATGGGGTAGGATAATGTTAGCTGTAGATTGGGGGGGGGGGGGGGGGTAGTGTTAGGTGTAGGTATGGGGTAGGATAATGTTAGCTGTAGATAGGGGGGAGGTTAGTGTTAGGTGTAAGTATGGCGTAGGGAAGTGTTAGCTGTAAATAGGGGGGACGTTAGTGTTAGGTATAGGTATGGTGTAAGATAATGCTAGCTGTAGGTAGGGGGAGGTTAGTGTTAGGTGTAGGTATGGGGTAGGATAATGCTAGCTGTAGGTAGGGGGAGGTTAGTGTTAGGTGTAGGTATGGGGTAGGATAATGTTAGCTGTAGATAGGGGGGAGGTTAGTGTTAGGTGTAAGTATGGGGTAGGGAAGTGTTATCTGTTAATAGGGGGGACGTTAGTGTTAGGTAAAGGTATGGTATAAGATGTTAGCTGTAGATAGGGGGAGGTTAGTTGTAGGTGTAGGTATGGGGTAGGGTAATGTTAGCTGTAGATATGGGAGAGGTTAGTGTTAGGTGTAGATATGGGGTAGGATAATGTTAGCTGTAGATAGGGGGAGGTTAGTTGTAGGTGTAGGTATGGGGTAGGATAATGTTAGCTGTAGATTGGGGGGGGGGGGGGGGGTAGTGTTAGGTGTAGGTATGGGGTAGGATAATGCTAGCTGTAGGTAGGGGGAGGTTAGTGTTAGGTGTAGGTATGGGGTAGGATAATGTTAGCTGTAGATAGGGGGGAGGTTAGTGTTAGGTGTAAGTATGGGGTAGGGAAGTGTTAGCTGTAAATAGAGGGGACGTTAGTGTTAGGTGTAGGTATGGGGTAGGTTAATGTTAGCTGTAGATTGGGGGAGGTTAGTTGTAGGTGTAGATATGGGGTAGGGTAATGTTAGAAGTAGATTGGGGGGGGGGGGGGTAGTGTTAGGTGTAAGTATGGGGTAGGGAAGTGTTAGCTGTACATAGGGGGTAAGTTAGTGTTAGGTGTAGGTATGGGGTAGGGTAATGTTAGCTGTAGATAGGGGGGAGGTTAGTGTTAGGTGTAGGTATGGGGTAGGATAATGTTAGTTGTAGATTGGGGGGGAGTTAGTGTTAGGTGTAGGTATGGGGTAGGATAATGTTAGTTGTAGATAGGGGGGAGGTCAGTGTTAGGTGAAAGTATGGGGTAGGGAAGTTTTAGCTGTACATAGGGGGGAAGTATGCGTCAGGTGTAGGTATGGGGAAGGGTAATGCTAGGTGTAGATAGGGGGAGGGTAGTGCTAGGTGTTGAAAGACGGGAGCTTAGTGTTAAGCATTCATAAGGAGGAGGGGAGTGTGAAAATAAGAAAAGATAATGCAGAAGTTGAATAATGGTAAATGTACCGATATACAAGAATAGGAGATAGAAAAATATTGATAACTTTACCAATGTTCTACTATCAGGTATACCTCCTGCCCAATTTTACCATCAGTCCTTCTTACATGTACACATCTAAAGTTTGTCTGTCAGATAAAAGGGTACAAAACTTTTTTTTTTTTTAAACTGCTGAGTTAAACTTTTCAGTAAGTTTTGGCTCCCATCTTTGTGCATCTGTTTCTGGATGTTGGAATAAATATAGACTGTGACATCTGGAGTCCTTCATGTGAAGTTTCACATACAGCAGAGCTCCCAGCCAGGCAGTCAGGACATCAGGTAATGACTTTGTATGGAACTGTGACATACATTATATGTACAAAGCCTAAAAGTAAGGTAGCTAGGGGTTGACATCAAGCGTATCTAGGTAGAATCCTTTAATGCTAAGAACTAGACACTACTGACTATAGAACACTACAGAACACTAAACACTATAGAAAGAGAAGAAAGGGGCTAGACTTAGCTAGTACTGCAGACTCTCCCATCTGTCACTCTGAGTGCCCCAATGAAAGGCCAAGAAAAGGACACTAATAAACTAATGACAGTTAATGGTAATGAGGCTTTGTAGGAGGTGACCGCATTCCTGGCTCTATGCCACTGCAAATTAGTTATTTATTACTATTTGAGTAATAAAGTATCAGAGGGATCCTAAGTTCACACAAGCACTGTGTAAGTAGAACATAGAATGATGTCATAAATGAGTAGTAATGTCATGATTTGTTGTTTTTTTCCCTATACAGTTTGTTGGATTGTACAATCACATAAACTCAGATTATTCTATGCTATCAGGCCTGGGTGGTCTTCCTATTAATTTACTCTCAACATAACCATTCCACTAAGGTTTGAGTGTAAAAATATCATAACGCAATGTATTTTAGGGTGTTTATTTATTTTTGGGGGAATTGCATGGTGAGATTGTGAATTGCTATGTATACACTGGAAGATTTGTGAATAAAACTAAATTATCCACTGTGTGTCTTTGTTTCCATGATACCTATCATATCACATGGACTAGCTACTTGTGACCTAACGGGCTCTCTGGCATCAAGTACTGCTCTAGTCACATGACCAATTAAAAATGAGGCTGCTGAACTGTGATTGGCCAACATCCAAGACGGTAATGAAGCTGTAATGCTCAGTATACAAAGTTAGAGGTACTTAAAGTGTCATTTTGAAAATGTGACTATTAATTACAAATGAGGTAATTGATTCGGGCATGTCAGATGAGGTGATGATTCAAAAGGTTCATAATAAATGGATAACAAGGAACATTCATACAAAATCCTGCAGGAATAAATATCTTGGAAACTGAGTGTATTGTTTTACGGAGAATCCTGCAAACTGGTTACAATATGGAAATGCAAATGCACAGGATACAGTTCACGGATTCTACATGTTTCTGTTATTGTTGAGCTCATAGTGGTCAGTTAATAATGGAAAAATACAGGTATTAATTGTTACTTTCATTTTATAGACACTGAATAATTACAGTAGTGTTATACAGGGCTGTGGAGTCGGTACAAAAATTATCTGACTCCGATTCCCCAGTTTATTGAAACTACCAACACTGACTCCACAGCCCTGGTGTTATACACATCAAGTAACAACAGGGCCATGTAACAGAAGATGACTGACCACTGCACATGCTACTAAAACTAAATGAATATATGCTATGCTACAAAGCCCAATTGACCACAGGACCGTGCTATAAAACCATGCTATAAAAACTCACTGACCACAGACCATATTGCCACCCATGCCAAATTATTATTTAAAAATTAGGAAATGTATGGAGGTGACAATAGCTTTGTATGATACGGTGAGGAGTTTAACCACTTGAAGACCCAGCCTTTTCCCCCCCTTAAGGACCAGCGCTGATTTAGAAGATCTGTGCTGGGTGGGCTCTACAGCCCCCAGCACAGATCAAATACCAGGCAGAGCGACCAGATCGCCCCCATTTTTTCCCCACTAGGGGGATGATGTGCTGGGGTGGTCTGATCGCTCCTGCCTGCGTGTGGCTGGCGGGGGGGGGGGGGCACCTCAAAGCCCCCTCCACCACAGGATTCCCCCTCTCCCTCTCCTCCCTCCCTGCCCCGGAGATCGGAGGCTGCACAGGAACGGATCTGTCCTGTGCAGCCTCTAACAGGCTCCTGCCTGTCATGTGACAGCGATCCCCGGCCGCTGATTGGCCGGGGATCGCTGATCTAGTACAACGCTGCTACTGTTAGCAGCGTTGTAAAAATGTAAACAAAGCGGATTATTTCCGCTTGTGTTTACATTTAGCCTGCGAGCCACGATCGGCGGCCCGCAGGCTATTCACGGAGCCCCTCGCCGTGAATTGACAGGAAGCAGCCGCTCGCGCGAGCGGCTGTTTCCTGGTTAATTAGCATGCAGCCGGCGACGCAGATGTGCGTTGCTGGTCCTGCAGCTACCACTTTGCTGACACGCATTATGAGTGCGCGGTCGGCAAGTGGTTAAACTGGATCCTTTGGGTAACTGTTAGCCAATGGAGAGTTTGGCAGAGAGTGTTTGCCTCAGAGGAGCAGGAGGAGAGGTGGATGAGACGGGCAGCAGAGTTCAGTTGGGACTAGAGAGGCGTCAGTCTGCTTTTTGATAGACCACGGAGTAGATTGTTACACAAACACAGCAATCATTCATAGAAATCACAGGGCCAGGGTACCCAGCTCAAGATTTTATTACACAAACTCAGCGATCACGGGGCCAGGTTACACAACCCAAGACCATATTACACAAACTTAGTGATCACAGGGCCAAGTTACGTACACAGCCCAAGATCATATTACACAAACTTAGTGATCACAGGCCCAAGTTACGTACACAGCCCAAGACCACATTACACAAACTCAGTGATCTCAGGGCCAAGTTACATAAACAGCCCAAGACCACATTACACAAACTTAGTGATCTCAGGGCATGGTTACACAGCTCAAGACCATACTACACAAACTTATTGATCTCAGGGCCAGCTTACAAAGCCCAACACTATATTACACAAACTTATTGATCACATGGCCAGGTTACAGAGCCCAATTAGCCATGGCATTACATTATATAGGCTCGGCCTGATTGTCACTCCACATGCATAAGAATAAAATACAATTTCAAAGATACTGAAGCCAGAAATGGAGAAATGTTGTGCTATTTGCTCGGGGTCTGTCAAAGGCTCACTTTAAATCTTACAGTTAGGTGGAATACTAGGGCAATATATTATGAAAGCAGTGGCTGCTGTCCCTTTAAAGAATTCTCCCTACCCTTATCATTTTAAAACTGACAGATGCTCCATATACTTCTCTGCAGATTATTGATTGCTAACCCTGCAACACACACCACCTTACCACAGCCCATATGTTTATGTTTATATGACACCTTGGCTATTGATTGTAGAGGCTAGATTACACTAAGAACACAGCACTGCCAGGAACCCAAAACTGTGCAATGTTGTGTATTAAGTTCCCCATAATATAAGCATTCCTTACATTAGCATGGTTTCACAGCTTGTCTGCTGCAGCCACCCTAGTGATTGCAGGTGGAAGAGAACAGTGTTACATCATTCCTATATGTTCTAGTAGGAAATGTGACTGTGATCCAAGGCATTATTTACTAAGGTAACACCTGGACTGGAAAAAATGGGAGATCAAAAGTCATCCTACAAACCAGACCTGGATTTATTTAAAATTGTCTTCAATCGGGCGATGAGAGTTGGCAGTTCTCAACTGGATCATATCGGATAATAGCAAGTGTTGTGCAATTTCAACTGCGTAGTGTAATTGCAGCCAGACTTATGTAAAAGCTAAACAAGCACTCATTCACTAACCCTTCATGAGCCATTGCTATGGTCTGATATTACACAAGCAGTTGTTGAAAACCCTCATCACATACCATTCTTAGTCATTTTAGACTATTTTTAGTATTGCTTGCTTGTAGTCTAATGCCCCAGCCACAGTGTGAGGCCAAGTTCTGAGGAGGAGGTCAAACAAAAAGAACCTGCATCCAAAAGCATATATAGTGATTCCTAAATTGTGCTTTCAGTTTACTCTCTCACCAGGCAGACCCCACTGGCCATCTGTCTCCCTCCCTAGTTAGGCTGGTGACATGATTGGCGGGCGCTGGTGTATTGGAAATTGGCCAGTGGAAACAACTTAGAAAGAGAGGGGGGGGGGGGGGGGAGGCAGCACCATTTATGACTTAAGCCTGAATCTCACTCCAAAAACAGATGGATGAAGGTTCATTCTAAACTAATGTGTTTTTGGGACATAGAAGGAAATAACAGCACATGAAGGGAACCCACACAAACACAAGGAGTACACATAAATGCAAGACTGCAATATACACAACTCACAAGTGAAATTGCAACACTATGAAGAAATGCACATGGGGGGGGGGGGGAGCACGGTAGTTTAGTGGTTAGAACTCTTCCATCATTCCGTTACATCTCTGACCCCTGAAGGAGGCCGCTCGTGTCTGTGCTACTACACATGCGCAAGCCCTTGAGAAGAGCTTGTCAATGGTTTTGCAGAGAGGACAGATCTGGAGGGGAGGGAAGTACCAATTTGGGGCACTTTTTCCCTACAGGTACGCTTCAAGCCACACCCCCAGAAAGAGTAGCTACATGCTTCTTGCAGGTGAGTGATTCAGACACTACTGGAGTAGATGAATCAGCAGTGCCAGGCAACTGGCACTGGTTAAAATGAATTGAATAAGGCAGCCTCTCACAAGGTCACTTCAGCCAGCTAATCCACAGTTGCATATTACAAAGCCAATAAATCAATACACACATACATACAGAAAGAAACATCCTATCAAAGCAAAGGCGCATGTCATCCTTGGGACCGAATCTAGTTGCTCCCTTATTTGCTTGATGAAGCAGGATTACACCTACGAAACATGTTGCATTGTGAAGTAGTCCAATAAAGCTAATTATTTACCTAAATCAACAAAATCCTGTCTTCTTTGGGAGTGGTGAGTCCACTACTTCCCACTTTTCTACTGTTTTTAGCAAAAAAAAAAATACACACACACACACACACACACATATATAAAATTGTTTGCGGGGTAATTGACTACCATATAATCATGTGCCACTCAATACTGCACTCACTGCTCGCCAATGCGCTATAGCCTCTGCAACGCCAGGGCCGTCACACTGCATCACACCGCAGGTAGTGTGGCCTGTCTCATAGACAGACGAGCTGCGGCAGGTGAGCGGTGATATGTGTGCAAGACTGCATGCTAATGCATGTTATTGTAGTTTTTTTATTCTATTCCCATGTGCAGGGCACAATCACCACATTATGAAGGAAATCCAGATGTCATTCGTAGCCATGGGAAGCAGCTATTTGTTCTTGCAATCAATATTTAACCCAGTTTACCGGTAACCAGAGATGCTCATTCAGCACTTTATATTTTCCTTGATCTAAAGCTTGATGTAAGCTGCGGATACGGCTCCCAAAATGGCTACTTCTTTTTCCTCTAAGCAACAGGTACACTTTAACTTTTTTGGAGTTTGTTCACCTCAGAAGCCCTGCTGTGTGAGGCAATTTTAGGTAAATTGTACAGAGAAAAGTGCTTGTCTGCTACAAACACAAAATAAACCAGTCTGTTCTCTAGCAGCGTAAAGTGAAATAAGAGCCAGTTTAATTAGTACTCAGCATGTAATGACAGCATATGCTATAGGATTCATTCATTTCCTTTATTCATCTGCTTCGCTTTGTGTACAGGCCCCATGCCTCCTATTCTTTCCTTCTGCCATTGTCTCCTTATTGTATTGCCTCTCTCCCCTTTCACTGTTAGCTGAGTGTAAAAGTTATTCAGCTCACATTTGTGTATATATATATATATATATATATATATATATATATATTTAAAAGCACCCTGAAAAAACAAAAAAACTTAGATTGACTGATGTCAGAAAGTGAAAAAAACGAATCGCTCAGCAAAAGCGCTTAGAAAAGCACTAACCGCAAAGTGCAGGGAAAAGCGCTTCTAAAAAAGCTCAACAAATCGCTCAGCGCTTGCGACAACCATGGTGATTTATAATGTGAACATAGCCTAAGGGCCTGTTTCCAATAGGTGTGAAGTTGTGCATTTCTTTCAGCACACAAACTCGCACAGCAATGATTTCCAATGGGTCTGTTTCCACTAAATGCAAAATTTGCATGTTTTTTTTTTTCATTTTTCGGACGTTGCATCCAGAAAAATCGTGTGCGATGCAATTTTCATGTATCCGCGCACACTAGGCGTTCCTTACTTGTAAACATACAAAAAAATTTTTTTTGCACATGCCAATTCACATGTAAAAATCACATACATGGGTATGCTGTTTCGCAATGACATGCTTCTAGTGGAAATGTAGCCTAATAGGGAGGCTGGCCACACATACAGTGGTATTATGGACCCAATTTGTGATTCATTTTTAGCAATAACAATAATAATTAGGAAGTAGTGAGTGTCTGGGAGAGCACAGTGTGCTTCCACTTCTGGTGGGATTTCTTACAGAAGACTGATCAGCATTGATCCTACATTCCTATCCTATTGCTGCAATGTACAGTTTTGTACACTTCCCCTGCGACTGACCTCTCTCCAATGCAGCTCTGATCCTCCTCTGCTCCTGATTGCATGCCTAATTGATTTTGCCCTTGGAATTGATCGAACATTATCGATCAGTTCTGTGGGAAGCAAGATACTTCAGGCAGATTCGATCAGCTTTCGGGACTGATTAATTAATCTTTTGTCAGGTCATCCAAGCTATGTTCACAGAGCCAAATTAAACCTCCTGTTTACTTGACTGGCCTCTGATGTATCTACAGTATGTATGTAATAAAGTAGATATATTGCTTAGTAGGTTGAAACAAGACATATGTCCATCATGTATCGCCTTATAAAACCAAAAGCATTGTATGCAAATGTTCCTGGGCGCTTGTGAGCTGGCCAGTTTTTCCTCAGTGGCGGCAATAAAAAGAACTCCCAAAAAGGCAGCCTGATCAATTCCCTGGATCTAAGTATTAAAAAACTTTCCTCTGGTTACTGTAACTGTAGAGAATATTACCTGTGAGTCTCATACAACTCTATTACATACTTGAGACATACCGTTTTCCATTAAAGCGACCTACAGTCCACATTCCAAGTCTGCATGCATGAATGGCCTCATATCATGATATATACTAGTAAATATTCCTTTGCCAAGAAAATAGTATGCATCATTGGAAAAATACAGCCTACACTCATTGCCTAGGCAAAGTGTGCCTTACAGGAGCATTGTGGGAGAATGATGTCATTTTAAAGAGGAACTCCAGTGAAAATAATGTAATAAAAAAAAGTGCTTCATTTTTACAATAATTATGTATAAATGATTTAGTCAGTGTTTGCCCATTGTAAAATATTTTAAATCTCTGATTTACATTCTGACATTTATTGCATGGTGACATTTTTACTGTTGGCAGGTGATGTAGCTGCTGCATGCTTTTTTGACAGTTTGCAACAAGGTTCACAGACAGGAAACTGCCAGGAGCACCACGGTCATCAGAGTTTCTTGTGGGAAGGGTTTCACCACAATATCAGTCATACAGTGCCCCCTGATGGTCTGTTTGTAAAAAATTCCTTATAAAAAGGAATAGATTTCTCATGTAGGTGTCTCTTGAGGTGACAGCGTGGGATAGTCGGCTGCAAGGGGCTGGAAAAAGCCCCAGGTGGGTAAAGCTTTTTTTTTATATATTTGCCTTATATATTATTATATCCTGTCAGTGGAAGTGCATAAAGGCTGCCATTTCTGACCTCCATTGGATATTACTATTTCCCTGGCCGTCCTTGTGACGACCTTCCTAGTGTAGCAGCTTCTGAGCCTCTGACCTGAAACAAATGCTCAGCCAATGAAGTCAGAGCAGAGTCAGAATTTGAATACTTGTTGCAGGTCAGAGTCCAGGGTCGTTTCTTGGGCAGTGCAGGCAGGGCAACCACCCTGGGCGCAGACCAGCAAGTAGAAGAAGGGGGGCACAGGCAGAAGGACATAACTGCTAGGGAGCTGGTGACGCACAGTGCAGCCAAATGGAAGAAGAAAGAAGATTACCACGCAATCACCTTCCTTGACTCCTCCTGGGTTGCCTAAGTCAGACATCAAGTCATCATCAAGACACCACTGCATGATGACACCTTATGTCCTGTAGTGGTAGTGCAGGCTGTCAATGCGTGGCACCTATGGAGGAGTCGGCTTTCAGGAATCTCTTCGCCTGTGTTTTCCTGGTCCCTGCTTCCTCCTGGATGAGCGGCTGGTCACTACGCAGATCTACTTGTGACCTGTGGCTGTGTGACCTAAAGAGTAAAGGTGGCCATACACTTATAGATTTGCAGCAGATTCAACCATCAGATAGATTTCTGTCAGATGCCTGTCAAGTTGAATCTGACAGGAGTCTATCTGATGTGTACCACGCACTAGGAACAGATTTCCAATAGATTTCAGAATTAAATCTATTGGAAAACGATCTAAATGCTTTATTGGACAATTAGATCCAATGCAACTCTATAGGCCATCAATCTGCTGCCAGCAGCAGATCGACCCGGATTTTCCATCTTGTCAGATAGATCAAATCAATCGATCGGTTTGATAGAATTGATTTCTGATTGATTGATTGATCAATTCCATAGAATCGATCGATTGATGGTTGAAATAGACCAGTGTATGGGCCCTATAAGGGTTTGGGAGTCCACAGGGTGGGGGAAAGGGTGCTCAGTGTGTACACACTCGCCCTGGGTGCAATTTAGCCTAGAAACTGCCTTGTCAGAGTCTGTATTGACTCTGCAGCTGCCCTTCCCCTCCTCGTCTCTACAGAGCGCTCAGCCAAGTATTGTTATTAAGTGCGAAGTGACATGTAGCCTATGTGTTTGGCCAACTCTAGGGGAGAGAGTAAACCCTCCACTAACAAATATTTGACATCCATAGGCTCTTGCTAGAGACTTCTATTATACTGTACAATCAAAAGGTTATTCTGGTAATGCCTATTAAACTACATTGTCTCGAAAACTTCACTCAGAACACTTTCTTTGCCCTGCTGGAATTGAAATCTTTCTATTCTTTACACTGTTAATCTCCATTTCTTTTAATTACTTGTTCTCTTCTCTCAGGCACCACAGGAGATTCCATTAAAGTGAGTGAGACACTGTACAGAGCGAGACATTAATCCCTTGAGTCTGACTATTCCTGTACTGTGAACCCTGTAACGCTGTCTGTCATTACACATCTACCTTCACTGCACACATTTCTAGATTAATTGCTTTCTTTATGTTTGATCTTGATTTTCACTCTGCACCCAGAGGCTGCTGGGTCTCACCTATTGCCCTGCTGCCCCAGTGACACTCATCCCTGTCCCTGATCCTCTGCGCTGTCCCTCTCCAGCTCAGTGCAGCTGGAGTAGCTGCGGGGAGAGGGGGCGGAGGAGCTGACATACACTATGCCTTTGTTAATGGGGCGGATGGTGGTTAGTTACATAGAAGATGTTCCCTCTTAAGGGAGCAGGAAGAGGACACAGATACAGCAGATGGTGAGCAAGGGACCTGCTCAAAGAAAAAAGAGTGGGAGGATGGGGATTAACAATTCCAGCTCTGGCAGATGCCAAAGTGACTTTACTGGGAGGAGGGGCTGGAGGAAAGAAAAAAAATGGGGGGTTGGGGCTAGAAATAAAAGTAAGTCATAAACAAAAGCAGAATGTCACAGGAACAGTTGTGTAGGACTGCATCAGCTAAAAATAGTTGTGAAACAGTCCTCAGGGATTCAATAAGAGTATGTTTAGCATTTCATCACTTAGATACAAAAAATAAAATACATATAAAGTCAGTCTAAGCCCTTTTTATGTAAAAAACAACAACAACAAAAACAAAACAAAACACAAAACGACAGTGTACATAGAATATGACAGCAGACCTTTATCTACATCCATCACCAGTATCTAGAGATCTCTAGAGTACAAATAGATGATTGATATTGTCGGTGAGTGTTGATGAAAAATTCAATGACTATGAAAAGCTGGGTATACATTGCAGATGAAAACAGAATGACGTCATGCAAAATGAAAGATCCTTTCACCGTTGCTATATGTGTATTTCACGTCTACCAAAATATTAAAAGACAACTGTAGCGAGAGGGATATGGAGGCTGCCATGTTTATTTCCATTCAAGCAATACCAGCTGCCTGACTGTCCTGCTGATCCTGATCTTTGCCTCTAATACTTTTAGCCATAGACCCTGAACAAGCATGCAGCAGGTCAGGTGGTCAGTAGGCACAGGACATAGCCTACGTGACGGGAATTGTGGAGATTGCAGTGGAGAGAGTGTCAGCGTGATAAGTTACCGGGTGATAAAGTGTAGGTGTAGATTAATGTTAGGAGTAGGTAGAGGTAGGTTAGTGTTATGCTGGGAATACACAGTTCATTCTGCCATGAGTTTCTGCTCTCGATCGTTTTGCCGCTCGATTCAGCTCTCGATTTTTATCTTCCTCTCGTTTTTCTCATCTTTTTCCATTCACTTCTATCAGAAAACGAGCGGCAAAAGAATCGAAAGCGAGATCGGACATGTAGGAAATTATTTATCGAACCATCTTATCAGCTTAAAAACGAACCATGTATTCCCAGCATTAGGAGTAGGTAGGGGTAGGTTAGTGTTAAGATATGTAAACACACTGATATGAACAATGCTGTGGTGGCCAATAAAGACTGCCTCAGCTGAGAATTGTGAGTCAATCCAGAATGTGTACAGTGGCTTCACGATGTCTGCTGACGAAGATCTGGCATGTCAGATGTTTAGCAAACCTCAATGCTAGAGCACTGCCTGATAGTGTTGATCTCCCCTCTTCTCCACCTCCAGGGGAATCTGCTCTGTTGCTCAACGTTTGTTCTCCATCCACACACCCCCCCCCCCCCCCCCCCCCCGTATAGCAACAGATACGTCGCTAGCCAGGAGACTGATGATGCCTCTGTACAATGTCGGCAGTGCTCTGTCACCCGAGGGATTGCTTACAGATCCCTGCTGGGCAAAAGCACCCAGTGTGTACAGAGCTTTAGGCTTAGATAACGTTAGATCAGTGTATTTACACTTGATAGCAGTAGGTTAGTTTTATGCTGGGAATACACAAGTGTTTTTGGGAGATTTACTTACTTCCGATCATTTTTTTCTGAACGATTTCCATTCACTTCTATGAGAAAATCAATCAGAAAAACGATCAAAATCAGATCGGACCTGTCGGAAATTATCTATTGAGCCATCTATCTGCCGAAAATACTCATGGTGTATTCCCAGCATTAGGAGTTGGTAAGGTGGGTTAGTGTTAGGCTTAGGTAGTGGAAGGCTAGTGTTAGGAGCTGATATAGGGAGGATAAGCATGAGAGGAAGGGCGCCCAGTAGAACAATATTGTCGGAATGGCTGATATTTTATCAGTGCCTGTACCGTGTACCCAAATTTCCCTGGTGCCGTTTTTGCATAGATGCAATTGAGGTGTCCTCCTTTTATGATAAATGTATACATTTAATCTATTTACGTCGAAAAGTGCACTGCCACCATTACACTGAGAAGAGAGCACTGCCATGACTCACCAATATGCTGCTGACCTGCACAGTCTAACTGGCATGTCTTGAGTCTTGACCTGTCTACATTTGCTCAGAGGTCAGTAGAGAAAAGTCAGGTCAGTTTGATGGCTGTCCGGCATAACTGTCTAAAGCCATTTGAATCACAGAACATAATTACAAAACTGGCAGATAAGCCGTGTTATATACACTGCATATCTATTTTTATTTTTAGCTGTTAGTTTGGATCTCAGCTTTAATATGTGTTTCAGAGCACGGGCATAGAACCTACATTATATTGATCACACATGAACCAAAAGACTAATAAAAAATGTAATAACTTTGGTAAACAGAAGATCATTCATCTAGTCTTCAAAAACAGTGATCCTGCTACTGTAATAATCTCAGAGCATTTATGGCTGAAGTGTGAAGCGGTCCTCTGAGTCTATGACAAACGGCCAAGATTTTCATGTTCTTAATCTCTAGGATTCTGATGTATGTGCTTTGTTGCCTAACAACACTGCAATGACTGCACATCATAATAAAACACATTTAATCCACACATGCCTGAGCAACAGCCATAAAGTTTGATCCTGATATTAATGGTGTGTTTCTACACAATGAATTTTCTCTGAATTTTTTACAGTTCCATCTGTGGGTAAAAGTGAGGCATAAACAGTATTACAAAGTCTATCTACATTATTGTAATTAGTATGCCAGGGTTACACCAAGGTAACAGTAAAATGGGATGTGACCTCCTGGTCCAGTCCTGTGAAGGTAACAATGCTATAGGTAACGGGTACATCATTGTTACAGTGCCAACTACTGTAATAATAACCACAGGGTTTAATATTTTACAGTGCTTACCCTATTACATCCTCTATCCGCAGTTCAGTGATAATAATCTAGCCTTAAGAATCATTACTAAACAAACACTTTAACAAAATACCCTCAAGGCTGCTTTTTTAGATCTTGAAAGCTATAATGTACTGTAGGTTGGTTTTCAATATAAATTTACGGCAATAGGGCCAGATACAAAGATGTTTTATGCCTTGCAGAGTGTAATAAAGATGCTACTGTAATGCTCAATGTAATAAGCTTCACCAGGGCTGGATTTAATTGAAGAACAAAAGTGATTTTGCAGAACGAGACTGGGTTTACCAAATAGAGTCTGAAGTAGCATCCCTCAGCTGAGTCAATTTGGACCATACCATAAATGGCTAAAGGTTAGGGGATTCTCAGCTGTGTGACTTCATTTGCATGCTTGCACTAGAAGCATTGTGAAGGTATATGGCCACAGTGAGCCCCCCAAAGTACTTGTCACCCAGTGAAGCCACTCAGTATAAGCAATGCTGTTAGTATAGCTACACCCACCAAGTATTTCCCCTAGTGTAGCCATTCACTACACAGAGCTGACCGCCTCCCCCATTTCTGCTCCACCCACTGATACTTCCACATCTCCCTGCAAGTACTGCCCCCCACTCAGTAATGCTCCTCCCAGCATAAGACTGACACACTCCTCCCCTGTATAGGGGCACACACTTAAACACACACCCAAATATGACACACACCAGAGAACTGACCCCCAAATTACTATTGCCTCCCTTGTGTGCTGTTGCATCTCTCTTCCAGCCCCACAATTGTTTTCTGTTCAGATACTGCACCATCCTCAATAATGTCCCACCAGTTTATTGGTGCAATAGTCAACATAGTGTTGGTTCTCAAATTTGGCATATTGAGTTCAGAACACCTGAATACTGTGGACAGGGTCAGGGGGCGTTAACCTACTTCTGTTTCATGACGCATTTCACAGGACTGCCTCCTTTGGCTTGAAGCACCAGTAACTCCTGACCCTATCTGCTTCTTTGGTACTGAAATGGTATTGAAGTGTGGTGTCCATGAGTATTCAAAGTACGAATTTGAAGACCAACACTATCCTAGTGATCACCACTTTGCATTCTTTGTATGGTGGTAATCATTAATAACAATGCTGACAATTGTTTCCTATTTCAAGTCACCCACCGTAGACAAGTGATGACCACAGCCTGGTGGAGCTGTCTGCACTGCAATCTATCGCAATGTCATTACAAGACTGGATAAGAGAGGAGATTACTTCTACAGTTGAAATATATTAAATATGAAGTATTTTGTACCTTGTGTCCCAGTAATGTCTAAAAGATTATTTGGAACATTAAACAAAATGTAATCTTCCTTTGACTTATTTGATTATACAACACATCTAGAGAAGGTGTAGCCCAAGTGTGGCCTACTAAGGGTTAAAACTAATCCTGCTTCCATTATTGTTTGCTGACCCACTTAGACCCCCATCTGCTGTGGATGGGAGCGCACTGCGAGGTGAAATGCATAAATGTTACTATGATGAGCACTTTATATATGCAAGTCAAAATTCATACACTGATTCGTGTTCACAGTAATTAAAACATACAAGCCCCTATCACATTAGTAAAGCAAATACACAATATAGACCTTCAGTTAACCTTCTGCACTGTTCTACGGGACTTAATCTGAAAAATAGACCAAAAGCAGATTTATGTCAACATAGCAAAAACAATCCACATGTGCAATCAATAAAAAAAAACACTAATTGTAATAAGTAAGCACACAAGTTATACTAAAATAAGAGCTAATACACATAACAACAAGACGGGCAAAAAAGGCTCTGGACATTTTGGTGTACCATGCGCTACAATAGCGATGCTGTGATAGTGATTTGGGTGCCGTCAAAAGGCAGAGCCCAAATTACTGTAAAAACTGTGTAATTCGGCCGCCAGAATTGCTGTCTAACCTCTAAGTTCACAGCGGCCTGGAGGGGGAATAGTAATTAAGGCTGCAGGGACTTTTGCAGGAACAGGGTGAGCGGTTTTTCGGATTTGCCCTGTGCCCAAATATCCTGGCGCCTTAATTACATGAATGCCATAGCAAATTAACCAGCGGCCATCCTACACCTACAGTGCCTATTTGGTTATATCTGCACCCAAATTCTACACCTATGACAATATCCCACTGAAATGATTGCTTTAGAGCGGCTCTGCTCCCTGGGGCAACATGACACTCTGTTGTGTAATTACCATTTTCTATGTGTATGAGACTGCTGTAAGGTCTTGTTTCCACTTGTGCATTGCTGATCACATTTGCAGCAATGCACAGTGTGTGAGACACGCCGGGATATCAGAAGTGCATAGACTGCACTTACTGATGTTTCCATCCATATGTTGCAATTCACAGCGGAATTGCAGAACCTGGTTACATGCATTTTTCCATTCCTTATAAATGAATGCGATCACAACTACATAGGGGAAATTGTGGAAGTGGTAACAAGACCTAAGGGTGAGAAGAAAATTCTCCCAGCATCCAAATCTCCATTAACCCAGCAAGTGGATGCTGTGTTGACAAATGATAGTCACTAGCTGGTGTTGTCAGTCATTTGCTAGCATGGCTTCTACTTCATGGTTAAGTGAGGGCTTCCAAGTTAAGAGAATTTGGGGCTGATTCTTAGAGGAGCTTTCAGTGGGACTGGGAATATCTCTTGGAGTGGAAACTGAAAAAGGGTTCCTAGGATTTTAATGGAAGTTTGCCCTAATTTGTCCTAAGTAAGAAAAAACAATTGTTTGCCTGTCTTGCAGAATTAGTAGTTTGAATCCCACATTGACAACAAGCATGCAGCAGGTGGATTCAGGCTGGCGTCTGAAAATGTGGTGTCCATGCTTCCTCTGGATCAATAACTCAGAAATATGAGAGGAAGGGGAACTGCACAATTGATGGGCGAGTTGCATTTCTTTGAAGAGAAGCCAATATTCTTGTCACTTCAAATGTTCTGTAAGCAATGGGGCCCATAAATCATACCTGTGTAGAGGTATATCTGCATCTCAGCTCAACGTCCTATTTTGGGTTTGTTTTTGTGCTTGAGCCCAGTGATGAGCAAAAAATGCAGATATTCTTTTCAGATTAATTTTCACAAAAATAATGTAAAAGTTCACTTTTGATTGAAATTGCCATTAATTTTGTAATACGTTTGTAATTTTTGCACTTTTCGTGAATTTTTGCTGTTAAATTTCCAATATTTGAGAATTTTAGCATTGGAAAGAAAAATGTGTTTCCTTTGACCATATTTAGTGCTGCAAACCTTTGATTTTGTCCTCCTAAAGAATGCTTATTTTTGCATACACTCCATATACAGTAGATATGAATGAGAAGGACAATTCTGCTGTCACACCAGCATGTGCAGAGAACAATCCTCTCTATAAAACACTGCATGTGACAGTTACCGCTTTTGAAAAATGACAGCTGACATCTCTAGAAGGCCTCGCTGTCATGGCAGGGGTTCATCATCTGATCAAAGACTCGAGCAAAAAGCTGACATTCGTAGGACGTACATTTAATCCCGTGGCATGCAGCAATGATGATGTTTAATGGCTCAAGCTATATTTTTTGTGAAACTGAGTGATAATCTGATCTAATGAAAATTGAATAAAACGCGCGAAACAGAGTCCTAAATCTCTGTTTAATTGTATGGAGGATCCAAATCTACTCATGACAATTTTATTACATTTTGATTAGCTCAAATTTTCATTCAGCTGCATAAAAATAGACTGCGAAGCTCACGCTAGGTTTTGTATAATGTTCAGAATTAACATTCTGAGGTTATTCAGGGGTACTGCTATTAATTATCGTCAATGTATCATAACAAAAAAAACAAAGTTTTGCCTTTTTATATAATATTAAATCAAATACAAACAATGCTTACAGATATTTTTAGCTTCTGACTATGACGGCAGAGCTCTGTGAGCCAGTCAGGAGCCGATTTCCTTGGTTCACGACCCCGTGATCACTGTGAGCCAATCTCATTGGCTCACATTGATGACAGGGTCAGGAATCAATGAAATCAGCTCCTGACTGGCTCACAGAGCTCTGCCGTCATAGTGAGCAGAGCGAGGGGCCTGCGGCGATGGGTGGGCAGCGTGACCATCGAGAGCAGCGGGTCTGTGCCGCGTTTCGTCAGTAAGCCCCATTTTTCTGTACCAGCAGTCTCTGGTCCTTAAAGAGAACCAGAGAGGAGGACAGAAAAGCTTTTATACATACCTGGGGCTTCCTCCAGCCCCATACGCATGGATCGCTCCCATGCCGCCATCCTCCGCTGCCTGGATCCGCCGGTACCGGGTCCTGTCATTACCGCCAGTCGGCCAAGCGTAAGTGTATGGAGGGAGCCCCTGTGATGCGGACAATTGGCCGCGTCCGCCGGAAGCGACGGGACCCGGTAGCGGCGATAGAGGAAGCGGAGGATGGCGGCGTGGGAGCGATCCAGGCTTATGGGGCTGGAAGAAGTCCCAGGTATGTATAAAAGTGGTTTCTATTTTCAGGCTCCATTCCTCTCTGGTTCCCTTTAAGGGGCCAGAGACTACTGGTACGCAAGTGGTTAATGCTTCACAGCTGCATACTCTCTGCTGCCATTCGCCAGCTCTTTATCACATGACCAATACGAGTCACATGATCAGGAGCCAGAGGATATTACACTGCTCTACTCTACATAGCCAGATGAGGTGGCAGGGTGTGGTGTGTGTGTGTGTGTGTGTGTGTGTTGGGGGGGGGGGGGGCACTGATGCCAAATGTAACAAACTGATCTGTTTAAATGGAAAATGGGTCTGTTTTTCATCCAGCACAATATGAACCCAGTCTAATACATTTATTAGTAAATACAATAAAATATATGCAAATAAACTGAATTTGCAAAGTGTATAGTTTTTGCAATCTTAAAAGCAAAAAAAAACTTGCTGCACTGGTCACAGGTTTCCTGCTCCCCAATGCAGACAGGCTGACGTCTCCTTGTATCTCATCCCCTCTACAACCCTCCCACTGTGATCCCCCCACTGCCATACGTCTCCTGTGACCTACAGTCAAAAACACTCTGTTACTATATGACTCAAGAGGGACCATATGTGGGGTTGCCCTAGAGACGGGATGGAGGGAGGCAGCAGGCTGTTGGTTGCAAGAACCTGTGATCCTAGGGATGCTCATTCACATTTCCCCACTTCTGTTTGGAAAATCAGCATTTCCGAAAACCAAAAATGGAAATCAGATTTCTGCGGAAATACTGTATTACCGCAACTCGGTAAACTTTAGCCCAATCACAGGACTCAGAAGCATTGGACCAATCAGGCAATGCAGTGTCAACTCAGAAGTATTTGGCCAATAAAAGAACGCAAAAAATGTCCCACAAAAGACTCATAGAAAATCAGAATCTGAAATCCGTGGAATCGGTAATAGACATTGGCAGAAATCGGAATTTCTGCAGAATTGGAAATCAGCATTCGCGACCCTCCCTATGATCCACTGCAGCAGGGCACTTTTATTTTGTTTTTTTATTATTTTTAATATTGCAAAAAAACAACATTTTTGGAATGCTGTTTGAAAGAATTTACTAATAAATATAATCTATAATTAAAGGTGAAGAGGTGCTTTAAGCATGCTTTGTTACCCATTAGTAATGTTAATGACTACAGTAAATCTGTATCCGCACATTGACATACAGATGTTAAAGCACCCTTCAGCCCAACCTTTGCTGCGCTGCAGTATGTATATTTATGTAGCACTAATGGAATCACTGTTCTTTTTAGTCTCTTCAATTACATCTCATTTGAACTGGTGAGAAGTGTCATGCATGCTAATGTGATGCATGCTTTGATTTATCCCATTGTGTAATAGGATAAATCAAAGCACCTTTGTACAATGTCATTGCTCTGCTGTCTTTTCTTGGCACTCTGTGTAGACTTTACATACTGACAGCTAGAGAACGGCTTGAGCTGGAAATAGGTCTGTCCCTGTGCTGCAGAACAAAGCCAACACCGAACTGCACTGGACAGGCAAGAATACAATGACCTGATGTGTGAATCTACATGAAGACACCATATGTAGCCACATACTGGCCCCCTAATCTTCCTACGGGAAAGCAGATAATCATTGGCTGACGGCTCTTTGTAAGAAATTTATTTTGCAAAGACTTGAAAAACCAATGCTCATTTAATGCAAGAGACAAAAAGGGTGGCTGCCCTGGGCCCACTAGTCCAAAGTGACTGCCCATGCCAAAAGGCAAAATTGCTGTACAGTGGTTATGCACAGGCCCGGATTTACATCGCAGGAGCCTATAGGCACAGATGTTCTGGCACATGAGACTTCTCCCTCCAGGAACCTACAAACCCCCTCCGAACTGCACCACAGGTGTTCTGGCTGGCCCAGCTGTCATTTCTCCCTTACTTCCCTTGCCTTTCGTACTGCTACTTAGTATTAGGTGGCCAGAGGTATCCTCAATATTAAAGGGGCACTATGGCGAAAAATTGTAAAATGTAAAATATGTGCAAACATAGACAAATAAGAAGTACATTTTTTTCCAGAGTTAAATGAGCCATAAATTACTTTTCTCCTATGTTGCTGTCACTTACGGTATGTAGTTGAAATCTGACAGAAGCGACAGGTTTTGGACTAGTCCATCTCTTCATAGGGGATTCTCAGCAAAGCTTTTATTCTTTATAAAGATATTCCCTAAAATGGATTTAAACAATGATGCTGGCCAGCTTCCCTGCTTGCTACACAGTTTTTTGGCAGTTGGACAGAGCAACTGCCATTCACCAAGTGATTTTGAAAATAAATAAATCCCTTACAATCCCCCATGAAGAGATGAGCTCATCCAAAACCTGTCGCTTCTGTCAGATTTCTACTACCTACTGTAAGTGACAGCAGCACAGGAGAAAAGTAATTTATGGCTTATTTTACTCTGGAAAAAACATACTTCTTATTTGTGTATGTTTGCACATTTACAATTTTTCGCCATCATGCTCCTTTAAGTAGCTACAGGTGCCCCAGAATGAAGGGAGATCCGGTCAGTGCAATGCCGAGACCCGGGTGAGTAACCTCTCATTTACACTCTGCTCGGGACGCTGCATAGGGAATGAGAGAGGGAGGCACTAGGGGAGGGGCGTGAGCCCCTTTTCCATCATCAGCTACCTGTGCCTTATGGTGAATAGAGCCCTCGTTATGCATCTCTGAATCCCTAAGGCCAGGGTCACACTTATTCGTTTTAGAAAACGCATGTAAAAACGCACTTAATGATAGTCTATGGGCCGCGCAAAAGAATGCATTGGTATGCGTTTTAAATGCGTTTTAGATGCTTTTTAAAACGCTCAACTAGTTGATTCTTTCTGCATACTGTATGCATATCCACAACTCCTCTACTGCCAGCCGGACCTCTTCATCTTCATGGCAGGTGCAAGTAGGGTTTGCGTCCGCTTAGTAGCACAAAGCTGCTTGTGCACAGAGGAGAAAGCGGAGCATAAGAGTCTCCATGCTCATGTGTAGGCACAGGCCATACTTTGTGCCTGCATAGTGCGGCCCTCATACACGGAGGGGGAGTGCTGCTGCAAGCAATATTCAACCTTATTATTAAATATGTTCAGAGGGTTGTAGTGGAGGAACAGAGGAGTGTAGGACTATCCAGAGGCTTCCTCCTACTGAATTAAGTATCTTTTATTCATTAATTATTTTTATCGTTTCAAGTATGTTTTAACCCATTCATAATTTCAATACAGTTATCTGGTTTGAGGTAAGTGCACTGCTTTTGACCTCAGTCAGTAAAACATGTTGTGCTGTAAATTCTTGGAATGCTTCGATCTCTCTCTACTAGCAGAAAATAAAGAAACTGAAATCAGAAGTCCTCTGTTATTGGCTCACACTGCCCCCTGGTGACAAGTGGCCATAAATACACATTACAGCAGTACTAATTAGAAGCAGGGAAATGTAACAAATAAGAAATAAAAAAAATGTGCTAAAATTAATTGGCCTGGAGCACTTGTAAGCTCTAAATAAATTGGCTTCTAAAGGGTTAATGCTCTGGGAACCTTGTACCAGTTTCTAAATACCCTCATTTTACTTACCCCATAATCTACAAGGTATTCAGTTGATTTTCTGCAATTCCATGGAACCGTTCCAGAGGAGCAGAATTTGCTGATTGCACCCATTGCTACTGATGTCTTTGGATATCACACACCAGTGTGTTGCATTGCATTGTATGTAAAGTAATATCCATATTGTGAATCCTAAAGTTGAAATTGTTTTAGCAGAGCTAAAATGTCTCTGATGCAGAAATCACAATGTGTTTAAACATTATCAAAACAAACTAAAATAAAAAGTGTAATCAGTAAAGTGGAGCAAGCAGGAAATATATGGAAAGTGCAGTTACTAATAACAACCTATCACGTTTCAGCTTTCGTTAGACAGATCAATCTCATGAGATTTCTGATTGGTCACCACCACTGGTCACTGCATTGTACAAGCTTATCTTGGTGAGCAAGGCTGATCATAAGAGATGAGGACTGCTAATTACCAGGTGTTTGAAGCAAAAAAGCCTTTCCCTCTTTCTGCACTGCTTTTGCAGACTCTGGCATTAAAAATGCTGAAAATAATATATAAGATATGTAGTTTTCGTTTACCACAGTTTTGTGGCAGATGGCAGATATTCATTGTTGAGCTACCATATGGACTAAGGTGAGCAGGTTGCAATGGGCCATATGCTACTTGTGTAATTCTATTCCTGTGTTACCTTGTGGGTTAGGATTTCAAGCTGCAGGGCCTGTTTCTTGCCTGGTTGTTGCTGTGTTAGGACACGTGGGGTTAAGTCTGCAGGCTGGTTTAGGCGCTCTGCTTATATTGTGTGCACTTTAAATACACTAAGCCAACTCACACCTTATGTATGATTTATTCATTGCTGGTGCCACGCTTTCCCTTTACAGATGTGAGTTTTCATTTTAACACTGTTGGGGAAATCGGAGTTACTGAAGCATGGGTATCTAGTGCATTTATGGCAGCATTCCTGCCATTATTCCAGGAATTCATTAACTTGCCTGATGTATACAGCATGTGAGTGGAAATAAACAGATAAAATAAGAGATTTTATTATCACTGGACCGCTATCTCTGCCTCTAAACCCTCAGGCTGCCTGTACACAACCTTTAGCTGTTAAAAACACATTTGGTACTCGTAAAGAAAGGCAAGCATTGGAGCATTAGCGGTTTCTCAGGTAAGGTGGCTGCCTGTAAGAGCTGTCAACAGAAATGAGGTCTGTGGCATCAGTTTAGGCTGAAGCTGAAGTCCAAGTTTGTTCTGATTCAGTATGAACACTCACGTGTATTCAGGCCATTTATCGCATGCAGTATATAAGGCCATTTCAGAACAGTATAAGTCCACTAGTTCATAATATCTTTCCTGCCTGATAGAAACCCTTAAGGAATGAGATTTGATTTCCTTCTCTCAGTAGCATGCCAGCTCTCTATTTTCAAGCATGCATCTATTTTTATTATCTGTCTACGTCACTAAACTCTCTTCATCCAGACTGTAAACGAGACAACTACTTTAAACATTAGGCTCTATAGGAGGAGACCTTAATGGATTGGGATACTTAGCCTGGTGGACACACAACAGGCGTTACTATAGGTTGGTGTTATACAGGCGTGGGAGCAATGTAACCCAAGAGAGATAGGGACTCAATCCCTGGGCAGCAGACTGAGGGAGTGGCTCTACAAACATGTTGCGAGGGGAGGAGGGCTGATGGAGGTGTATCACAGAGCATGCAGGGTGAATGCAGAGAGCAATACTCTCAGCCAGCCGTTGGCTGAGTTCATCCACCAGGCTGATTGCTGGCCGGGGCATCAGAGGCTGCTGTACTCACACAAGATCCTCAGGAGAGGCTGTCATTATCGGCTGCTTTGAACGAGTTTAATCCAGAGTGTGTACAAGGCTTTAGCCATGGTGTTGTCTGAAAAATGATCCTGATATATTACTTATCTTTACCCAAGTGGTGGACTGGCAGATCACAGCTGCTGGTCAGCAGGATAGCGTACTGGTTAAGGCTGTTGCCTTTGATGTAGGGTTTGAGCCTTTGACCAGGGCCAAGGCAGTACGTAAAACAGTAAGGAGTCGTTGGGCAAGACTCCCTAATAATCCTGGCCACCTGTGAACAGCACTTTAAGTGGCTGCAGCCCTGAAGCACTTTGAGTCTTCCAGGAGAAAAGAGCGGTATAAATGTTATGTGTCTTGTCTTATGTACCAGCTACTAAAAGCATAGATTTGTTAATCCCAACATCTGCCTCTTGGAAGGGGCTAATGGATAGATTAGGAGAGTTTGCTGGTCACTGTTTAAAGAATCAGTGCTGAAATAATCCACCAAGAAGCTAAAGTCATGAAAAGCATCTGCTGTTACCCATAAGTAGATTGTGGGATTCCCTAAAGGTAGCCATTAACAATATCGATCGTACGAAGAATCATATCCTTAATGGCCACCTTCAGTAATACTTTCAGAGTTCAGAATCAAGGAGATATTTTTCATGGATATTCAAGTTCAGCCTGGCTAATTAGCAGTGTAATAAAACTATGTATGGACAACATATAATACCGAATCCAGCCATTTATCGTTGGACTGAGGCAGACTATAATGACAGTAATGGCATCCCCCCGAGCTCCTGGCCCAACTCTGCTCATAGAAAAAGCAATCCGTCAAGTTTGATTTTCTTGGTCACTTGCTGCTATTTTCCCCCAGGCAAGCATCACTCCTTATTTATTTTATTTCTTCCCCTATACAGCACTGCACAGCATGCATATCGATAGTAAACATAGCTCATTTTGGCACTCACTGGCCATAGTGAATGCCGTCAAATAATGCCTACACATCCAATAGCCATTGGATGTATGTACCAGGCTTGAGTGGTTGCTGAAAAAATACTGTAAAATAGCATTGAGTTAAACAAAAGGGAATATATTGTGATTTTTTCCCATTTATTTATGTATTTGGAGTGAGGCTGGGTTCACAGTGGGACGTTGTGATGTAAAGCATACAGGCAATGAAAAGTATGCTTTCCTGTACCTGGTAATGTGTGTGTTTAGAGGTAATGCACTGCAGCAGTGCGTTACCATAACGCTACACGTTACAATGGAATGCTAATGTCGCATAGAGTTTTAATTGCATTGTAGTAAGCCGCGTTATAAGACTTCATAACGCAGCTCCACAACGTCCCACTGTGAACCTGGCCTGATGCGACCCCCCAAAACAATAAAAAAAATAAGTATTTTGTATTCAGAAAAATATTAACTATCACATATGAAAATGTAATATTTGTTTGGAGCTCCTCCCCCTGGTTTGTCTGGATAACTTTCTACATAAAAGAAAAACCTTATTTTTTTGCAGGGCATGAGCATAGAATAAATATGGCCTAGTTATCAGTCACCAAGTCTGGGGAATGTCCATCATCCATGTAAAGCAGGCAGCCCACCATTGGACAGCAGCACCCCTAGGCTGGTATGTATTTAGCTCCAGCAGAAATCTGGTCCAGCTAGGTCTTCCTGACAGACGGATAGAAGGACCTTATAGATGAAGTTATCATGCTAGGTAGTCTGGGAAGGTAAACATTCAGGATGTTAGCCCCACCCTTTTGGTGAATATTAACAACACATCTACCAACTTTTTGATATAAGAAAGAGGGACACGCCCCTGCCACACCCCTAATTACGCTACTGACACACCCCTAGCCATAAAGATTTCATAAGAAAAATATGTTTTATAATGCAAACCACACTGGTCCTTTATATCCTGGATCATTTTCCTTCAAATTAACTTTTTGAAAATAAGACATATATCAATTTTAAGGATGAGAATAAAGTTTAGAGCCAGTTAAACACATTTTTCAGTAGAAAAATACATATTTCTACAGGTCTGTACATCAGTCCTGAGAGAGGGACAAATGAGGAAGAAAGCGGGACAGGGGAACAGGGTTCCCATAGGGGGACTGTCCGCCCAAACGAGGGACAGTTGGGAGCTATGATTAACAACATCCTGTTTACAAAATGTTTACTTGAGTGCAAATCAAAATCACGTTTTGATGAAAGTTCACTTTCAGGTAAAATTCTTACAGTATTCAATATATAAAAATAAATGTGCAAATTAGAATTAACAATAAATGTGGTATTCTGCAGCACATTCTGAAAACAATGGTTTAGATCACTGGCCAAAAATATGCTATTTGTGTATTTTTCAGTACCCACCCCGTCATCTTCTGTACCTGTAGTTTATGTTTTAATCTACTTGATCCTGCCATATGGTGAGCATGTCCCATGGGGAGATCCATAGTGTGGCATACAATGAAAATCTCAATACTGAGCTGTCATACTAACAAAGTAATACATAATAATCATAGACACCCAGGAGGGCAGTTCTGTCTTCCCCTGGATCACACAGTTGGAGCTGTTAGAGGCTGAACTTGATGGACATGTGTCTTTATCCAGACGATGTTACTATGTGAGATGATTAGAATTCTCATTCAAGCTTTCTTTTCCCATATGTGCTATTGAAGACTGGCAATGTTGTCGTTTGAAATTAAAAAGCACTAATGGAAACTTTTGTTGTTATTGAATCTTCTTAGTAGGAAATTCACACGGCCTTGTATGCATTTCTAACATTACGCCAGGATAATATGAATCTCTGTGCTACTCTCTTTGTATACCTTTTCTTATAATAAGGGTCACCGTGATGCGTGCGTTTTTTTTTTATTATTATCATGGTTTCAAAGGACGAATTGTTAATTGTACTGTGTGAATCCTGAATTAGCCACTAAAAGCTATCATAAAGAATAACAAACATGCTTTCACTAAAGGAGCCACAGTACATAAATCATTCCCATAAACTAATTTATATAGACCAGTGAAAAAGAGTAACACATGCAAGCACACGCACACGCACGCACGCACGCACGCACGCACGCACACACACACGCACAGACACAGACACGATACACACACAAACACACAGACACGACACACACACAGTCACACTCTACACACACATGCGCACACAGACACACACAGGATACACACACACATGATACACACACACACAGACACACACACACCACACACACAACACACGCACACGTGCACACACACACACATGACATGCACACCAGGGATGAGCAGAACCTATGCCAGTGCAAATTTACGCATCATAGTTCACATCTACGCATCGTGGTTCGTAAGTGAAGTTTCAAAACTACGCTTACGAATTTACGCGTTGCGAAGTACCGCTACGCATAGCTTACGCCCACTATGCGTAGTTAACATGTGTATTGCGTAGTGAACTACAAATGCGTTACTCGCGTCTAATTTTCCGCATGCAATTGTATGCTTACAAATTTACGCATTGGAAAGGGGAATGTACGCATAGAAGAGGTCCAGTTATAAGCATTTAAAGAGGAAATAATGCGTAAAATTTCGAATTTCGAAGCCGTAGTTTGGCAAAGCGTAATTGTGTAAAACTATGCGTAGTTCCAGCGTTGCGAAGTTGGCTGACTACGACCATCCCTGATGCACGCGCACACACTTGCACAGCAGCAGTGTGAATAATGGGGACATCAAACTTGGAGGAGGATTTAGCAGTACTCATCGACAACAAGTTAAATAATTGTACTCAATGCCAAGCCGCTGCAGCTAAAGCTAACAAAATTTTGGGATGCATTAAAAGGGAAATAAAAACTCGAGATGCTAGCATAATATTGCCCCTGTTTAACTCTCTAGTAAGGCCACATCTGGAATATGGAATTCAGTTCTGGGCACCACATTACACACATTACAGGAAAGATATTGCAGTCTTAGAGCAGGTGCAGAGACGAGCAACAAAATTGATACGTGGGATGGAAGGTCTCACTTACCAAGAAAGGTTAGATAAACTGTGTTTATTTAGTCTAGAGAAAAGACGCCTTATAGGGGATCCAATTAACATGTATAAATACATCAGAGGGCAATATAAAAGATTGTCGGATGAGCTTTTTGTCCCTAGGCCTTCTCAAAGGACAAAAGGACTAGAGGACATGATCTGCACATGGAGCAAAAAACGTTTTAGCCATTTATTTAGGAAAGGGTTCTTTACAGTAAGAGTGATGTGGAATGCATTTCCACAGGAAGTAGTTATGGCAAACTCTATACCTGCATTTAAAGGGGGCTTAGATGCTTTCCTTGCGTTGAAAGACATCCATGGCTACAATTACTAGGTAATGCCTAATGATGTTGATCCAGGAATTTTATCTGATTGCCTTCTAGAGTCACGAAGGAATTTTTTTCTTCCTTTTGGGGCTAATTGGACTATGCCTTGTAAGGGTTTTTCGCCTCCCTCTGGATCAACAGGGATATGTGAGGGAGCAGGCTGGTGTTGTACTTTGTTCTCTGGTTGAACTCGATGGGACGTATGTCTTTTTTCAACCCAAATAACTATGTAACTATGTAATGTTGCTAATTGTTTCAAATAATGTTACTTCTGTGACCAAAGATCATTTTATGCATTATATAGCCATGAAAATAAATACTATGTTGGACTTCCCCAGATAAGCCGACAGAATGGTCATAAAAGGGCTAAGGCCTTGTTCACATTGGGCAATGCAGATGGCCCTGTGTTCAGAACGCAACACATGCGATCGCATGCCATCTCCGTTGCCCTGCGTGGCTGATCCCACTCATTACAGTGAATGAGATCAGCAGCGCTTTTCTGAAAATGTGTGCAGCAGTGCTATATAGAGCATCGCACTGCAGCACAGCGCATATTGGGCTTGATTCACTAAACCGTGATAACTCAAATATCACACCTTTTCAAAGATATCACACCTTATCAAAGATATCACACCTCATCAAAGTTAACACGCCTTATCGCGAGGGGGCAGGATGAGTGCCATTTACAATTAGCAGACATACATTTGTAGCGCTCGCTATGCTACTCTGATAAGGCGTGTTAACCTTGATGAGGTGTGATATCTTTAATAAGGTGTGATATTTGAGTTATCACGGTTTAGTGAATCAAGTCCTTAGTCTGAACATCAGAAGTGCTGTCTATACAATTCTGAAGTTCTTGTGTGTCGCACACCATAAGTGCTGCCGAAATTCACGTGGCAATGCGTATAGTGTGACGTAAGCTTTACTCTCCCCGTCTGACAATGAATGATGAGGCTCTTGGGTAACTGTCCTGCCAGTCAACACACAAACTTCTATCGGGCATATGGTGGTGATCTTGGCAGCAGTGCTTATGAAACAGTGATTAGTAATGCCAATTTACTTCTAGTCCTCCCCGTGTTATTAGTAGAGATGAAAGAATCTGCACACCAGACTATCCAATCTACCCCAAAATTAATAGCTGATATGTCTTCTTCTGGTTTGCCGATAGTTTAGGAAGAAACGTTTTCAAGGTATTCATAGGCATTCAATGGCAGCTGTAAGATCAGAATGTTAATAAACAGTCTAGCCCTTTTCAGTTACATGGAGTCAGTGATGTAGCAATAGGAGATGCAGAGGCTGTGATCACCCCGGGCACCCCAGACAGGACAGACCTGGTAGCATGGGAGGCCCCCGCTGTGGGTGAGGCCTCAAGCGACAGCTTGGTGTGCCTGGGCCTAGCTGCACCCCTGACTGTACCTACAAAATCATCTATCCTTGGATGTGCACAGCCACTTAAATCTCACACATAGTTTAATGGCTACACGAGTACGTACATATTTTGTGATTGTTCTGATACCCTGGATGTCACTATACTTGGGGGAAGGGGGGGGGGGGGAGGAGGGGAAGAAGTGGTTGTAGAAATTTGCAGAAATCTCAGTGTTTTATCCATACACTCCTAAGCTGTTCTTTTTCTTCCATGCTGCTTCACTTGTTACAGGCCGTTGTTTAATGTACACAAGGTGGGCTATAAACTCAATATACAAAGTACCCATCTCCCATATCTCTAGAACAGAGGTCCACAAACTTTTTCAGTCAAGGGCCAGGTCAACATACTTCACACTGCTGGGGGGCCGAAACATACATAAAAATGATGTTGAAAAACATTACATTAAATCTAGGTATTGATTTCCCCCAATCATGCCCAGGGGAGAACTCCCAGCAGCAGCCATTCAGTCATGCAGCACCTGAAGAATGTTTGTGCACCAGACAGCGAAGCATACCCAGGTGACAACCTGTCGTCCAATTGGACAGCAGTGTCACCTGATGCAGAATTGGAAGCCAGCAAATGACTGCTCGCTGTCTTCTACAGTATGTGGATGGGTGATGCCAGCACTGCTATTCTATTTGCGGGGCGCAACATTTAAAGGTGCAGAGGGCCACAGCTATAAGTTATACATTTTGTGTTTGGGGGGTCAGTAAAAAAAGCCTTGGAGGGCCGCACTCGGCCCATGGGCCATAGCTTGAGGACCACTGCTCTAGAAGTAACTACTAGTGGAAGAACAAAGCAACAAAGTTATTAAAGTCTTCTGGGTCCCAAGAGAGGACTTTTAAAGTCCTTCAACTTATTAACTGAAGAAAAAAATGAAGGGAAGGAATTCTCTATTCCGAATCAAAAATCTGTTAGTTACAAAAAATTTACAATTGCGTTTGTGAATAAAAGTGGAGGGTGATGCACAAAGCGAGATTAAACCAAAGCTAGAAAAGCATGAAATTGGCAAAAAAATCTTCACTTTATTATATCAAAATGTGATTAAAATTGATAACTGGATGTCAGACAAAATATTCAAACCCACCCACCCACCAATAAAACCCACAAGACCAAGGAGCGAGGACCCAAATAAACAGTGGTGATACTGGCTGAATGGATATGGCTATAAGGCCAACACAGGATATCACTTTTTGTTAACACGGAAGAAGTGCTCAGATGCAGTCCCGAAGCAGTAACAGGCACCCTGTAACAAGGTAATCAATGGATGGACAGAATGGGGTAGGAGTCCCACTCGCAGACTCTCAGGTTGTATAGGTTATGCAGGTTTAAACAAGGCGTGCTGGCTCTGGATGGCAAAGGAGAGGGCGGCAAATGAAAGGCAAGCAGGTATGCATAAGCTGGAAGCTGCGGATAAACATGCATGCGGCACAGAGAGTTCCATAAGAAGCAAAGTTCGCCCATATGCCCGTCAAGCAGCCCAAACATTAGCACTCACAGTTCCTAAGCCTGCCCGTCTCCTCCTCAGAAGCACTCCATTCCGTGCGTGGTGATGAATTATGTTGATCAGAGGCTGCACTGATTACGGGACGCCAGCCCGCCAGAGAGGAAAGTCCTGCGGGCGTTGGATATCCCTCCGCGCAGACAGTTCCATGTGTTGCTCAATCAACAAGTTCACGTGGGATGAGTAGTGGGTCCTCAAGCTCCACCCACCGACCGGTTTCGCGCATGCGCGCTTCCTCAGGGTGTGATTACGTCATGGCTACGAGACACGTTTTATACCCTGACTCAAATGGACCTCCTTGAGGGCGGAGTAAATGCAAATAATGGAGTAACATAGGTGCAGAGCGGCAACTGTCCCAGCAGGAGAACTGGAGTACAAGACCCGCAAAAAAACAATAATAAAAAGTCGCAAAACATAACAAATGAGGACGCATACATACCCTATCACTTAGAAGGTGCATGCATTTGTAGGTTTAATTTATAATCAGAGTCCTACCACAGAGCGAGCAAGGGCTATCCAAGACTCCCCCCAGTGGCAACCATCAGGGAGGATTGGTTTAAGATGATCAAAACTATAGTTTTACCATGACCACTGATGACAGTGATCATTATTAGTCATTACCAATACTCATACAACTAAACATCGAGTTCCCCCATACTAAGTTATCTAGGGGAGGGGGGGAGACACAGAGACAGGACCAAAGCTAAAGGAGAGTGCGGGTGGCTTAAAAGGGCCTCACAAAAAGCATTGTAGCCCAAAGTCTATATTGTGCCCAGTTGGGGCCAAAGTTCGAAGCTTAAAAATCCAACCACACTCCCTCTGCTTAAGAATCCTGTCAAAGTCCCCCCTCCGAGAGGAAATATTGAGTTTATAGATACCCTTGACTTTCAAACCCACAAGAGCACCTCCATGAAAATCCTTATAGTGTTGTGCAAGGGGGGTAGTATATTCCTCCGATTTTGCGTTGCGCATATGCTCACCGATCCTCGCCCGCAAGGGACGCGTCGTTTTCCCTATATAGTGCATATTGCAAGGACAAGTGAGCATATACACAACCCCCTCGGTAGCACAATTAATGAAGGACTCTATCCGGTAGGTTCTCTGGCCAAGGGAATCCACAAAAGTTGCAGTACGGTCCACCAAAGGACATACCTGACAGCCACCACACCGATACATTCCACTGGGGGTGGCCCTGCCAAGCCACGTTACTGTGGTACTTCTTTTAAATTCACTCTGAACCAGATGGTTCTTTAGAGACATGGCTCTCTTGGCAGCCAGATGAGGATAGTCGCCAACTATGGCTTTTATCTCCTCCGAGGCTGTCAAAACCGGCCAATGTCTAGTTAGAATTTCTTTTAAGGACCCCCAGTGGCTGCCACAAGGGGTGGGAATCCTAAGAACTGACTCCCTCCTAGGGTCCCTGCACTCGGAACCTCCCTCTCGTCTACTGTGGAGCAATTGCTTTCTCTCCAGTTCCCATGCTCTCTTTAGGGCCCTCTTAAGAGTCTTATGGGGATAGCCTCTCTCTCTAAAACGAAGATACATTTCTTTTGACTCTTTGGCAAAGGTCTCATCCGAACCACAATTCCTCCTTAAGCGCTGGAATTCACCAATGGGAATGGACCCAATTTGATGCTGGGGATGACAACTTGTGGCATGTAGGACGGTATTCCCAGCTGTGGGTTTCCTATAGCTGGAGGAAACCAGTCTGTTCTCAATCAGATCAATTCTAAGATCCAGAAAATTCAATCCCACATCGCTCACATCAAAGGTGAGCTTGATGTTAAAGGGATTCTCATTTAAATCTCCGAGAAAAGACTGGAGTTCTCTCAAGCTCCCTGTCCATACCATCATAATGTCCTCAATGTATCTTATCCACTGGGGGGCGTGCTCCTGCCACAGCGGATGTTGGTACACCACCTTGTGCTCCCAATAGCCCAGGTGTAAATTCGCATAGGCAGGAGCACATGCCGCCCCCATGGATGTGCCCCGTATCTGATGGTAAAATTGCCCATCAAATAAAAAACAATTAAATCCAAGAATGAATTCCAGTATTTCCGCCACAAACTCATTGTGACAGCGGTACCCGGGATATGCGTCTCGAAGGAAGAAGCGGGTGGCCCCGACCCCCTTCTCATGCGGGATCGAAGTGTACAAGGATTCCACATCGATCCCCACGAGAAGGGAGCCGGGGGGCACCACGACCCCCTCAACCACGCTAAGAACTTCCGTGGTATCACGTACATAGGAGGGTAGATGGACCACAAGGTCCTTTAACTTCTGATCAACAAATTTGCCAACTCTCTCCAAGGGGCCATTAACAGCTGAGATTATGGGGCGCCCAGGGGGGCTGACCAAATTTTTATGCACTTTTGGTAATATATAGATAGTGGGAATGGTGTATTCAGTAATCACCATATATTCCCACTCTTCTTTGGTCAGAACCCCCTGGTTGTATCCCGAATCCAACAATGAATTAAGATTTGTCTTAATAAGTTCAAATGGATTGTGTTTAAGTTTCCTATATGTCTCAGAGTCCGAGAGCTGTCGTTTAATTTCACCCAGATAGTCGTCCTCTTTCAAGAGGACCACATTGCCCCCCTTGTCACTTGTCTTGATCACCAATTTAGGAGCAAGAGAGGACTTTTAAAGTCCTTCAACTTATTAACTGAAGAAAAAAATGAAGGGAAGGAATTCTCTATTCCGAATCAAAAATCTGTTAGTTACAAAAAATTTACAATTGCGTTTGTGAATGTTAGAAAAAGTTTTTTGTTTATTTTTTTACCCCCCCCCCCCCAAAACCTATAGTGGCTTACAGTGGCATAAACATATAGCTATAGGGGATACAGAGGTTGCGACCACACAAGGGCCCCTAGATCTGACGGGTCCGCGTGAAGCCCTTTCTCGTTTCTCCATTCATTTTTTATTGGTGCTGTAGTAGTAATGATTATGTTTATATATGTTCTGACAGTAGTACGTGAGTACAGGCTGTCGGCAGACTGATAAGACTGGTTTTGACTGATCCGCCTAGATTATCAGTCTGCCGACAGCCTGTACCCAAGTACTACTGTTGGCAGGATGACCGCGCCACAGGAGGGTCTGACGGACCCATCGTTTGTTACAATAGTGCGTGTGTATGCACCTTTAGTGGTCACGTAAGGTACGAGCCATGCTACCCTTAGTGTTTGGCCTCTGAATAATGTCACACATGCTCCCGGGACTCAGACTTTAAAGTTTACCGGAGATAATCAAAATTTAAAGATTTATACATACATGGGGCTTCCTCCAGCCCCATCCGCATGGAACGCTCCCACTCCACCGACCTCAGGCTTCTCCGTCTTCTGTACAGGGTCTCGTAACTTCAGCCAGTCGAAGCCAGTCTGACCATGCGCAGTGCGCGCTCTCTCCGTCTCTCTCTGGTGGAGAATAGTACTGCTGTTTGTATAAATCTTTTAATTTTGATTATCTTTGGTTTAAGAAGGAGCAGCTGGCGGAGAGAGCAGGGACTGGGACCGTGCGGCAGACAGGTGATTTATTAGGCATGTCCCGGGAGGGGATTGGATAATGATCATCTCAAGGCCTCTTTTCCATGAGAAACTGAAGGCGGTGAATTTATTTCCTGTCAGCTTCTCCCGTCAGCACTCAGCACAGCGGTGGACAGACGCCCCTGCCGCCTCCCCCCCCGCATGGAGTTGCATCAGAAACAACATACGATATTTTTTGGCTACTGGGTAAAGCCGGTGCAAATGTGACACGTGTGGTGTTACCAGATCCTATCATTCGGCTAATGTAATTGCAGCTGAATGGTGCTTGTGGCCAGCAGCTAGGAGGCTGAACTGCTTCACAAACCCGAAAAGAGGCATAATTCTAAACATGCGTACAAATATAAAATTTATACTCAATTTCAATCTGCCAGCGTAGAACTCAATCTTACGGGCAACACTCTGGGGACCCAAAGATCGACAGGTGCATTATTAGGCAACCACCAAATGAGGTGTCTCGGGGGAAGGGGGGGTGATAAGGGACCAGGCACAACAGAGCAGCTAACGATATTTGGCAAGCCAAATCATTAAGCAGCCTCAGTGAACCTCAGTGCACACCTGTACTAACTTTCCTCATTTACCCCGATACAGTAATTTCCATTGTGACTTGGTCCATTCCCAATGGGAACACACTTGCTAGTTTGTTTTTTGAATCCTAACACTGTTATGTGTGTAGTGTACTGGCACAACAGGCAACAAGCTGCAGTAGCAATGCGAGTACAATTCTATTACAAGTTCACTGTAGTGCCTAATAACTATCATTTAACTGAGCACTAATGAGCAGTGCAAGAGGAGCAGGTGCATGTCTGCTGCATTCATTGCACAACATCTGACTGGAGCTTAACTAACATGCTTGCGTTTTTGGTGGTTTTCCAGGAGTGTAATGAGGTCTACAATGTTGTTTACAATATAAGCCACTAATCAGCCTGGGATCAGGGAAAAGCAAATGAAAGAAATAAATATTCTGTATTCCGTAATATGATTAGTTTTTCGGATTTAGTGGGAACCTCGGAAAATCTACAACATTTATTTTAAATTATGCAACAACAGCTAAAGCAGGAAAGCCGAGCATGCATGATTGATCACATTACTGCAGCTCTGCTACATGCTGCTAAGTCAAACTGTATCTTTAACAAGGAGCACAAATACTAAGAGGATTTCACCCGAGAAGCAAACAGCAATTGTCCTAATGCTCTGCTGAAATTGGATACCAGGAACAATGAGAGCCTACAGCTTGTAGCAAAATGACTGCAGTCCAGATGGCCCTGCCTAGGGGAATATACAAACTGCTATCTACTTGTCTCTGTCTCCTAGACTGTTTGTTCCAGTATGCTATGTTTTCAGTCTGTGCATGTTTCATACAGTCTCGCAGTGACAGGGTCTCCCAATCAGTGTTACTCCTTATGGGTTGCTCACCATAGAATAATATCTAGATGATCAGTGCACATGCTTTGCAACCACAAGGCTACAATGGAAAGATGGTATAGAAATGCCTTCGCTGTCAGACTAGAGCGCGCTATAGACATACTGTGGGTCTTGAGAGGGATTATAATCGAGAGCGATTTGTTACTGCAGCCAGAGGTGTCAGAATATTCATCTGTTGAGAGCTCCTCCTAGGCACAGCATTTACATTCTTTCATAACAGCTGTCTTCTGGAATGGATGTGGCAGTCAATAACTATAACTGAATGCTGGACACATCTAATAGCAACTAAAGTGCACCTATGCTAAGACAGGCAAGCAAGAACACTAAATGCAGATGCTCTGGTATATCTTAAAGGACAAATGACGTGAGAGGTATATGGAGGCTGCCATATTTATTTACTTTTATGCAATCCCAGTTTCCTGGCTGCCCTGCTAACCCTGTCTCCAATATTTTTTGCCATAGATCCTGAACAAACATGCTGACAAAGATCCGACTGGATTAGCTGCATGCTTGTTTCTGGTGTAATTCAGACACGACTGCAGCCAAATACATCAGCAGGGCTGCCAGACAACTGGTATCGTTTAAAAGGAAACCAATATGGCTGCTTCCATATACTTCTCACTTCAGTTGTCCTTTAAATAGAACCTCCAGTATAAAGGACAGGTCCTTCCATGAGAGTCTCAGGGTTAAAGGATACCCGAGGTGACATGTGACATGATGAGATACACATGTGTATGCACTGTGCCAAGCACACACATAACTAGGCTGTGTTCCTTTTTTCTTTCTCTGCCTGAAAGAGTTAAACATGAGGTACGCAAGTGACAGTTTCTGTCCAGGTCGGGACCGGTTTGGACTGGGTCATGCTGGATACACACCATGCGTTTCTGCGTTCGATGTGTCTGTCGATACGCATCGATTTGATTATTTCTGACATGTCCGATTCAAGCTTTGATGGATCGTCAGGTCGATTCGCCATACTTTACATGGCAATCGACCTAAAAATCATCGAAATGCGCTTGGAAATGCTCGGAAATAATCGAATCGACGCGTATCGACGGACGCATTCGACGCGGAAACGCATGGTGTGTATTCAGCATCAGACTATAGCATAACACTCACTGATAAGTAATTACAGCCATAATACACTTTTCAGTCAGTATATGGCTTCTGAGAGCAGGAACGAGATGAAAAGGGTAAATAATTCATAGATTTGAGCTCTGGCATACTTCAACGAAGGTGTCATTGAGCAGAGACAATGAAGCAGCAAAAACTTAAAAACTAGATTTAAATACAAAATAAAACTGTGGGATATCTATAAAAGTAATTTTTAGGAAAAGGATAGACACAATTGTTTTTCTCATCAGTTTATTTTCAGCTCGAATGTCCTTTAATTAGTTACCTGTAATTAGCTAGCTTTAATTCATTCATTCAGGTTAGTGCTCTGCCCCCTTGGAAATGCGGCCTTCTGCCAAGGCTCTGGCCACCCCCATCTGCATCGCCATGGCCCGCCCCCAGCTCAGCAGCTACAGACTTATTTGTGGCTGCAGAACTGGGATCGGACCACGGCAACGCAAGGAGGGGTTTCCGGAGAGCTATGCAAGACTTTGGCCCCATAGCCATGCCTGCATTGTCACCTCATAGCCAGTCAGGTAAGTAATTAAACCTGAGACCCCCCCCCCCCCCCCAATCCTGCATCATAAAGACAGAGTCTGAAATGACATGCTGCTGTCTTATGCACTGGATGTACTCTTTAAGGTGCCCACTAATGATACAATCTTGATTTTACCAAGTGTATTTAGTAGAAAGGTAAAAGTGCTATGATTGTACAATCAAGATTGCGTCATGAGTTGGCACTTTTAGTAATACTATACATTGCTCACAGTAGTAGAAGAAAGCATTGGTTCACCTACCTCCTGCTCCAAATTGAAGTGAACCTCCAGACTAAAAATCTACTCAGCAGCCCTGAAAAGGCTTCGTGTTTCTTTAACAGTTTCACAGCATCAGAACTTTGTTTTTCTTACCCAAGCCTCATTTTTAGCTGCTCAGAAGTAAAATGCCCAGGCATTTTTCCCCTGATAATGTGCAAAGCATGACGGGATTTCTGATGTTGTTGTTCTCCTTCTGCTGCTATTTTTTTGGGGGGGGGGGGGGGGGGGATTTGAGATTTGAAGCTTAGTGCGCGCAGCTGGGAGGGGTGATCAGGACATAGGACAGTTGGAACTGTGTCTCATGCTCCCTGTCACCACCTTTCAACCAAAAAGATGGCTTCCCCCATGTAATCACAAGCATTTGCCTGTTCTTTTAAAACAGGACAGGTAAGAGATTATATTACCTATCTATTTTAATTAACATAACAAATGTAACTTAATGACAGTAGTATGTTTGTTTAGGCTGAAGTTCTCCTTTAAGAGCCTGACCACACTTCTGTGTTCTGTCCACTTCTGTGCTGATATCAGCAACAATTTATTGTTAAATCAGCACAGAAGTGAACAGAAGCTCACAAGTGTGTTTAGGCCATCAGCCAGGTATACTATTGATATTTGTGGCCCAAAACAATTGTTCTTGACTGTTGCAGGGAGCATTTCTGAAACAATCGTTGCGCAGACATGCTGTTCGGGTTCCAACTGGACAGCATGTACTGGTCTATGAAGATGGGAGCTTCACGCTCCAGGAACAACAGAGAACAGCAGGCATCAGGGAACAGCGGTCTGACCAGATTACTACGTAGCAGGCCAGCCACATTGGAGGACACCTGTACACAGTTTACATATCTGGCCAAAATGATCGCAAAAAAGTGTTTCAGTCAAGAAAACCTAAACTGTGCACATAAGGTTAAAAAACTGCCACTGATCCAGTGTGGTCACACTGAATCTTAGCTATATGCCCAGCAGCACCACTGCTCAGCCATTGGCAAGATATTATCAGCTAACAGACACCACATGACAAGAATAGCACTGTGTGCTACAGGAAGCTGAAAGAGCAAGCGACACTCAGTATTACAGCTCAGCTGCCAGCCCAAAACAGTGGAGCTAGAATGGGTATCAGGGAATTCGATACATTTTAAAGACAACCTAAAGTGAGAGGTATACAGAGGCTGACATATTTATTTCCTGTTAAACAATACAATTTGCCTGGCTATCCTGCTGATTGTTCTGGCTGCAGCAGTGACTGAATCACACACCTGAAACAAACATGCAACTAATCTAGGCAGACTTCAGTCAGAGCACCTGATCTGCATACCTGTTCAGGGTCTATGGCCAAAGGTATGAGAGGGAGATGATGTGTAGGACAACCTGGCAATTTGTAAAATAAATATGTCAGCCCCCATATGCCTCTCACGCCAGGTTTCCTTTGAGGAATGTTCAAGCTCTACTTTGCAAATGTTGTAAGTAAACCTAATCAAAAGAGGGTAAGGGATGTGTATAGGAGATCTTTTTGAGAAGAGAACATGAAATGAGAGGAAAATCTTTAGTGCTGTGGAATTACAGTTTGCTTGGATATAACTCTGATCTTCTGAATGCTGTAGTCGTGAGTCACGTGCTGCAGCAAACATGATGCTGGTGGATTCAGTGTGGAATGACAGCCCCGGATCTGCATACTGTGCCAGTGGCTCAGAAAGTACTGAAGTCGGAACAGCTGTGTAGACAACATTTATCAAGGAAGAAAACTGCAACTTCCATATTTCTTTCACTCATTTCTAGTTTTCCTTAAAGAGACACTGAAGCGAGAATAATTCTCGCTTCAGAGCTCATAGTTAGCAGGGACACGTGTGCCCCTGCTAAAACGCCGCTATTCGGCGGCGAAACGGGGGTCCCTTCACCCCCAATCCCCGCCCCCCCCCCCCCCGCAAAATCAACGACCAAATTAGTCGTAGATTTTGCTGCTCCTAGAGGCAGGGCTAACGGCTGCAGCCCTGCCTCTAGTCGCGTCTATCAGCGGCGCATCGCCGCCTCTCCCCTGCCCCTCTCAGCGAAGGAAGACTGAGAGGGGCGGGGGAGAGGCGGAGATACGTGCTGACAGACGCGCGTGGGGCAGGGCTGCGGCGGTTAGCCCTGCCTCAATCCGGAAGAGATCCCCAGCTGCACGGAGGGGATTTCGGGGGTAAGGGACTCCCGTTTAGCCGCGCAATAGCGGCGTTTTAGCAGGGGCACACATGCCCCTGCTAACTATGAGCAGAGGCAGGACAAGGCCCTCCAGCACCCAAGGCTGGGACACCAAAGTGCGCCCCTCCATCCCTGCCACCCCAGCCGTCACACAATGATTGCTATTAGACTAAGAGGTGCCACAGGGCCCACAACCTCCCCAACACCTTAATATCTAGTTATCTGGCTGCAGTCACTGCTATGTATCCCCTTTCCTTATTTCTTTCTGCTTCAAACACAATTAGGAATGACAGCTGAATGAATTGTGCGCCCCCTCCTACACTGCGCCCTGAGGCTGGAGCCTCTCCAGCCTATGCCTCGGCCCGGCCCTGACTATGAGCTCTGAAGTGAGATTTATTCCCGCTTCAGAGTCTCTTTAAAGAAATACTAAGGTTAAAATAAACTGACGAGATAGACATGTGTATGTATGGTGCCAAGCACACAAATATACACTTACCTAAAGGATTATTAGGAACACCTGTTCAATTTCTCATTAATGCAATTATCTAATCAACCAATCACATGGCAGGTGCTTCAATGCATTTAGGGATGTGGTCCTGGTCAAGACAATCTCCTGAGTCCTGAACTCCAAACTGAATGTTAGAATGGGAAAGAAAGGTGTTTAGCAATTTTGTGTGTGCCATCGTTGTTGGTGCCAGACGGACCGGTCTGAGTATTTCACAATCTGCTCAGTTACTGGGATTTTTACGCACAACCATTTCTAAGGTTTACAAAGAATGGTGTGAAAAGGGAAAAACATCCAGTATGCGGCAGTCCTGTGGGCAAAAATGCCTTGTTGATGCTAGAGGTCAAAGGAGAGTAGGCTCACTGATTCAAGCTGATAGAAGAACAACATTGACTGAAATAACTACTCGTTACAACCGAGGTATGCAGCAAAGCATTTGTGAAGCCACAATACGCACAACCTTGAGGCGGATGGGCTACAACAGCAGAAGACCCCACCGGGTACCACTCATCTCCACTACAAATGAGGAAAAGAGGCTACAATTTGCACAAGCTCACCAAAATTGGACAGTTGAAGACTGGAAAAATGTTGCATGGTCTGATGAGTCTCGATAGAGTCAGAATTTGGTGTAAAAAGAATGAGAACATAAATCCATCATGCCTTGTTACCACTGTGCAGGCTGGTGGTGGTGGTGTAATGGTGTGGGGGATGTTTTCTTGGCACACTTTAGGCCCCTTAGTGCCAATTGGGCTACCTGAGCATTGTTTTGACCATGTCCATCCCTTCATGACCCCCATGTACCCATCCTCTGATGGCTACTTCCAGCAGGATAATGCACCATGTCACAAAGCTTGAATAATTTCAAATTGGTTTCTTGAACATGACAATGAGTTCACTGTACTAAAATGGCCCCCACAGTCACCAGATCTCAACCCAATAGAGCATTTTTGGGATGTGATGGAACGGGAGCTTTGTGCCCTAGATTTGCATCCCACAAATCTCCATCAACTGCAAGATGCTATCCTATCAATATAGGCAAACTTTTCTAAAGAATGCTTTCAGCACCTTGTTGAATTAATGCCACATATAATTAAGGCAGTTCTGAAGGCGAAAGTGGGTCAAACACCGTATTAGTATGGTGTTCCTAATGACCCTTTAGATGAGTGTATAGGCTGTGTTGCTTTTTTCCTTTCTCTGCCTGAAATAAATACCGTAACATTCAAGTAGGAAAGTGTCTGTTTCTCTCCAGTCAGGACCTAGTCAGATGATAGTGTGACCCTCACTGATATGGAATTACAGCCAAAAAAAACACGTTCCTGCAAGAGAACAACTTCTTAGTATGAGGATAGATAAAAGGGGTCAATAGTTCATAGATTTTAGCTTTGGCATGCTTCAAAGATTTAATCATAAAATAAAACTGAGATATCTGAAAAAGTCACAGGAGTAGGAGGATAGATACAATTGTTTATCTCATCAGTTTATTTTCACCTTGGTATTCCTTTAAGAAGTATGTTTTCATAGCTTAGGGTTTATTCACTGAACCACGGTAAAATTGCTGTCCAGTTAAGCTGATGCACTCTGTGTGTGCATGACAAATTACTATAGTTTAGTGAATACACCCCATTATGAAAGTCATATTATTGTACCTCCCTACAATAACAGTTTTAACTGCTAGAAGGAGCGTGGATTCAGCTCTGTGTTTTTGGTCCATTCAGCATTTGAAGACAATATTGACATTGCAACCCTTCTACAGATTTATTGATCACATCTTCAGAGGTCCACTAATGCAATGTTTATAGCTCAGTGAACACAGAATACAACTCCTATACAAGTGTCGAAGTCTGTTCACTGTAGCAGTTTTTTTAATTCAATACTACCTAGCAGACTTCACCTTAGACCATTTAGAGCAATAAAAGATAATTGCTAAGTGATTGCTAAGTGCTGCCATGTTTTCCACATTGTTTCATAGCTCTTTCCTCATATGTGCTAGAAAATCGTGCATTGACCCTATAGCTAAAAACTTCTGTGGATGACGGGAAAAAGCATGTCACTGTTGGAAATCTGTAGCCTGCATTTCTGTGCCTTGACCTTACACGTTGTTCAATAATAGTATCTCACCGGCGCAAACACTGGTGTTTTAGGATAAAAAGCACTTTATTGTACACTGGTAAATACATTTACTGGACTTTAGTTCCTGTTTAGATGACGTTTTGTGCTGGTCACGTCAATAATGTATCAAAAAAACAAACTAACTGTGAACAATGTTGTGTCTCCTTTGACGTGCAAATAACAACGCACATTTTTTAAACTGTGGCATTTAGAAAGGATTTCTGAAGATTTCTGAATCACATTCATTGTAATTGAAGCAGAACACATGGAGAATTAAAGGACCACTATCACGAAAAAATTGTAACATTTAAAATATTTATATTTCAGAAGTACATTTCTCCCAAAGTAAAATGCACTATAAATTACTTTCTTCCTATCTTCCTGTCACTTACAGTAGGCAGTAAAAATCTGAGAGAATTTGGGCTAGTCCATCTTCTCATAGGGGATTTTCAGTATTTCTATTCATCTTTACTAAAGCACTCCCTGTAAAAGACCTATATAAGGATGACAGCTGGCTTCCCTACTTGCTTGCCTGCTTTTTTGGCTGTTGTATCACGCAAATGCCATTCAGTTAGTGCTTTTAAATATAAGGAAAACCCTGAGAATGCCCCAGGAGGAGATGGACTAGTCCTAAACTTGTCAGATCTGTCAGATTATTACTGCCTAATGTAAGTGATGGTAACATAATAGAAAATTATTAATTAATTTATAGGGCATTTTTACTTGGGGACTAATGTACATTTTATACAGATCATACACGTGCATTTTACATTGTTTTTCATGAAAAGTGGTCCTTTAAGTCATTATGACTAGTTGCTGGGTGCCACAGCTAGTCATTTCAGCTAGTCTAAGGACACCGCAACTAGCTGCAGAAAAAGACTTGCTAGTCACATTAAGAATGCAAATTCACATTCAATTTTTATTGGCCAATAATTGGCCAATTTTACCGCTTCCATGTATAATGAGTGCTCACCTACACAATCCGTTTTTAATATACTAAATCGTTTGGCCCTCACACTATATGGAGGTGGTAAAATTAGCCATTGATTGATCAATTAAAATTGGAAGTGTGTACCAGAGTGAATGTCATTCCTCAAAAATGCTGAAAACCTAGTGGTAGCATCTAACATTGGCAACAACTGCTGTTAATGCAAGTCTTTTCCTAAAACTAGTCACGGTATCTAGAGGCTACTCACGTTGACTAGTAGGATCGTCCGGCATCAAGCCACAGAGAATAGTTCTTGCAATAAGGTCACCAGTGTGACGTAACTATAAATATGTATTAGAGTATTGTATATATGAGGAGCATCAGACACAGGAACATACAATAATCTTCATATTGACCTCCAGCCGTGGGTTGTCCAGAGACAGATTTACATCTCAGGAGCCTGTAGGTGTGAAAGCCTTTAGTTTCTCGAATCCAATTAAGTCTCTGAGAATCACAGCAGTAAATTATAAAGTGTCTCCAAACAGCAGCAATTCATTCTAATAATTAAATGCATACAGCAGTTAATATCTTGCTCATTATTGCCTTCCAGATTTTTGTACCAGGACTTTGTCCATGTATGTTCAAAAAGGGTGCCTCAAAAATCTGAGCACCAAGAAAAGCCGGTAGTAGAATGTTGATTTACAGAGTGCTAATGATGATAGCAAAATATCGGTAATAAATAACGATATTTTAGTACAGCTAAAAATAACCCTATCATCACAGTGAACCCTCCCTCTACCGATGTCTAGCCTTAACCGCCCTCTCCCCATGGCTAACCTTTACCACCTCCCACAGCTAACATTAACCACCTCTAACAGCTAAGCTTAGCCCTCCCCCCCAATGGCTATCCTTAGCCACCTCCTCCATGGCTAACCTTAACCACCCCCACTTAATCTTAAATATCCCTCCCTTCCACCACCACCACCACCACCACCATTCTCCTAAAAGAAAAAATACTGTATATACTCGCGTAAAAGCCTAATTTTTCAGTACAAAAAATGTGCTGAAAGTTACCCCCTCAGCTTATATGCGAGTCAGTGGAGAAGAATGGATGGTGGAGCAGGTTTTGTTACTGGCAGAGGACCATAAGGATTGTGCACTAGTGAACCTGCTCTTGTCAGCTGCCTCCCTGCTGTGTTCATGCCCCGCACCCCCTGCAACATGGTATGCAGAGTGCACTGCTCAGGACTATCTGTGTGCCCTGGCTTGTGGAGCGGAGCATGCAAGCAGCGTGTCAGGGGTGCAATGATCCGAGTGTTCTTTCTGTGTGGCAATCACTGTCTATCTATGACACCAACTAGTGACATCTTGAGAAGATACAGCTGTACCATCCTTGGGGCCCATCTAGCTATGGGAAGGGGGGGCTGACTTGTACTGGGGGCACATGTGGCTACTGTGGAAAAAGGCTTATACGCGAGTCAATCACTTTTTCTTGGTTACTGAGGGAAAAGTGGGTACCTCGGCTTATACACGGGCCGGCTTATATGCACGTATATACGGTACACCTTTTCAGGCCCCGCTTTTGGCGCCCATAGAAATATTGGCAATAGGGGGAAATTTGGACACCCACAGTTTAGTAGCTGTATTTTGCGTTTCGGTTACCCAAATTTCACCCATTGGCGGTATTTCTATGGGCGCATATTGCCGCACCCAATTTTCTGTCACTAGCGGGTGCCCAAATTTCCTGCTTCCCTTTGTCCACCTCTGGCCATCTAACACTGTGTTTTCACAAGCATTCCAATCAGCTGTTCCATGAGCCTTAGTCTTATGCACTGAGGAGGGTTGTGTTATTTCTATGCCATAATGACTTGTTGCCTAATGCTGGCACAACTATATCTGCGTCTAGACCTAACAATGTCTTTTATAAGGCATCCATTATTAGGCATGCCATCTCTGGGCAGACAGCGTTCTTTGAGCACTTGTGTCAGAGATGTACTCGCAAGACAAGAAAGAAAAGTCTGAGTCGTCTTCTGACATACCCACTGGGACATCCAAAAATAGGCACATTAAATTAATAAGGTGCACTGCCCATGGTGATGGAAGACAATGGCAGAAAGTGTTAAATGAACAGCAAGAGATGAGCCTGAGTATAAACAAAGTAAGGCAGGCAGCTTCTACACATAATTAGGATTTGAGGAATTGGAATGTCTAACCGAAGCTCTGACATTATTACCCACTGTACTTCATAAATGACTTGTCCAAACATTTTACTTGGCGTGGTTGGTGAGTAGTGATTCATCAGACCTCTAACTGGACTGCTTCTGGGCATTTCCTATCCATACAGATACATAACTCCCATGGATTACACTCGGATTGCTCAGATACGTTCTCCCTTACCTGATCATCAAGGCTGCTTCATTTATTCTTATTAATACAACCTTCATCTTCGAACATTTAAATCAAATGAATTGTGACTGTCACAGTACAAGCTATGACATTCTCCTACACATTCATTTTATCAGGCTGGCAGGTATTGCACATTTCCCAATGAACAGAATACAAACAAAACAAGTTATATGAATGCTTCGCAAAAAATAAATAAATTATGTATAGATGCTTATTTCTGCTGTGGTCCCAGTCAGGGCTGGTTCCAGACTTTTTGCTGCCTGAAGCAAACGTGAGGATGCACCCACCCTGACTTGGAATGATCACATAGCACCCGACAATTCACTCTGCTTCAGTTAACGTTTTCAGTCAGCAAGGGAGAATTTGCAACAACTTGAGACATGACATGCTGCCACTCAACACAATAACACACTGGCTGGCTGTGAGTCTGAGACACACTGCTCATCCTCAGCCACTCCATTCCTCCTCAGTCAGGACAGCAGTTCCACCTCCTCCCTTCTGCTGTGCAAGTCAAATGAAACACTGCTGCTCTTCTGTCTCCCCCTTCTCACTCACTGCCAGACTCCTCACACAGCACAAACAGCTACTTTCCCCCAATGATGACCTCTTCACCTCACTCACTTGTCTCTCGCTTCTCCTTCAACTCTGACTGCATGCTGTAAGTGTAAACACACAGTACAAACATGCCGCCCCTGTAATCTCTGTGCCTGATGCAAGTATTTCACCTTGCTAATGAGAGAATCGGCCCTGGTCCCAGTACAGTGATAAGGACCATGTGCTGGCTATAATGGCATCATCTTCCTAGCAATGACTTCATCAACCTCAGGCATGTGCATTACAAGCCTGCGCTCTGCAAAATGTTGTTCCCAAAAGGAGGTTGCTGATGTGATACATTAATACTGTAGAGTAATACCTGATATGCTTAGGGATAGATTGCAGCTATAACCACAGCTTACAGAAGTGACGAATCAGATCACAGATAAGGCCCCATCCAGCCTTAAGCTACATACACTCGCTAGACTACTGATTCCTATTGATCTTGTGGGTGACACTGTGGTGAATGTGCCCCACAGCTGCAGTTGTGCCACTCATCTATTTCTATGGAGATGCACTCATTCCTCACTGTTGCTTAAAGTGTAACCAAGGTGGGAAAACGTTTTTAATATATACTTATCTCAGTGTTCTAGAGATTCTTCAGACCCACTGAGGCTACTTCATGCATCCAGTCCCATCTATCTTGCCAATGTATGCCCCATTCCTACCACATCCAGGACCAGTTGGAGCCCGATGCATGTGCATTTATTGAGTTCCTGCATGGCTGTGCCCAGCAGCCAGGGCCAAAAATGTCCTGGGCATGCACAGTTTGGCAAGAATTGGAGTTGTGCATGCCCAGGATGCTCATGGCGATGGCTATGACGCACGCACAGCCATGTGGGAGCAGGTACAGAGAGGGCATGCGATCAGAGTTCCAAAAGGGGCATTCAGCAGAAAGACAGTGGGGTGTCCGGATGAAAGAAATAGTTTGGATGGCTCTGATGAGTCTGGACACTGAAATAAGTATATATTAAAAACTTTCTTTCACCTCGGGTTTACTTTAAAGATCAGGTGACATATGTCACCTGTAGACACGGGGGATTCTAAAAACTTTCATTTCACTGCCAAATAGTGTGCAAATCAGTAGGCAAGCTGTCTGACATCGCTAGATAATTTTCATGGATTGCTTTTGTAAAGAATAAAGGAGATAGTACTGAGGATCCCCAATAAGGAGATGGAATAGTTCAAAACTTGTCAGATCTGTTTGATTTTTACTGTCTGCTGTTAGCAAGAGCAACACAGGAGAAAATTCATTCATAGTGCATTTTAATCTGGATGAAATGTACTTCTTATAAGTAGGACGTATGCAAGTATTTTAAAGGTTACAATTTTTGCATGATAGTGGTACTTAAAGCTGGCCAGTGGTCGTACATTATTTGATATTATGATGCAGTAAACATTAACTTTCATTAAAAAACGTTTGAATTATATTTATTCATACAATAAGCAGGGAAGGCTGTTCTTATATTTTTGAGTGGGGAATGAATATTGGAGCTGTGCATGATCTTAGGGCTGTGGAGTCTGTACAAAAATCATCTGAATCCAACTCTAACTCAGTTTATGAAACCACTGACTCCGACTCCAGGTATCCAACATTGCTCCGACTCCTTGACTCTGATTCCACAGGACCTGTGGCTGCATAGCTTTGTACTGCACTGAACAATACTGGAATGTGATCTAATATCAATAAGCAGGTATTGGTCATTTCCCTGAACTACTTCAAAACACACAGTTTTTGGCCCACATTACTGTACATACAGTATGTGTACATTATGGATTGATGCCTCACTCAAAATGGCCTTAAATGTTGCTTTGTTCATTTTGAACTTCTGACTTCCATCCATCAATTTGTTTGTTTGTGTGACCTGTCTGTCTCCCGCCACCAATCCCTGCCACCAAACCCTGATGGCAGGGATTGGTGGCGGGGGGTTGAACAAAGCTCAGCCTCTGGAGTTGAGATGCAGAGGCCCTCTGCAGGCCCACAGGCTTGAGCACATTTTACAGAAAATACACCATGTGGCATTAGCCAAAAGACTTATTGCATCTTTATAAATAAGCAGAAATGTTGATATGATGGTACATTTCTATTAATTAACAATGCACCATGTTTTACTTCCTGTAGTTCAGTTTCCTTTTAAGATGACAGTGTGTTTTCTTGTACAGAAAGCTGACCAGACTCCCTCACCTATCCAATAACCATACGCACAATCAGGAGTGGGAAAAAAGCCAATCCTTCACAAGTAGCACAGATCATATCATCTTTCGAACCTCTACCCTCTGCTGACAAATGATAACTCTCTGTGACCAGCACAGCAGTTACAACAATCACATAATGATAATCTGTTGCTATTGCCCTTCATACATTTAATTTGTACTCTAAAGAGAAAAATAATTGTTGTGAAAAATCAAAAAGTAAGCAGCACATCACAAGCCATTGCTCCTTCAAGTCGTGTACAGACTATATGGTCTGAATGCAAAGAGGTAGAGTTTGAAAGGTATTGAAATGAACCACCATCATATAAAGGAATGCACATAATAGCCTGCCTAACAATATAGAGTAGCATGCCACAAATAGGGCAAAAGTATTCTGCATTGTGTTTTGCTTGTGAATGCATCTCTTTCAGCATTGAATAACTCCATGTAGTTTTAATCCCATGAAATCTTCCTGTGCCTGAGATTTATCTCCCTCCTACCCTCCCGCATCTGCCAGTTGTGTATGGCACATCCGTCGATTTGTTTGTTTGTGTGACCTGTCTGTCTTCCTCCTAATTTCAGTCATTCAGTGACAAACACATCCTGCATTATATTCTCTCCCAATTTCTCATCTTTTTTACTGTGGTCCCTCTCTCCCACACGCTCATTGTACCTGTCATCTTCCTTCTCAATGTGTCTGTCTGCTTTATATATTTTGTCTATTTGTTGCTTGAGGAGGAACGGGTGTGCATTTTTTATTTATATAGGACACTTTTAGAGAACAACACATATTTATTTTTTAGTTTGTAGCAGGTATTCTGCCACAAGAAGGGCAATGAAAAGAGAGTTACATAGACCTTTGTTATTAAATAAGTGGTAATAAAGCATGTTCATTTACATACACTAGAACCAAGGTTCTCGACATGTGTATGACTACCCCTGGGGGTAATTGAGCTGTGTACTTGAACTCATCATACTCAACTGATTACAGAAGGTTTTAGGATTAAAAACATGATGAATGATGTATAAATAAGTCTGAATAGGAATTTTGAGTCCATGAATGTAAACAGTGGCGTAGCAATAGGGGGTGCAGAGGGTGCGACCGCATCGGGGCCCTTGGGCCAGAGGGGCCCTCCCTCGACCACAGTATTAGTTGTTTATTGGTCTTTTGCTGGTAATATTCACTTCTATAGATGCTTTGAATAGTGGTAACCATTAACAAACTGATCCCTGATCGCCCATCTTGCACCTCTGACACTGTGGTTGTCCCTGGTAAGTTTTGGTTTGTGCCGTATCAATTGTTATGTATAGCGTGCTTGGGGGGCCCAATGTAAAACTTGCACCGAGGCCCATAGCTCCTTAGCTACGCCACTGAATGTAAAGAGGAAAGTCTGAAAAAGGATTTATGCACAGATATTGAGCACACCTAAAAAAATGTATATGTATCAACAGGTATTTCATAAGATGTTAGCCACAATAGGGGATACCCCTCAAAAAAATCATCTTTTATTGAGGGTTACATGCTGTAATAATGATCTAGAATATAGATGAGTAGTTGGCTGGTGAGATGATCAAGCAGGATTAGTGATATTTGGTACCTGATAACATTACATAAACATTGTATCAGAGTCCATTGGATAACACTATGCAATCACAACAGATAGTGCAGTTATGAATCAAGTTTGGGAATAGAATCAGCTGTCACACCTATTGTCTCTACCCCCACACTTCAGATTGCAAGCCACTGGCAGGGCCCTACCCCATAGTGTTCCCAGCGTGATTATGCAATCTTACTGTCTGACAACCCTCTTGCGGACTAGAACAGACCCTATTTTTACCAAAACATGAACGAGGGATTCGCACACAGATTTGTTGGAACTTCAAATGACATTTATTCTCCCATCACACACTTGAAATACATTGGTACATGTACCGACGATCATTTCGGGGCCCTTGGTGTTCCCTTTGTCAAGGCATGGGGCAGACAAAAACCAAAAAATATTTTTTACCAAAGACACTGAACTACTGTTATCAATGACATTCACATGATCTTGTTTTGTTGTGAGTTTCTTGTATGTCCTACCTCGTATGTTAACCCCATGTATCAATTGCGTAATATTTTGGCACTTTATATAAATAAAATAAATAATAATAATAATAATTTGTGAACAGCAGTCTTGGCAGTTGTAATTACAGCAAGTAGCTTTGTAGTAACACTATTAGCAGAGGTGACTAATTGTTCATGCTGTACATGCTGCCATCATTTGTCTAACAGATTTTTTCATTTTTCACACTCCAGGCCTTTCTAACTGCTCCCGCCATGTTCTAATCACCAATAATGTGGCGCTGCCATACACTCTAGTTGATTTACTGGAGTATGGATGAGTCTTTTGACTTTCCCAGGTCATCTTGCACTAAGATTACTGGAACAGAAAAGAAAATGTGAAAACTTTGAAAGACCTCCATCTAACAATAATCCTTTTTTTTCCAGTGACCCCTTTTACCTTCAGAGAAGCAGCTGTGAAAGGATCTCTGCAGGTCACGTTACTAAAAGTTCCACTGTGATAAAATTCAATTACCGCACTTACAGCAATAGACCCCGAAATGCTATTTCTGATTTGAGATTTTCCAAAACCTACAACAAAAGGCTCAGTCAGGAGAAAATCTAAAAGGAGTGAATGATTTTTTTTTTCATTTCTTTTCAAAGCACATCCGTCTATGAAAGTAAAACGTAACTGGTTTGCATAACTTTTCCAGCAATGTTTCTAAAACATTATTATTGTTTTAACATCTCACCAATTATTCCACACTGTGCTAATAACTGTTATTGCCAGTGTGTATTATATTGCGAAAGCCTAGGCGGTTTCTGCCTAGAGTAAGACAAAAGAAAAAAATTAATGATCAGCTTCATTGGCAGGCGCTAGATTAAAGTCTAAACATTCAGCCAGTTTGTAATATGAAGGTATTTTACAGGAAATTGAATACTTAATTTCCACTTTTAAATGTAGAGGGTATATATTTAATAGGTTCTTACAGATTAAAATGATCATTTTTTCCCCCCAGTGCCTGCTACCCTTTAGCTTAAGTCGTTCTAGGACAAACATCTTGTCAGTTGGGTGGCAGCCAATGGAAAGGTCTATAGAGCTACCTAATCAGTAGTGTAATCACATAAGAAATGTTCAACACTTACTGGAAGCAAAGTATATAATTACACTTTCCAGTGTTAAGAGAAAAAGGAGGTCATCAAAGATCGATCTGCAGTCGTAGCTCTTGGGTGCCCATACCGCTGTGCAGAACAGTGATCAGTAATTCTTTCTCCAAAGTAGTCAAACTGGGAATGTTTGTCCTTTTCACCTCGACAAGCGCATGCATTGAATACTGTTTATTTACTGCTGCATTTTTGCTGCTTTTAGGCAAGATCAGATCTTTAGATAATTTTGTTGTTTTCTTTTCCATGTTTAAGCTAGTGGTGCAGTTATTAGGTATTAGGTATTGATGAACAGGTAGTTTTGAATGTTGTATGTTTATTAATCCCTCCAAACCAGTATTGACTTGCCGATGTGACAATGTTGGACCCCCCCTAGTTATAATGGTGAGTTTCTTGACTAAAGCAGAGAGTCGCATATAAAAAAGAGCAGCTCACAGCCACCACCAAGCAGTCCTCTCGTACTGGTCTGGCTGCTTCGAACTGATGAGATCTGCAGTTGGTTGCTAAGGGTTACTGAACTTGGTACAGATTTTCTGTTCTGTCTTACTAAAAAATACAGTGTGTTACTAACCAGGCAAGTCTTTAGTAAGAACAGAAGGCAAAGCACGACCACCTATGTAGGAACACAAAGATCACACCAGGCGATGCAATGACTCAGAAAGCTCTGGCTACACATATACCTAATATTTTAATGCACTCTAGCTCAGAATTACATCTAAGTGCAATTTCCTTCTCAGTGGCAAAGAAAATGCTGCCCTTTAACCCAGCCGTGTCTTTATATTATATGCAAAAAACATACCTAACTGGAATATCTCATTGATGTCGATACTGCGTTATCTGAGATAAGCAGGCTATGTAAGGATCAGGTAAAACTGCAAACATTGTACACTGCTCATCATGATCTCGTATTTCATTGATATTAGTGATGGTTGGTGCTGGAGTGAGTACAGCATCACCTGCTCAGCTGCAAACATGAAAGTAATGAGTACTAAGGAACGACACAGGCTTAGCTTAAATAATTACTATCCCTCCAATATGCTAAGTCAGTGTCAGAGCTCTAACTGCACCAGTGCGCATGGTGAGGTCTACCAGCTATACGAAGCAGAATTCAGACGTACCCTCAATCAGTATAGTGCAATAGTCACATGGAATACATTTGTGTTGCCACAATAAAACCATCCTGCCAAGTGCCAACCAGTTACCAACATTACCAAACAGATGCATTACTGAGTAGTTTTTCCCAAGCTAATATAAAATGTCATTATAACTCACCACAGGAAAGGTTCAGTGATATGTGCTACTAACAAAAATTACATTGAAAATGGTTGCAGTACTTAAACCATAGCCATGTATAACAGATTAAAGCATCAGGTTTGACTTAGAGCCTCCCCTGTATGCACAGCTCATTGAAAGCATCCCTACAACCACACAAATGCATTATGTTTAGGTTCATGCAATTGTCTCAAAACTTTCATACCAAGACAGAACTATTTATGAATATAAGGCAGGACAGACAGGGTAATGTACAACAATGTAGGGAAATACTTTAGTCTCCAATGGTCATGGCAAAAGTTTAATCACGTGTTACCACCAGAAGGGCATTCTTATATGATCTTATGCTGCCCGAGAGCATAAAGCCATCAACTGCAAGCGGAGCTGCAAGAAGATCTGGATCTGACTGTGGTGTATTGTCAGTGAATAGCACGCTGCTGATCACCAGTGCTCCAGGACAAAGAGGCTGTCACACCAGAGGGAATGGGTGACCCTGTGTCAAGCCCAGCAGTAGGCATTGATCAGACTTCCCTGCTCAAGGTACAAAGAACAGCAATGCATAATTCTACAATATGACTTCGATTGTTCCCAGGAACGGTTTATTCAAAATACTGACTTTCTTTATGGAGACCATTTAAATGGAGACAAAAACATTAATAATCTGCAAGCTGTTAACTGTAGCATTCATGTAACTTAAAGGGACTCTGAAGTAAAAGGTATATGGAGGCTGCCATATTTTATTTCCTTTTAAACAACACCAGTTGCCTGGCAGCTCTGCTGGTCTATTTGGCAGTAGTATCTCAATCACACACCTGCATCTGCATGCTTGTTCAGGGTCTATGACTATAAGTATTAGCGGTAGAAGATCAGCAGAACTGCCAGGCAACTGGTATTGTTTAAAAATGAATAAATATGGCAGCCTCCATATCCCTCTCACTCCAGGTTCCCTTTAATAAGAGATCTGAACTGGATCTGCGTGCAGGCAAAGGACAATCCAAGCACCCACTGGTTTCCCTCCCCAGATGGGCTTACCTTGCTAGGGGCTTCCGAGAGGTTATGCTGGCAACGATAATGCTTTCCCTTCGCGGAGTGGCCACAGCTTTAAAAGTCCCCATCCAGAACTTCTCAAAAAGCTGCTTTTCCCCTTGCTGGACAGTGGCCATAGTGACCGGAGGGGAGAGAGCAGCAGCTGCTGTGCTGCGCAAGGTGCACTGACTTCAGGAGGAGCTGTCCAAATGCTGAAAGTCCTGAATCCGCTCAGCCGGGCTGCTGGGGACTGTGAAGAGGAGGAGGGCTGCTCTTTCCACCTCCTCCCCTAGGAGATACCACCAACTTGTGTTTTTGTAACCAGAGCCAAACTAGCTCGTGTCCATGGACTACACACCCTGTACAGTTACAAAGCTGGAAGAAGCACAGGCTAAATAAAATGGGATAGATCGGTCACCTCATTCCTCCCCTTCTCCTGGATTGGACACCAGAGCCGATTGTCTGTCAATGTTGTTTGCATGTGTAGCAAAAGTCTACGCTTCTGTTTTGTCTCCTTTTGCACCGTGACGTTTAAACAGGGGCTGGCAAGCCTCAGCCTTCCCCTCCTCCATATTCCTTTATTCCACCTCCACCCACTGCCCCCTCCTTTTGTATTAGGAGGAAAAAAGACAAGTGCTTGCTTCCCAGGCCTGACCCATCTGCATAACAAAAGCCCGCAGGCCGAGCGTGTGCCTGGCATAATGGTCCAGGGTTCATTCCAGCAATGACCCAGAAGAGATGTGAAGCGCAGAGGGGGTGGTGGAGAGAAAGTAGCATGTTCAGAGACAGATACTAACAGACCCGTCTAATCCCTTTATGAGGAACCTGCAGTGTGATTTTGCATTTCCTCTACCCGTTGCAACTGCACAATACTTGACCGTTTTTAAAAATTCTAAAATGATTTTAAAAGGGTTTTTAGGGTTTTCTGATGCTGCTTTAGAATGCTTAAGCCTAAGGGGATCATGTACACGATACAGACCAGCACGTTGTTGTTTGAATCAGGTTTCCTAAAATGGTTCATAAAATATTTAAACCGCTAATATCTAGTAGAGATCACAGAGTCAGAGTAGAAAATGATAAATTATTACGTCTGAGGGTTATTTAAACTGCAGAAAATGCTTTCTATTAAGCGAAGGGTTGTTAAATTATAACTGTGACACATCCAGGGAAACCGCTTCTAGGGTCCAGGGATAGTATTTCAACACCTGAGCTATCAGGCAGCTGTGCAATATAGGGCTATCCCCAAACCACAGACAGAGCAGATGCATGCTGCATTCCACATCATCTGCCTGCTGTTGAAGATTATTACTGGACCCTGCTAAGCACTGCCTCAGGCACATGCTTTGTCCCAGTCCTTCAATACTCTGACCTAAAGGGTAACGCTACTTTTCTTATATTAGCTACACAAAACTTTAAAATTATTATTAAAATTACTTTTTAAAATCAGTCTGCGTGCACTACACAAAACATTTAATTTGGGTGTCACCTAGTGGAGAGTAGCGTCCACTACCTAGCTGAGTTATAAGCTAGCAAAACTGATAGGCGGCGGCTGGTCGTTAGTGGTTTTACATGGAACCGGCCACTCGTACGAGTGGCCGTTCCATGTCAGTTCACGGAGGGGGTCTCAGTGAACAGTCTGCGAGCCAACGATCTCGGTTCGCAGGCTAAATGTAAACACGCGGGGAAGAAATCCCCACTGTTTACATCATACGGCGCTGCTGCGCAGCAGCGTCGTAAAGGAGATAGACGATCCCCGGCCTCTGATTGGCCGGGGATCGCCGGCATTTGATAGGCTGAAGCCTATCAGAGGTGGCGCAGCCCACAACCAGAGGGAGAGGAAGGTAAGGGAGGAGAGGGCGGAAATCGCTGCGGAGGGGGGCTTTGAGGAGCCTCCCCCGCAAATCACAGGCAGCCGGCGGCAATCAGACCCCCCCAGCAGGACATCCCCCTAGTGGTGAAAAAATGGGTGAAGTCTGATCGCCATGCTGCAAACCTGATCTGTTCTGTGGGCTGGAGAGCCCACGCTGCACAGATCAGGCAAAAAGCGCCCGGTCCTTAAGTGGTTAAAGAGAACTTGAGGCGGCATTTTCAAATCCCAATAGGATACAGAGCCATGTCCTGTGAACAATGACATGCCTCTGTGTCAATGTGCTGCAGCCCCCCCCCCCCCCCCTCCGCCGGGCTCTGCTGTCTCCCCAGCAAAATACCACCAGGCTAGTGACAATCTGCTGTCGCTAGTCTGCTTCCTCCAATTGGAAGCTTAGCCGCACCCAGGAAGTACTGCAAAGTCCCTGTTATCTGGAACTCAGGCAACTGGAAGTCTCAACTAACCAGCATGCCTGAGGGGACCACAGGGATTGTTTTGCGGGGAGTTTTGCGGTGATTAAAATACATACCGAGTGTCCAGTGCTATCTTTTAGCCTTCCTGACACTCCTAGCGGCTTTCCAGCATCCATGCATAGCTCCCAGGATGTTACATGACCCGACACGGGTCAGGTGAAACGCCGGGAGCCGTGCCATGGAGGACCTAAGAAAGCCGATACGAGTGTGGCTGGAAGGTTAGAAGATGACGCTGGAAACATTCAGTGAGTATTTTACAGTATTTTGCAAGGGGTGAGGTTAGTGCTATTTTCAGCCTGTGCCAGATACCAGGGACTTTGCTCAGGTTGGAGTGAGCTACCGGTATGAGGTGTCCCACAGTGCATCACTGCGGAATATGCAAATCACCTCTTTGTTGTCCCTGATAGCTAAACACACCTCCAGAACCACAGGAATGCAATGATGCGTCAGCTTGCTAATATAACACAGCCACACTAATCCAATATATGGTGGCTCTATAATATTAACAAGCTGACTCATCATTGCATTTCAGCGGTTCTGGACTCAGTGTGTTTAGCTTACAGGGACAACAAAGGGATTATTTGCATATTTTTAGCAGTCATGCACTGTGGGAGACATCATATGTTCCCTACAACCTGCATAATTGCAAAAACCTTCTGTTTTAAGAAGGGAAACATGTTTTGCATGGCATTCTAGCAAGATGTCTTTTTGGTTGTTTTTAGTTTTTAGATGAAGTTAATAATTATGGTGAGGAGGTTATGTTTAGGCGTTAAGGAAGGAGTTTTACCTTTTGAAGAGTGGTAGGGTTGGACATTAGGAAGAAGCTAACATTAGCATAAAGGGTTATGGGGGGAGGGGACTTATAGGCATTAGGTATTAGAAGGGCTTTGGAGGAATAAGCTTAATAGGAAACTGGTGTGAAGAACCCAACAAAAGTACTGAGGCAAAGACAAAAGTGGAATATTAATAACAGAACCTTACTGATATTCCACTTATCTGCATTAACCGGAGCTCGCAATAAAGTGGACCTGAACTCTTGCACAGGACAGAAGAAAAACAGAGAGAAATGCACCCTGTATGTATTCAGAGAGTTTAGCCTGTCTAATATCCCCTCATCTGAGACTAATCTCAAGTTGTAATTTGATCTCTTCGCTGTGTCAGCTGACTGCCATGGCAGATATACTCTTTTGAAAGCACAGGATGTTAACAATATATCTGCTTCCATGAAAGCTGGAAGTAGAAACAGTGCAAATTTATTGTAGGATTTTTATCAGCTGTAATAAAGACATGTTTTTCTGGTTATTATGCTGTTGCGTATCTTTTAGAGCAGAGAGGAAGTTCTGAGTTCAGGTTTCACTTTAACACACACCTCTTTTAAACACAAACCCTACTATGCATTTCTGATACTGTTAAGAAATTCAGTCTAAGCATGCTTAAAGCCTGCCAGCAATATCTGGTTTAGTGTAGAGATTGCCACACAATTGTCCTCTCTCTGTTTGTACGCTTGGTTCATTGTTTACACTGAAGTATGCACAAATCAGGAAGTAAAATAAGTGTTGCCTATCTCTAATTTTGCAGCAATGACCCTATCAGTTACTGTACACAGAAAATGATTACAAGGCTACGGATTTACCAGGGATGCAGCATTTTTATGTTTTGGGGCTTTTTGTGACCAATCACTCTCTTTTACCACTTCATTGTATAACCCAGAGCAGAGTAGGCACGTTATGGTTATATTGCTTGCTAAAATGATTGTTTAATGAGAAAACTGATACGTTGAGGACTTTTGTTTATGGCTGCATTCACACCATGCACAAGCTGCGCTACTGGACAACAGGCAAATTACCCCCATGTTACAAATAAGTAGTGACAAAGCACCATGGCCCTGATTCCCCATGCACCGGTAAGATTGCTGTGAACAGGCAGTGCATGGCAATTTTACCGCTTCTAATGCGGCCTTTTAACCCATTAACACAACATAGTGTACCGGGGTAATGTGCGTATTGCTGTGATAAGGTGTGTCACCCTGGTTTTATGTGAATTTCTCCTAACCGTTGAAAAGGTGACACACACACACACAAACACATCCCCCCCCCCCCCACCATCACCACCACCACCACCAAAATAAATAAAAAAAAGAAACAGCAATCAAAAAGCAGTTATTTTCCTCAAAGGCTTTTTTGTAGACACCAGATCCTCACCGATCATGATCAAAGTGATCAGCCCAGCACACAACACTGGTGACTGTATAAAGGCTTTACATTATGGGCTTGATTCACTAAATCATGCTAACTCAAATAGCACACCTTATCAAAGATATCACACCTTATCAAAGTTAACACACCTTATCAGAGTAGCATAGCGATCCCTACAAACGTATGTCTGCTAATTGGCAATGACAGTTGCCCTGCCCTGAGCCCCTGTGGGTTTGTAGCGCTCGCTATGCTACTCTGAAAAGGCGTGTTAAATTTGATAAGGTGTGATACCTTTGATAAGGTGTGATATCTTTGATAAGGTGTGATATTTGAGTTATTACGGCTTAGTGAATCAAGCCCAATGTGTGCAGTAAACCTACATTCAGAGCCCAGCCTTAGGTGTCAGCCTTGTAGATGACTTCTGCATAATGGCCGATCCAATATTGGCATAATCTTGTCTTAAGATTTATGCAGCTCTAGACACTAGAATTTGAATTTAAATTAAATACTGGCACTCCTGCTAGTTTCTGGGCTGTGCTGATGCATGCTTCACATACAGAAACAATGCACAAAGGTCCTTTTATTGCATGCATACATTCATGGCCATGCACTCATGATACGCTGCTCTAACCTCTAAGCAGTCATCTGTTATGCTGCTATGCGCGTACAGCGCACGTACTGTTCATTCATGCGTTATATACGTGGGTCCCTCTAGGACCAGGATGGCAGGCTTTCTTCATCTGACCTTATCATTTAAATGTTTCCCTTATTAATAAAAGTAATTATAAGATTGCTAAATGAGGGGGAATGTTGGAATGCTAACTGTGATTAATCTTCTCAGTAACCAGAGATAAGTCAAGCTAGTCTGCTGTTCATCAAAGCAGCATGGCAGCACACATCCCTGTGTGACTTCCCCATGCCCTTTGCTGTACAGCAATTTGCTAATGTGCCACTATCACATGTATATATGTATATAACAAAGCAAATACGGTATATAAGCAAGAGCCTCTTATTGAATCATTACCGCATGGGTGATTATGTTTCCCAAAGAATAAGGTCAGCTGACTATCTAAATATACTGAATGACCAGGTGAATTCATCAGTGAATCTCTTCTTCCCTGATGGAACTTGAATATTAATGATAATGCCAGGAGTGGTTCAGGGAGACATCATTTTCACACATTTATTAATCACCCCAGAGTCCAGACCTTAAACCCATTGAAAATCTTTGAGATGTGCTGGAAAATAATTAGTACGGCGGCCCGACTTTCATCTATAAAAGATCTTGGCCAACTAAATGGAAGAAATTAAATTAAAAACACCTCATAGTTCAGTTAGTAGCTAGTAGAAGGTGAGGTGTTTTTAATTTCATTTCTTCCATTTAGTTTACCCTTGGGCTTTTGGCATGGTTCCCACTAGAACGCTGATAAAAACTAGCATTTTTTGCCTGGATACAGTAGGACTCACCAGATTGGGGACACTTTGGCGCAGTTGGTGAGCTTAAGCGCGTTAAAGCGTAACCAAGAGCCCCTGTCACTGTTTTCCTGTTGTGTGCTGCAGTCCCTCTGTATTTATATATTTCTTATGGAGATTGGGGTTCTCCAGTGCTGCGTGCATGCTTTGCATAGTATTGCATAACATTTGGTTTGTGCTGCTCATCCCCTGATATATATATATATATATATATATATATATATATATATATATATATATATATATATATATATATATATATATACTGCATATATATTAACCACTGACAGGTGAAATGAACAGATGAATAGCGATGCTTATCTCATTACAGCGAGATCTAACAAGGAGTGTGATCAATTGTGCAGAATGTGAACAGTCAGTTCATAAAGGTGAGTAGAGCAAATGGGGGAGCAGTAGGATCTGAGTGATTCTGACAAAGCCTAAGCTATGCTGGCTGGTCAGCTTGGTCAGGTGATTTCCAATCAGTTAGGGGACTTTCACACTAGCGCTAGGGCAATTAAAGTCTATAGGGTAGTTCACATGGTGTGTGGTGTGCTGCACAAGAAGTATCCTATCTAATGCGAGCGCATACCTACGTTACAGTGCGGCAAAGTGCAGCGGTCCAGAAGTCATGTAAGTCTTAGTCTATGGCAATGCCTGTTTTTTAAAATGACCGCCGCAAGTTTTATGGGCCGCAGATGCGTGGAAGCATATTTCAGCATTCCGCTTCCGCTCACGTGATCACTTCAGCCACAGGAAGAGAGCATTACTTCCTGCTTGGCCTGCTGCCAGACGGAGATTTCTGCATACTAACGCGGTAATCCCTGAAGGCCTGTTTTGTCCGCACCGCTACCGCCAGTACGCAGCATGAAACTGACCTTACTGTGATTTGTTCTAGGTTTGTTGTGATTAGTACTACTCACAAAAAAGTGATTCATGCAAAGATAACCAGTAAACCAGTGACAGTTCCCAGGGCTCTCTGATGCATATAGGGGGAGAACATTAGCCATTCTAGAGAAGAGCTATAGTTGCAAAAATCTGATGTTGGCCATGAGAAAAAGGTGTCAGAACCAGAGATGGTTTACAGTGAAATGGGGCCCTAGGCAGCACGGTGGCATAGTGCACAGCACTCTTGACTTGCAGTGCTGGTTTCCAGGTTTGAATTCCAGCCAGGGCACTATCTATGCAGAGTTTGTATGATCTCCCTGTGTCTGCATGGGTTTCTTCCAGGCACAGCAGGTTCCTCCCACATCCCGAAAACATACAGCTAAATCAACTGGCTTCCTCCTAAATTGTCCAAAATACTGCAAGATATCTCAGTGCTGCAACCCAATATTATCCAGCACCAGGGAGTCGACCAGCCACCGCCCTTATCCACCTGGGGAGTAATTTCAAAGCCACAATAGAAACGACTGGGTCTCCACCTGGATTTCAGGCCGATTGGCTACTTTAATGCAAGTAACACAGTGCAGAGCACAATGTTTCGACCAATGCGGTCTTGATAAACATCGCATTGGTTGAAACGTTGTGCTCTGCACTGTGTTACTTGCAATAAATTGACCAATTGGCCTGAAATCCAGGTGGAGACCCAGTCGTTTCTGTTGTCCCTCCTAAATTGTCCCTAGACTAGGATGGACATGTGACTATGGTAGGGATTAGATTGTGAGCCCCTCTGAGGGATCAGTTATGGTGCCCACACATGATACAATAAAAAACGTTCAATTTTCCCGTTTTTTCGATTGAAATGATCGAATCGAATGAAAGTTGAAAATATTTTTTTTTTCGATCAAGAAATTCAAACGATTATCCCATTTTTTCGAGAAAAATCGGATCAGACATGATGGAAATATCTTTATATTCGATCGAACAGAATAATCGAACTAAATTATGTAATCGAAAAAAAAGAAAAATTGTACCATTACCTTTAGTAAGATGAATAAGTAATGTAGTAGTAGTAGTACTGGCTCACATTGCTTTGACCCTGGCCTTTTTAGTAAGCTTGAGGTGGAGGAAGATGCTAAGACCTCGTTCACACTAAGGGCTGATTCACAAAAGAGTGCTAACTCAGTTAGCACACCTAAAAGTAGATTTTCACATGCTATCATGCGTGCAAAGCTTTGCGCTCACAAAGAATTGACATCACGCGCAAACGCGACTTTTCATGCCAAAGTCATTACTTTGTGCATGTAAAGTTTTGTGTGTATTACATCACGTGCAAACCAGCTTAGCACGGGCGTGCTAAACATAAACTTTAATAGGTTTGCAGGCGAAGTCCACCTGTTTTGCGCAATGCATAATGCAGTGCGCGCGATAAATAGTTAACACGTGAACGCAAAAGTTGCATGTGCAAAATGGGTGCAAAGTGGCTTGCACTCATATTTGCACATGCAAACCTTTTAGGCGTGCTAAAGCACTCTTTTGTGAATCGAGCCCTATGATTTTAGAAATCGCCCCAAAAAAACGCGTGTGCAATGATTTCCTATGAGAGTTTTCACATGTAAGCGTTTTGATTTCATTGAAGTCGCAAATGCACTAAATGTACCATTTTCTGAGTGCTTTATCTCAATGGAAGGTATGGAGAAATCGCAAAGTGCTTGAAAAAGCGATTTGTATAACGATTTCCCAAGAACTTCTATGAATAAATACATTGTATTTATTCATTTCAGGGTAGTTCACTTCCTGATTGACGTTTTTCTAAGCACAAAGCGCAGGGAGAAGCATTGAAAAAACTTGCAATAAATCGCTCAGCGCTTGCGATAGCAGTGGAGATTTATAATGTGAATAAGGCCTAAGTAGATAGCAGCAAGGCCCCTTGCTAATTACCAAGCCCTGCCAAGGTTGCCTTGTGAATGTTCTGCCTTTGACCAGAACACACAATACATTGCAACTTCCCACATATGGCATAGCCACACACCACTAGTCAGAGGGCTCAAGTTGGCCTTTGTTTACCACTAAAAGTACCTAAAATGGGCAAGTACATATCAGAAATAAACCAATGAACTATGGACGAAGGAGGCCACGTCTGATGAATTGCATTCTCTTTGGCTCTCTCCAGATCCAAATCCAATTGAGTCCATGGAGACCGCATTCCATAACTTGCAAGGTTTAAAGGACAGCTTTAAAAGCCACAGAAAGAACAATCATATGAAACATAAAAGTAAGTCATTTTTTTCTTGTTTTTCCTGACATTTTTAATGCCCTACCTATAATGATGGTATCAGCCCCGACAGTGCTTTATATCTTCACAAGGGACTCTGTCCTGGGAAGTTCATTACATGGATGACGTCATGATCCCGCACTGTGCATTGAACTGTGTGACCACAGGCACAAGTTCATTTGAGCAGCGAGTGACAACCTCTCGCTGCTCCTTATGTAATATAGGCTAACTTGGCACGTGTGTGCAATGCTGAAGAGTCCAAAGAAACATTTCCCCTTTGGTTCTAAGGCTAGTGGTTTTTATGCATTACATCAGGAGCAGTGACAGCTGTTGTCTTTCTACACTTTGCAGAGAATTTATGTGTGCATCAAACCAAGTAACACCTGACAAATCTGGCTTGGCAAATTTGGCCTAATTGGCTACTCACGAGACATAGCTCATGCAAATATGCATTTGCTTTTGCATGCCAAAGTTTGCAGGGTTAAAAACCAATACCGCAAAGTGGTTGCCCTGCGGGAATTAGTTCATTCTACATTAGCACTATCTAGGAGCGCCACGGGGAGGCTTCCCAATGCTCCCATACAACCGGGGCTCCAAGCTCTCTCACTGCCTGGAAACCACAGTGGCATCCCGGAGGGGGAGGCTGGGAGGTGCAGGCGACCCCCCCAAGAGTGGCCAGTGCTGGGAAGAGCCGCCTGCACCTGCCTCCCAAAATTTAAAAACAGGCACTTATTTTAACGTCCATTGCGTTATGCTACATGAGCACGACTTGGGAGTGAACACATGAGAAAGGAGTGAAGCATGGGCCACTCCAAGCTTTGGAGTTTAGAGCTGGCTTTCACACAACACTCCAAGGGGGGAGGGGGGAGGGCAGGCCCCTCCAAAGGGGGGTAGAAATGAAGCACTACACTTTGTAGAAAATGTATGTGTGCATCAAACCAAGTAACACCTGACAAATCTGGCTTGGCAAATTTGGCCTAATTGGCTACTCACGAGACATTGCATTTACTTTTGCATGCCAAAGTTTGCAGGGTTGAAAACCAATACCGCAAAGCAGTTGCCCTGCGGGAATTAGTTAATGCTACATTAGCACTATCGAGCGTCACATGGAGGCATTGGGAAGCCTCCCGTGGCCTTCCTGGATAGTGCTCATGTAGCATGAACTAATTCCCGCAGGGCAACCGCCTTGCGGTATTGGTTTTTGACCCTGCATAGTTTGGCAGGCGAAAGCAAATGCATATTAGCATGAGCAATGCCTTATGATAAGCCAATTAGGCCAGATTTACAAAGCCAGATTTGTTAGGGATAAACTTGGTGTTTGAGCACGCATAAATTCTCTTGTGGTAAGCATTTTCATAGTTGTATCGTTTGGAGGCAGGAGGTGGATGGCTTGCTCTAGGTGGTGTGAGCCCTGGGGTGAGCTGTCTGCGCCTGTCCTCCCCCCCCTCCCCCCTCTAGAGTGTTGTGTGTAAGCCAGCCCTGAGCTACAAAGCTTGGGGTGACCCATTCTCATGTGGTGCCCCAAGTCAATGCTCATGTAGCAGAATGCAATGGACATTAAGGTAAGTGCCTGTTTTTAATATTGGGAGGTGGGTGCGGACGGCCCTCCCCGGCACTGGCCACGCGTGGGGGGGGTCGCCTGCACCACCTAGCCTCCCCCACCGGGGTGCCGCTGTGGTCCCCAGGCTGTGAGAGAGCTTGGGGCCCCGCGGCCCCCCCGGTTGTATGGGGGCATTGGGAAGCCTCCCCGTGGCGCTCCTGGATAGTGCTAATGTAGCATGAACTAATTCCCGCAGGGCAACCGCTTTGCGGTATTGGTTTTTGACCCTGCATAGTTTAACATGCGAAACCAAATGCATATTTGCATGAGCAATGCCTCATGATAAGCCAATTAGGCCAGATTTGCAAAGCCAGATTTGTTAGGGTTAAACTTGGAGTTTGAGCACGCATAAATTCTCTTGTGGTAAACAGCTGTTGTCTTTTACTGCTCAGATGAACTTGTGCCTAGGGTTGAGCAGTCGTTGGTGAGTCCAAAATGGTGTTGAATGCACTAAAGTGGGCCCCGTTCACACTATACGCGCTGCCGTGTGCATTTTGGCAGTGCATATGGTGTGCAATCAGCAAGAACATCAGAAGTGCATAGACAGCATCCCTGACATTCAGACTATGTGCGCTGCGCAGCAGTGTGATACGCTATCGCACCGCTGCACGCATTTTTGGCAAAGCGCATTGCTGATGCCAAAAATACCCTAAAATGAGGGTCTGAATAATAATGCAATGTACTTATATTATTGATTTTGTTTTTGTTCTAAAATGTAATCTTGTCTTTGACAATGCAGTTCACACAGGCATCCTGCGATGTCCGCAGTGCACGTCACTCAACTCACTCACCATTCATTTACCGTCACAAACAGAGCATTTATATCCTGCCCAGTGCTTAACCCATCCAGGAAGCAACATGTAGTTTCCGGGGTTGATTTTTCCATGTCCCCCTTCAAGGGTGAAAAATGGTGCACACCACTAAAATCTGCAGGCCACCAAAAGCCGCTTAATTTTGTTCTGAATATGCAGAGACACGCATTAAGACGAGACAACACGGACCACCCACCCTTACAAAAATTATCCAGATGCACCTCATTTTCCCATACTCAATGTTTGCAAGTAGCGTTATAATACGTCATTTGGTGTAAACAAAGTGTACCAGTTTACGCTGCACATAGTGCCATTGACACATCTGTAACTTAGAAATGGTGTAAAATAAATCATGTAAGTGCATTTCGGTATTGATCAGTGTCTGTTGTTGAGTTATTGTGAGCACACTTAAGTTTACAATCACTAATACTTTAAAGAGACTCCGTAACAAAAATTGCATCCTGTTTTTTATCATCCTACAAGTCCCAAAAGCTATTCTAATGTGTTCTGGCTTACTGCAGCACGTTCTACTATCACCATCTCTGTAATAAATCAACTTATCTCTCTCTTGTCAGACTTGTCAGCCTGTGTCTGGAAGGCTGCCAAGTTCTTCAGTGTTGCGGTTCTGCTATGAACTCCCCCATCCAGGCCCCTCTCTGCACACTGCCTGTGTGATATTTAGATTAGTGCAGCTTCTCTCTGTTATATTATCTTTTACAAGCTGGATAAATCCTCCTCTGAGCTGGCTGGGCTTTCACATACTGAGGAATTACATACAGGCACAGCTGTCTGCACTCTGCAGGAAGAAATAGCCTGACACTTCAGTGGAAGATAGCTGCAGGGGGAAAGAAACACACAAATGATCTCTCGAGATTCAAAAGGATGGCTGTATACAGCCTGCTTGTGTATGGATGTATTTTCTATGTGTGGACATACTGTACATCAATCTACTTCCTGTTTTGGTGGCCATTTTGTTTGTTTATAAACAAACTTTTTAAAACTGTTTTTAACCACTTTTAATGCGGCGAGGAGCGGCGAAATTGTGACAGAGGGTAATAGGAGATGTCCCCTAACGCACTGGTATGTTTACTTTTGTGCGATTTTAACAATACAGATTCTCTTTAAGGGGGGCACTCCTTGATGAAGCAACCAATTTTCATCTGATTCTATCATTTAATTGAATCTGCCTGCAATCTTCTGCTGCACTTAAAATAGATTAGATTATTAACTTCCTCCAGTTTTAACAGTCTGATTAATCGAAAATGTGATTGAGAAAAACTGTGCATTTCAATCACAAACCCAGTCCAAAAATTATTTTTTTTTTTTTGCATTTAAACTGTCCTTGAATACCAGGGATGAATATAAGCTATGGTGTTTCTGGGGCGAGAGCCACTGAGTTCAATCTAAAAGACAAACAGAGACAGCTGCATTTGTTGCCAAGGTAATAATTGCAGCTGGTAATGGATATGTCCCACTAGTAGCAACTTAGAGAAAACCTGTGCCCTATTTAGCCAAGTTCATATTAATAAATGAAGCTATCAGCATTATGTAGCTTTCTACTATATGTATAAGTACAAGAGTGTAGCCAGGCTCTCATCCACCCACATGGCCATGCAGTATCTTTAGACTGGAACAGAGGCTGGCATATAACCATGTGGATTGTGGTCACATCTCATGAAAACTCCCCTCTGTCCACATGACTTGAAATGAGCCTCTTAGAGTTAGGTGTGAGGACCTGGGTGGGGCTTCATAGGATGTGGTTATGTTCCTTTATCTCGCAAATATAACACTATAAGCCATATAAGACTATACACCAGTCTTTGATCCAAGGCAGAGCTTTACAAGACCATGTAGGAAGGTTGGATATGTAGCACATATAAGACTATAAGCCATATAAGACTATACACCAGTCTTTGATCGAAGGCAGAGCTTTATAAGACCATCTAGGGAGGTTGGATGTGTAGCTACGGTCTCTTCAGTGTTCAAACTCCATTACTGACTTCCATAGCTCCCGCCTTTCAATACTGTCTATTAGTTCTTTAACTACCCTGGCGTTCTATTGATTGCGCCAGGATGGCGGCGCAGCAGTATTTTTTGCATTTTTTTTTAACTCATGTAGCTTGCCTAGCGCTAGCTACATGCTTCCCCCCTCCCTGCAGCATCCCTCCAACCCCTCCGATCGCCTCCGGCGATCAAGCCCATCCGGAAATCCCGTTCTGAACGGGATTTCCTTTAGGGCTTCCCCCATTGCCAATGGCGACAAACGGAATGACGTCATCGACGTTGTGACGTCACAGGGAGTCCCGATCCACCCCTCAGCGCTGCCTGGCTCTGATTAGCCAGGCTATGCACAGGGTCTCGGGGGGGGGGGCTCTGTTACGCGGCGGGTAGCGGCGCATCGGCAGCGAGCGGCGGCGATCGTCCCCAACACACAACTAGCAAAGTTTTTTAAAAAAAAATTATGAAAATCGTCCCACCAGGGCCTGAGCGGCGCCCTGCAGCAGTTATGGACGAGCTGACCTCGTCCATACCGCCACAGAGGTTAAAAGACACCTGAAGTGAAAATAAACAATTGTATCTATCCTCCTTCTCCTAAAAATGACTTTTTAAGATATACCATAGTTTTATTTTATATTTATATCTACTTTTTACGTTTTTACTGTTTTATTGTTTTTGCTCAATGATACATTCATTGAAGTATGCCAGAGCAAAAATCTATTGACTCTTTTTATCTCTTTCCTGCTCCCAGAAGCTATTTTCTGCTAGGAAAGTGTTTTATAGTTGTAATTTCTTATCAGGAAGGGTCACACTGTAGTCTGACCCACTCCTGACTCAGACAGGAACTGCCACTTACATACCTGACGTTTAACTCTTTCAGGCAGAGAAAGAAAAAAAGGAACACAGCATAATTATTTGTGTGCTAGGCACTGTACATACCCATGTCTATCTCATCATGTAACATGTCACTTTGGGTATCCTTTAATGTCACAGATCGCGCTCAGTTGCTTAGACCACTTTACTCCAAGCTCTCTTTACATCTGTTTCAATCTTTTGAACTGAAATATGTAGACATGTAACTCCACAGTTAACTCCATAGAAAAATGTATGCTTACTGTGGGTGTGGAGAAAGCTACTGAGAGTTCCCTGGACTGCTAAAAGATCCAACCAGTCAATCCTTAAAAAAATAAGGTCAGAGTGTTCACTAAAAGGGTTAATAATATTATTAAAACTCAAATACTTTGGTCACATAATAAGTAAAGTGGATTCTTTGGAGACATCCTTGGTGCTTAAAGAAAATGTAGGCAAAAGAAGAACAGGACAATAACAGAGGCTAAGATGGATAGACAGCACATGTGAAGCTATGAACATGCCTATGCACCAGTTGAAAGAAGCAGTGATTGACAGACACATCTGATGTGCAAAAGTACATATGGTCAGAGTCGTCTGAATGAATGAGGAGAGAGAGAACGCCACAGTAGGTGACTTTGTATTACACAGTTTATAATACATTATTATATGCTAACATTATATTACTCAAGTTTTCCTCAGGGTAGAGGTGTAGTGACAATTCAAGAGGCCCTAAGCAATGCTTTTATATCTTCCCCACTCCACCACAATAAAGCCATGTCACCCCTGCAGTATACTTTCCTATGCTGTTGCCCCCGCTCACCCTTCCTCTATGCAGATTGAGCAGGGAAGCAGTGCTTGCAGCAATTTTATATTTACCTTTCACGCTAGGCAGCACACTTATTAGCTGCCTTCCTCTTCCTCTCCTCATGTCCACAAAACCTTGTTCCAGTGCTTGTCTGGCACTCCAATGACATCACATTATTGCTGGAACCGCATCTGGAGAAAGCTGCGTAAAATGTGGAGAGGGAGAGCAATAGAAGAATAGGGGTGCTGCCTGGTGTATAAAGTAAACAAAACCGGTGCAAGTGCTTCCCTGTGCACTCTGTATGGTTGAAGCAAAGGCCTGATGGACCCCATTTGAAACTGGATCCTCCAGTGGCTAAAAGACCTCTTCACCCGGTAGCTATACCACTGTTTCTAGGTCATACTAAGATTTAGAATGTCTTTCTGCAGAAGGCTGCAATAGCAGAATAGATCATGGAATTTAAAAAGATACTAGATAAGAAATATGTTTTTCACAGCTACTGATGACCAAGTGATGAGCAAACAGTTCTTCTAATACCCTAATTAGAAATCTCTGAGCAATTAACACAGGTGTTAGCCAACTGGATTAGCTGCTAGAGTTATGACTAGCTGAAGCTCAATTCCCACTTACGCCCCCCGGGTCACATACTGCTGAGAATAGAGCAGAGAATAGACAAAAAATGCCCGTTCTCAGCTCAAGTGACATCGCAGCCTATGAAGAAACCCGTGTACAATCGTGTCACATGCTGTACATCTACAAGAATTGGAAGATCTTTGAAAATGTATAAATGGCGTTTAAGGAAAAAAAAAGGTTGGGGTAATAAAAAAAACTTGCAAAGAAGCATCATCAAAATGTCATTGTAGATATGTCAGGTACAATTAAGTTTAATAGAATATTGGAGTTTAATTGATTAGAAAATAGTTCTAATTTTTCACTATACTGTATTTATTGGCTTTCATTATGTTTGTTGTCTTTCAATATGAAATAGATTATTACAAGCACATCATAATATGGGGGTTAGAAAGGGAATTCCACAGGGAGAAGATGAGTTAGAGTCTGAGCCCCTCTGAAATACAATCAGTAATGTAATATAAACTGTTCAGTGCACTCTGTAAAGCCCTGTATAATAAGTCCAGTATAAAAATACTGGACTTGAACAAATAAATAAATATATACAAATGAGATTTAAGCATGGAATAAAATAGCTTTATGTGTGGTATATCCACTGCAGTTACGTTTCTTCTGCTTGCCTGTATTCAAGAAAATTGTCTATAGCCATTTGGAAATGACCTCATCTTATAGAGTATATCTAATACATACTTCCAGAAAATGTCGTACCAAATGTAGAAATGACACGTATCTGGAAAATGGCTGTCTTCCTTACCTTGACATAACTACAGGGGTGCAGCGGGACCGTGAGTTCAAGAGGTCAAGGCAAACCAGTGATTTCCCACAATTCATTAGCTGGTATTCAGAGAACACAGCAGCTATCTGATTCAGAAGTTCCACGTGGTTATGAGCAGGGCTGGATTTACCATAAGGCACTGTAGGCAACTGCCTACAGGCGCCTGATGATGGAAGGGCGGCCCACTCCTCTCCACCAGTGCCTCCCTCCCTCCTTCATTATGCCCACCCCAGTCCCGAGCAGAGCGTAAATGAGAGGTTACTCACCCAGCTCATGGCATTTCACTGGGGCACCTCTAGCTTCTTAACTAAGTGCCACCTGTAGCTACCTACAGCGGTCAAGAGAAGTAAGAGAGAAGGGCAGCACACTTGCGGTGCGGTCCGGCATGAGTTTGTAGACCCATGGAGGGTGAAGTCTAGGGTGCAAGGACATCTGTGCCTACAGGCTCCTGTGATGTAACTCCAGGCCTGCGTATGAGAGTTTTAAGGAAGTATTTGCCTTTCCATTGAATGGTTCAGAGGAAGACAGTTGTCATTTAAAGCCCTTCAGAAAGTGGGTAGCACAGTGGCTAAAAGGTTGGCACTTTTTTCTTGCAGTTCTAGAGTCCTGTGTTCAATCCCCACGAATCACACTATATGCATTCATACACTATGCAAGCTCTTGTTACTATGTATGAGGGGAACAGTTTCATGAAATGTCCTGACATGTGCTGGGGCACGGGCCACGGTAGAAAGGGTTAAACAACCCATGTCGTTACTGTGCTACACGCTGCTCTCCATCTTCCTGACACTTCCGCCTTCACAGCTGAACTTCTGGTTGTTCAGGTAGAAGTTTTGGGAAGAGCAACGCAGCAGTGAGAGGTGACGCAAAATCTTTTATTTTCTATCTTTGCCCCATTGGAGAGAAAACATTTAATTTCCTGTTCCAGGTGACTCTGACACTGAAATAGAAAATAATTAGAGATGGGACGAATCAAAATGTTTCCTTGAATCCGAACCCAAAAAGTTTCTTGAATCTTTCAAAACTCTTAAATTCTGTACATAAGAATTGAGTGATGCATGTGGGAATAGAAGTTAGACTTAGAATATACTATTCTAAGTCTAACTACTATTCTTACACGGATCACACAATTCTTATGTGCAGATTCAAGAGATTCAAAAGATTTGAAAGATTCAAAAGGTTTAAGAATATTTTTGGATTTAAATTCGAGAACATTTTTTGAATCTCTAGAAATAATGAATAATGTTCCTAAAAGCAAGTCAAAGTTCCACAGAAGGGAAGCAGCACCGATATGCCAACAGGTAGTAGAGAACAGGCCCTCTCCAAGAAAGAGGCTTTTTGGATTAGGAGGTTGGGGACTTTGGGCGGTGGGGGGTTGAACAGAGATTATGACCTTAGCTTTTGCATTTAGAGTTGTATTTAGAGTGTTGGCTAGGGACCTGGAGTGTAACATATTGTTATTCTGTATGTTTATATGTCTCTTTTTCGAGTATACTTTTAATGTTTACCTGGGGAGGGATCTGATGGATACATTTTCTTTGCCCTTTTTTTTAAATTGTATTCATTATATTTTTTGCAGAGTTCACCTTAATCCACGGAACAGACTTTGATTCTCGCCGGGGGAGGCTTCACCATCACCCCGTGGCTGATCCCGTATAAGTGTCATTCTCCAATTTTTGACTTGGGCAGGTGAGTTGGCATAGACATGCTTCCATGTTGCACAACCCACCTTTCCGAGAAATGTAGATCATGCAGTCTCGCTTTAGATTTATAGACATGCTAGCAGTTTTATTTAATGTTTACATTCTTTTCACACGTTACTGTAGCGTTGAATAGGCGCCAGGTAGCGGTAGTATTACCGCTTTTGGTGATTGATATCTTACACGCCAGGATGTTTAAACGTCATTTCGTGACGTTCTTTTTGGCGCACATCATGCAGCGGCCTTCCTTTTCACTTTTTGACGTTTTTTAAGCGTTAGTACGCGTTTGTTGCGGCGGTTCGGAGGCGTCAGCATGAGCTTGTTGCGGCGGTTTGGTGGCGTCTTATTACACCTACACGCTCGCATTGCGGCGTTCTTTACGCGTCACATCGCCGCGTGACAGTGGTTGATGCGGAGGATGTGACGCGGTTACGCAATTAGTGACGCAGCTTCCTGACACTTGGGGATTGGCCGCGGGTCAGGATGGGGTCGCTTCCGGGTGGTGAGACGTGGATTGCTTGATACACTTGGAGCATGGCGCTCCGCATTAACCCGGTGAGTCTGCGCATTTTCCTTTGTGCTTGTTTTGCATATTAGACTACTAGTTCTCCATCAGGTCCGCCTCTGGGGTATTTAAGGGTGTATGGGATCACATGTATATATGGCATTGAGCAGTTGAAGAAGGGTTTATCCCGAAACAGCAGTCTGTCCTGCTGCCTTTTATTTTTCAATAAAGAGCATTAATACATTTGAGCGGTGCTGGTCCTCCTTCCTGAGAACATACCTAAAAGCAAGCCAGGCAGCAAAAAAAAAAAATCATGCATGTTCTATTCATACTCTGTCCAGAAAAAAAATATTCCACAACTGATAAGAAAAATGTCATCTAGAGCTGTGTTTGTAAAAAGGGATGAAAGCTCGAGGATGAACGTCACAAACAAAAATATTAATGTTTTTGAGAGCCAGCAAACTTCTTTTTCCCATAATGTGACATCTCATGAGGAGATCTATTAGACGGGAAGAGATATGTGAAGAAGCTGCAGTCACAATAGAAGAGCCATAATAACAGCACTTGTTATGAAGGTGGACATGATGATGGCACTTGTAACGTGGGTGGGCATGATATCTGAACTTCTTTTGGGGGACATGGCTTCATTTGTCATGGGGGTAACGTAAATTCGCTTGTCATACAAAAGAAAATGATAGAGCTTTGTATGGTGGAAGATTATGATTGCATTTGTTTTAGTGAGGCCATTATGGCTGTACTTATTTTAGTGCTGATTTCAGGGGCGTAGCAATAGGGGGTGCAGCGGTAGCGACCACATCGGGGACCTTTGGGCCAGAGGGGTCCCGAAGAGTACTCCCTCAACTACAGTATTAGCTCTCTATTGGTCCTGTGCTCATAATGCTCACTTCTATAGATATTTTGAAGAGTGGTAACCATTAGCAAACTGTTCTCCATCCCTTTCTTGCACCTCTGACACTGTAGTTGCCATTGGCAGGTTTTGGTGCGCTGTATCAATTGTTAAGTATAGAGTACTTGGGAGGCCCCACTGTAAAACTTTCATCGGGGCCCACAGTTCCTTAGCTACGCCACTTGCTGATTTTATGTCTACATCTATTATAGTGGGGGTCATATGTCTTTACTTGCTATGGTAGGGACAATACGACTGTACTTGTCTAACATTTAGTTGGAGGTGTGTGTCATTTATTTCGAGGCGTGTGTTAATCTATTGATCTGTAGTCATTTGCAATCTAGCAATGGTGCAGTAAAGAAGTTGTGAAATGAGTGCGGTTAAAGAAGTTAAAAACAACTGTTATTGAAGATTGTTGATAGGACATTGGACTAGGCAATAGTGGCATAGCATAAATGCCCCTGTGCTAAAAATCAAAGGAGGGACAGTGGGTTGGTCACTGCCCAGCAACACAGCCGAAATTAAATATGTGCATTGTTTAGGGTTTCAGGTTAGGGTTAGCTGTTAATTAGGAGGTTAATGTTACGGTATGGAGTACATGGAGGCAAGGAATATCAAAGTTAAGCTACAGTAAAATATTAACATTAAGAGGAAGGTAAAGGTTCCTCAGGAACATGTCAGCAGGTAGGAGTTGGAGGTTAGACATTAGTAACGGGTTAACTTCAAAGAGGGAATTTAGGGTTATGCATTAGGAAGGTGGAGTCCATTAGGATGTATGGTTACTGATAGCTGAACGATGGGTAGAAGAAGCATCACTTAGCTAAGATAACAAGAGAATAAGAACTGCACAGCCAAATATCATCTCCATACAGATTTCTAAATTTATGTGGGAATGATAGTAGCACATTTTGTATGGAACACATCATAGCAGCCATAGACATACAACTATCGCTAGGGGCCTTGAGATTAAGCATTAGCTCACCAGGGACCTCATAGGTGAGGGTGGTGGGCATGATGACAGCAGAGATATTACTCATGGTGAACGGAGTTGGAGACATGGGCATCTTGCTTGGGGGACCAAATTGGTCAGATGTAGCCATTCCTTCCTTCTTATGAACATCAAGGAGTTTGCTCATAATGTGGTCCACCTCTTACTTTTTCAAACTCATGTGCACATGGAAAGCCTGCACGTTGTCTAGTCCATGTTTCATATTCTACAAAGTGTAAATATTGTGTTTGCTATTGCTTTTTATGTTTAATGTTCTTTAATATTCTTCCAGCTGGTGAACATTGTAGAATATCAATAATTCTAAAACATGGCCTTGCTTTCTGCTATGAGACTGCAAAAGCTAAAAATTCTTACCTTTATCACATAAGACCATAGCAAGGTTTGCTTAAGGGGGTTGTTAATTTAGCAGTGACATGACTGGAGTCATATCTATCCACCTGCAGTGACAATTTATTTTGCAGTCTTTCCTGGGTTTGGTAAAACAAGTTATTGGTGCACAGCGATATGTGCATTTTAATGATAGTCACACAACTGCTAATCTTTCAGTAATCCTAACTGTGACTTGATATGACTCCTGTGGAAGTTGCAATGTTTTCTCAGCCAACAGCAGACAATTTTCAGTAAATTCAAGGCAGAATTTTAGGGCTACTTATGTTTTCTGCTGCTCTGCTCTACAACTTTGGAGATACATTCTTGCGTAGTAAATCTGATCCAGACAAAGAGAAGAAGATCTGGTGAACAGGCAGGGTTTGGGCAAAGAGAGAAAATATTCTGAGATACCTATTAAAACCACTTAAAATTCATAATGGAAAATATTATATTTGTAAATTAAGATATTAATAATTTAGCCATCCTTTTCATGTATTTTTGAATAAGAATTACCGAAAAGAGTTAGTGCCAGGGAAATTCCATAATTATTTGTAGAAGAAGCTTGATAAGTTTCATACAAGGCCATGCACAGTACTTTAGTGTCTATTGTATTATAAGTAACTATAGTCGTGTGTAAAATTTCTTCTCACCCTATGGTCAGATTTTTCTACACACAGCAGTGGAAACAGTGACACCTGGAGGTTGATCGCAATGGCAGAATGATTCCAGGCAATGGCTGTATGATGCATAGCTCACCCCATGGTCAGATTTTCCACACACAGCAGTGAGAACAGTGACACCTGGAGGTTGATCGCAATGCAGAATGATTCCAGGCAATGGCTGTATGATACATAGCTCACCCCATGGTCAGATTTTTCCACACACAGCAGTGGAAACAGTGACACCTGGAGGTTGATCGCAATGGCAGAATGATTCCAGGCAATGGCTGTATGATGCATAGCTCACCCCATGGTCAGATGTTTCCACACACAGCAGTGAGAACAGTGACACCTGGAGGTTGATCGTAATGCAGAATGATTCCAGGCAATGGCTGTATGATACATAGCTCACCCCATGGTCAGATTTTCCACACACAGCAGTGAAAACAGTGACACCTGGAGGTTGATCGCAATGGCAGAATGATTCCAGGCAATGGCAGCTGATACATAGCACTCAGTCCTTCAAGAATTGTATCTTCTCCGCAGTTGCAATCTCTATCAACTACAGGACTATAAACATAAAAAAATCACAGACTTAACAATTGTAGTGAATATGATTTAATTACAATTTTGCAAAATGTCTAGCAAACTTATATGCATTTAGCATTACTTATTGATACATCAAAATAATAACTTGCCATCAGAATAAATAAAAATTGTTAAGTCAATTTATATATTTTTTCCTTTCAGGCCTAGTTCATTTAAAACAAATGCAAAATATATCTCCGTACACATTGTACACCACAAGAATTAGTAACAATAGGGTATCATTTGGGTTTCACAGTGGCTGGATAGTGTAATGGTTAAGGGCCCTGCCTCTGACACAGGAGACCAGGGTTCAAATCTCGGCTCTGCCTGTTCAGTAAGCCAGCACCTATTTCAGTAAGGAGTTTTTTTGGGCAAGTTTCTTAACACTGCTACTGCCTACTGAGTGCGCTCTAGTGGCTGCCTCGCAAGCGCTTTGAGTCCGACAGGAGAAAGGCGCTATACACATACTGCCATTATTATCATTTGACACACTTGATCTGTTTGGTATTTATTTTTGCAGTAAGCGCTTGGCATAGTTTTTAAAATATTTTTTTTCCAGACCTGAAACCCACCTACCCCACATCCCACCACACACACATACACACACACAAGAAACTGACAAAGCAGGTACAATAGAGGCTGTACTTGCAATGAGTAGAGTAGCAAATGTATTTATTTATTGCATTTATAAAGCGCCAATATATTAGACAGTGCTGGACATTAGTTAAGGTTACAGACAGTATTTAGGGCTTATATACGGCAATAAGACAATACAGATCACGCAGCACAGTATGAGTACAAGTTAATGCTTAGTCAGTCACTGGATGGGAGCATGGGGATTAGGCAAGTCGAGTTCACTCAAGAGTTCACTCAGATCTATAGGATGGGTGTACGATAAAAGAAATGCATGAACAGGTAGGAGACACAAGTAGGAGGACCCTGCCCGAAGGCTTACAATCTAGAGAGAGAGGTGGGGACATGAAAGGTAGGGGATCAGAGTTCAGCTGTGGGTTTAGAGCACCAGTGTGTGTGTGTGTGTGGGGGGGGGGGGGGGTGTAGGCCAGAGTGAAAAGGTGCGTTTTGAGGGCCTATTTGAAGGTGTTGAAGCAGGGGTGTAGCCCTAATGGGGGGAGGTAGAGAGTTCCATAGTGTTAGAGCAGCTCTTGAGAAGTCGTGCATGGAACTGGGTGATGCGGGGGGCGGTCAGGCGAAGTTCAATAGAGGAGTGGAGTGAGCGGCTAGGTGTGTACCTCTGAGTAAGATCGGAAATGTAGGTTGGGTAGGTTTTGTGGACAGATTTATAGGCTAGACACAGTATCTTGAATGTGATTCTGGACTGGATAGGAAGCCAGTGGAGGGAGACTTGCCAAAGGTCTCCTACTGAATTAGTGCTGGCTTACTGAACAGGCAGAGCCGAGATTCGAACCCTGGTCTCCTGTGTCAGAGGCAGAGCCCTTAACCATTACACCATCAGCCAAATACTACTTCTGGGTCGCAATGTCCAGGAGTAGTACGCATGCCCGGGCCGCAGCGTGTCCATTAGTATGCATGCCTAGGCCCATCAGTGCACGTCCTTGATTGTGCACCTGTAGGTGGGTACACTTTGTGACGTCACACTTATGCGCCAAGTGCGCCTGGCGTGCCTATAAGGCAAACAGTTTGCAAACATCTTTAATCTGCTGCAGATAGTTGTGGATTTTTCTAAACCTACCATATATACTTGAGTATAAGCCGAATTTTTTAGACCAAAAAAATGGTCCAAAAGTGGAGGGCTCGGCTTATACTCGAGTCACAATTGATTGGTGATCCCCCCTCCACCTTGCGAGTGTGTCCATCACCACAGCAAGGTAGCAGAGCCGGCTTCAGTCTCCCAACATTTATAGCATACTCTCTACTGTGCAAATGGCTGTGTGCCGATCCTCCTCCACACCCCTGCCAGACCGAAGAACAATGGCAGACCCCCCCCCGGCATGTTCAGAGCACTCTCTACTCTGCCCGTGTGGCTGTAGCCAATTAAAAGCCAATAGATTGCTGTGTGCGGCTATGCCCACTGCCTCGCCGTCCAAGTCTGTAGTAAATTAAAGGCCATTAGATGGCCGTGTACTGTGCCCGCCGCCTTCCCCCGTCAGACCGGAGCTGTATGGCACTAACCCTTTGGTTTCTCCCCTGCTGAGTGTCCTGTGGCATAGGCACAGCGCTGTGTTCCGTTACCTACGGGTCTGCATTGGGATGATTTCTCTAGCGTGTGAGAAGCAGCCTCTCTTTGCTATGATTCGTGCAGATGCCCACGTGATAACAGGCGACGCTAGAGGTTGTCATACCAATGAGAGGCTGCTTCTCACACGCTGGAGATGAATCATCCCGACGCAGACCCGTAGGTAATGGAACACAGCGCTGTGCCTATGCCACAGGACACTCAGCAGGGGAGAAACCAGAGGGTTAGTGCCATACAGCTCCGGTCTAGTGGGGTGAGTCGGCTGGGCGGCTGGCAAAGTGGCAAACAGCCATCTAATGGCTTCTAATTAGCTACAACCACACAGGTAATATACAGAGTAGAGAGCACTCTGTATATGCAGGTGGTGGGTCTTCCTTGTTCTCTGGTCTGTGGGGGAGGGGGGATGTAAAGGCCACATGCACAGTAGAGAGTACTCTGTACATTTTAGGGCTCTGCCTTACATTATTCTCTGGTCTGGTGGGGAGGGAGAATCGGGACACGGCCATATTAGAGTGTCCCTAATCTCTTGCACAGGTGGGGGGATTGCACACAGTCACTGTGCACATGTGGTGTTTAAGGAGGTATGCATGGCAAACAGCCCAATATTTGCTGACATCACTCTGAATATGGGGAGGGGGGGGCTTATACTCGTGTCAATCATTTTCCCCAATTTTTTAAGACAAAAGTTGGGGGGTCGGCTTATACTCGGGTCGGCTTATACTCGAGTATATATGGTATATTCACCATAATAGAGATCCCAGCTTTTAAGCTATACATACTTGTAACCTTGCTATCCTTAACAGAGATGGCAGTGACTTTATCAGTATTTTCTTTTTTATTTTATGTAGTTGACTGCTGGTGTACTTGCAGAGGAGAGAACACCATTATAGATAAGGTTTTAAACAAAACCGTAAAGCAGCATATTAAGGCTGACTTTTCATTCACCTCTTAAAATTACACTGGCATTTTTCAGGCCTCTAGTATGTAATTTTTCATGTACACTGTTCATTATAGGTAAGATGAAGTTGTGTAATGACTTTTTTTTAGCATCTACAAAGAACAAGAGCTGAAAGGTAACAGCTTTTGAAGGACCACGTCAACATTGGGGGGTTATTGAGTAAAGGTGAAGAAGAGGTTTCACTGTTTTAATTCCAATTTTTCAATCAGGTTTGGGGGAAAACAATAAAGCTTGACCATTTGAAGTCAACAAAGTGAATTCTCCTTGTTCTTTGTTTCCCTTCACTTGCAATAAATCAGGACTTTAATACCTGCAATTCTTGCTAAATCTGCCTTTTTTATTTATATTTATATAGCACCAACATCTTCTGTAGCACTGTACATAATACAAAACAAATATTGAGGAACATAGACACTTGAGTAGTTCTGTACGCACTGTACAATCAGAACATCCAGCGATGCAAGTATAGTGTATGTGTGGTTTGAAATAATTACCTATACTGATGTTTACATTTGATTACATACAACAGGAACTGGGTGCACTAGGGGAAGGTCCTGCCCCCCTGTATACTTACAATCTTGCGTAAAGACACTAGGAGAGAAGACAAGTGGTTTGGTGGATTAGGCATTGAGCCTCCAATGCTAGCTATAACAAATTATAAGCTTTTAAGAGTACGTTTGAAGGTTTCGAGGCTGAAAGCATGATGACAGCCGGTGGGAAAGTATTCCAAAGGAGTAGTGGTCCTTATGAGAAGTCCTGGATGCAGACATGAGAGGAGGCGACCAAGACTGGATGACAAGAGTGTCTCATGGAAGGATCAAAGGTTTTAGTAGGGATGGTATTTGGAGATTAATGAGGATTTTTTTGTTTTAATGTACAAATGTATAAATGACAGGCTTGTCAGAGGCAGCAGCATCAGAGAAACAGTAGGATAGGTGGGTGAAATAGGCAGCAAAGTTTAGTAGGGACTGGAGAGCTACTATTTTTTTTTTTGTTTTTTTTGGTAGGCTGCATCCACTTTCAAGCACGTCCTCCTAACACCCTTACTCAAGAAACCATCACTGGACCCTACTGCCCCCCTTCCCTCTCCCAACTACAAACCTATATTTCTTCCTACTGCACACAAACTTGGTGTGTCACCTGACTGCTAATTCCATGTTCCACACCATTGCTGTTTTTGTTTTTTTAAACCTTCATATTTATTTACTGGATTACCCTCCCAACCCTCCCAACCAACAAAAACAAAGTTCTGTTGAAACAAGTGAAAAAAATGAAATACACAAATAGCTAGTTTTTCATGATATAACCATTCGCTCCCTCAAAAAAAAAAAAAAAAAAGGATTAAATATTTTTCTTAAATATAAATTACTTTTATTAACAAAACGTGTTTCTGCAGTCTGCCCAATGCGCTGTGTGCCCACGAGATTAATATAGGATGCAGATAAAAAGCTGGATTAAAGCCCAGCAAAACTTAATATTGAACAAGTAAAACTCTCAATGTAATTTTGTTAATAAAATACTGTATAAGCATTACCTTTGGGACTGAACTTATCTAACTCTAAAACTCATTAGGCCTTATTTACAAAGCCAAAGGATTACAATACCCAATCCCTCATATGGCAGTAAATTCAGGGTACATGTGCTTCAATAAACCCTGAGAGAAGCACACAAAGTACAGATCACATAACAGGCAAATGGGAATGGACCAGCCAACATCTGTCTGTTTGTTGCACTATAAATATATATATATATGGGCAGCACTGTGGCATAGTGGTTAGCACTTCCGCCTTGCAACACTGGGTCCCTGGTTCGAATGTTTGTATGTTCTCCCCGTGTCGGCGTGAGTTTCCTCTGGGCACTTTGGTTTCCTCCCACATCCCAAAAACATACAGATAAGTTAATTGGCTCCTCCCCAAATTGGCCCTAGACTATGATACATACAGTACATAATATAGACATAAGACTATGGTAGGGATTAGATTGCGAGCCCCTCTGAGGGACAGTTAAGTAAGTGACAAGACAATATATACTCTGCACTGTGCTGTGTAAGATGTTGGCGCTATATAAGTACTAAATAAAATTTAAAAAAGTTACTTTACAGGACAGCATCTGTTGTGATTTATGACTGGCTGCGTGTCATCTGCCCGACCCTATTGATTGCGTCCGTGTGTGACAGACTTTTCTTGTCACTCACTGTCTGTCACACGAGTTAGTTATCAACTACTACACTACTACTAGGTATGCTGTCCTTGACAAAGGCTGGACCCCAGCGACCAGCCTGCCCTAACTGAGCTCACTCTTCACTCCAGGGACCGCGAGCGCTTTGAGGGATGTGGTTGCCAAGTTTGAGGAGGAGATGATGGGGACATGCAAGGAGGAGGAGGAGGAGTTTGAGGTGGAGGAGTTTGTTGTCGGCGCACAACAATCTGATTTTCATGAGGAGGAGGAGGGGCCTGATGCAGGGGATGTTGGGACAGAAGAGTTGGTTGGGGGCTCAGAGGAGATGTTTGGAGATGATGATGATGAGGTGCTGGATCGTCCCTATGTGCCACCACCAGCACAGTTGGGTGAACGCAGCTCATCATCGGCGCAGGAGGCGTCTCTGGCACAGATGCGCGGCAGCAGCATGGTGGTCAGCACAGGGCGTGGAAGGCAGGAGCCACAGCCTGCTACTTCAGCCATTACCACCACCACCCACAAGAAAGCTCCTCCAAGCAAAGAGAAAAAAACACAGCCCTCCAAAGGGAAAAAAGCTCCTCAGCCCTCAAGCTTGAAGGGCAAGTTAAAATCCCCAGTCTGGCGTTACCTCACTGTGTGCGCTGACAATAAGACCCGTGCCGTTTGCCACAGTTGCGGTGACAGCCTGAGCAGATATCGGGATCTGAACAAGTTGGGTACCTCGTGCCTGTAGACCCACTTGCAGAGCAAACATTTTGAGGACTACAGTGAATTTCTGAGGCAGAGGGACAGTGGCGCAGGCAGTGGTCAGAGCCAGACAGCCACTGCACAGCCTTCAGCAGCAGCAGCATCCCAGCCTCCTGCTCATCCAGCATCAGCAGCAGGAGCACAGAAACTCACTGCTCCCCCCCGGGCAGCCAGTCCTCAGTGGCCTCAACTGCTCCCTCCACAGTCGCCTCCTCTTCCTGCCATGCAGGCAAACGCAGCCAGACCCTTCTCAGCGAGTCATTTCCCGGTGTGACCAAGGTTCTGCCTCCCACCAACAGGCGCATCCGGGTGCTGAACGGGTTGCTTGCCCGGGCCATGTGCTCCCAGCTCCTGTCATACTCCTTTGTGCAGGAGAGGAGTGACATGAGAATGCTCCTGCAGTATGGGATCCCGGAGTGGCAAATTCCCAGCCGCCACTATTTCTCCCGCACGGCGATCCCAGCACTGCACCTGTTCGCTATGGCGAACGTGGGCCACTCGCTCGATCATGCCGTGAGTGAGCGGATCCACATCACCATGGACTCCTGGAGCAGCCGTTTCGGGACAGACCGCTACCTGTCCATCACGGCTCACTGGGTCAGCCTGGCGGAATGCGCCAGCGAGGAAGCAGCAGGTCCATCCTCGGGCGCATCAGCAGCATCAGCACCAGTTGTCCACTATGTGGTGCCACCACACGGGGTCAGGGGAAAAGCAGCAGCTCCCTCCCCAAGCAACCCCGCCTCAACAGCAGCGTGAAGGCCCGCCATTGCCAAGCACTGCTGGAGATGAGAAGCCTGGGGAAGAACAGTTTGATGGCAGCCAACATGCTCCGCTACCTGAGGGAGCAGGAGAAGATGTGGCTGACCCCCAGAGGCTTCAGAGTCGATTTGGTATTGTCTGACAATGCAGCCAACCTGCTGACTGCCATCACCAGGGGACACTTGACCCACGTCCCATGCTTGGCCCACGTCCTGAACCTGGTGGTGCAGAAGTTCATGCGCACCTACCAGGGCATGGACAATCTTTTGGAAGCGGCTCGAAAAATTGTGCGTAGTTTCCATCACTCAGCCGCTGCCGCAGCCTGTGCACAGACCCCAGGGTTAAGCAGATGCGGGTTCGGGAGGATGCCTGCATAAGCATTATCCTGGACCCACGGCTGAAGAGGAAGGTGGGTCAGTTCCTGCCTGCTGGAGACCATGAGCAGCGAACAAGGGAGTTGCAGCAGATCCTTGTTCGGCAATTGTAGGAAGCCTTCCCCCAGCCTTCCACCCCCTCTGTCCCTGTCCAGCCAGCGCAGCAGCCGGTTCCTGCAGCCAGCAGCAGCAGCAGCATCAGGTGCCCAGGAGAACTGCTGTCCTTGACAAAGGCACTCTACATGATGGTAGAGCAGCCGAGAGAGGAGGTGCGTGCAGCAGCATCCTCCTCTCAAAGTCACAGCCAGCACCTGACCCAGATGGTGGCTGACTACATGGGGTCCTTCAGTGGGCTTAACACCAGCGAGGAGCCTGTGCACCCCTTGGAGTACTGGGCCGAGCACTTGCAGATCTGGAGTGAGCTGGCGAAGTACGCCCTGGAAGTCCTGTCTTGCCCTCCTTCCAGCGTGCTGTCTGAGAGGTGCTTCAGTGGTCACCGAGAAGCGCTCTCGTCTGTCCCCAGAGTCCGTGGACAGACTCACTGAGCCAGATTTATCAAAGCATTACCGACAGTTTCTAAAACTGTTCTAACCAGCAGAAGAACAGTTCTGCATGATAGTAAGAAACTTTCCAAAGCCTATGTAATAGCGGCAGTTTAGCATGGATTTCTAGAGCTACACTACAGTTAAGAATAGTGCAAATCCATTCCTTAACTGCTGAAGATTAAGAAGTGCTCATTAGCAGTTCTACAGGCTAGATGTGATTTGTGAAGGGCTCCTCACTCAGAGCTTGCTGACGGCAGGTGTGTTGGTTACCTCAGCAACAGCAATTCCCCTCACACACTGCACTGCCTGAGAGACCTTCCTAGCTCCTTCTATTCCTTACAGTTTAAGAAGGAATCTGCACTATCTAATGATGTCTTAAGATGCCTGAGACAGTTCTGCATGGATTTCTAAAACCTACCAATATTTTGTCTCAGACACTCTTGATAAATCTGTCCCACATTCCTTAAGATCAACCAGGCCTGGATTGAAGGCGCGTTCCAGGCACCTGTTGTCAGCGACAGGAGGACATGAGGTGCCTGGGAATTATTTTTTCAACCTTCAGTCCCCTGCTAATTTGGCCTGGTTTTTCTGTAGGTGCTGTGGTACCACCGCTAGGTGCCATGGCCCGTTACATGGTATACTGCCTGTCACACGTTACTCCTCCTCCTCCTGCTGCTGTATTTAACCTCCTGCTGTCTGTGTTGCCACCGCCAGGGTACACACAATTGTACGCTGCTGTCATGCGCCACTAGCTATTACGCCACTACAATATCTAAATTTTTTGGTCAAAAAAAAAATATTCTGAGGTGTCTGGGTTGAAAACTGTGCTGTCCCAGTTGTGTATTGGACACGATGTGGGCTTCACGACTGCTGTCTGGAACCTCCTGCTGTTGGTGTTTATTTACAGCCGTGGTACCAACGCTAGGTCCATGGCCCGTTACATTGCCTGCTGCCACACGTCACTCCTCCTCCTCCTCCTGGTGCTGTATTTAACCTCGCGTGAACTTTCGCGAACCGCAATAGACTTCAATGGGGAGGCAAACTTTGAAAACTAGAAACATTTATGCTGGCCACAAAAGTGATGGAAAAGATGTTTCAAGTGGTCTAACACCTGGAGGGGGCATGGCGGACTGGGATAGATGCCGAAAGTCCTGGGGAAAAATCTGGATTTGACGCAAAGCAGCGTTTTAAGGGCAGAAATCACATTGAATGCTAAATTGCAGGCCTAAAGTGAAACATCTTGCATGTGTATACATCAATCAGGGAGTGTAATTAGAGTACTGCTTCACACTGGCACACCAAACTCACTGTGTAACGCACCGCAAACAGCTGTTTGCGTAGTGACGGCCGTATTGGACTGGTGTGCACCATGACGAGAGTGGAGGTGACGGCTGCTTTCCAGCACATATGGTTGCCGGGCTGAGGTAGCTGAATGACAGAACAGTGACTGTCCACTGAGTGCACTGAGAACAACAGGTAGGTAGGTATATGCAGTGATGGGTATTACAATGTGCACCTGTCACACACAGACAGGTAGCGGACAGGCACAGTGACACTGCGTGCGCTCAACTCATGTAGGTAGGTGGGTGCACTGTGAACAACAGGTAGGTAGGTAGGCTTATGCAGTAATGGGTATTACAATGTGTACCTGTCACACACAGACAGGTAGTGGACAGGCACAATGACACTGCGTGCACTCAGCTCACGTAGGTAGGTGGGTGCACAGTGAACAACAGGTAGGTATATGCAGTGATGGGTAATGTTCACCTGTCACACACACAGGTAGTCACTGAATGTGCTGGGCCTAGCAGTGGCACACACAGTATGAATTATCAAGGCTGTCTATGCAACACAAGTGTCAGTGGGACACACAGAAAAAAAAATATAGATCACAAGAACAAGATTAGCTCTCAAAAGAGCTGTTGTGGGGTGCTATTTTAGCAATAAGAATCAGCAAGGAGCAAGCTAAGAAGCCTACAAGAGCCTAACTAATGTTTCCCTATGAGAGAGTCTGCAGCAGCTGTCCCTTCCCTATTTACTGCAGGCACACGAGTGAGTAAAATGGCCGGCGATGCCTGCCTTATATAATGGGGGGGGGGGAGTGGCTGCAGGAGGGAGTGTAACCTGATTGGCTACAATGTGCCTGCTGACTGTGATGCAGAGGGTCAAAGTTGACCCTAATGGTGCACTATGGAGGCAAATCGAACTTCCGGTAAAGTTCCCGGAAGTTCGCCTGGAACCATTCACCTGCGAACCGTTCGGGCCATCTCTAACAGTGAGTATGCAGCATTTGTAAAACATAGTGCCAGTTATTTCTACACATTTATACTGGATGCAAGTATGGAGATAAAAACATGAGCAGTGTGTGCCTAAGGATACGATTAAAATGTTGAATGCTGGCTGTATGGTACAATTTGATAATTGCAGTGTTGTTTGCTAGTAGCAGTCCAATAATGCTGTTCAATAGTGTTAACTGAGCAAATGAATTTTGCTTTGCACCTAATTTTATTAAATGAATGTAAAAAATAATTTTGCAATCCATTCCACACTTCTGAAATGCGCTTGTAGCGGTGTTTAGATTTTACATTTGTTTATCTTCTGCAATAAATGTGCCTCCAGCAATGTAAGCTAGCAGAGCAATCCTTTGGACTACTTACTGTTCACTTCTCTGTTTTCAAGTGAAGCACAGCTTTCCTTCTTCACTGCCTGACTTCCAGCCAAGAATCGCTCAAGCACACCCTTGTTTTCCATTTAAAGTGAACCCGAGGTGAGAGTTATATGGAGGCTGCCATATTTATTTCATTTCAAGCAATACCAGTAGCTTGGCAGCCCTGCTGATCCTCTTCCTCTAATGCTTTCAGCCATAGACCCTGAACAAGCATGCAGCAGATCAGGTGTTTCTAACATTATTGTCAGATCTGACAAGATTAGCTGCATGCTTGTTTCAGTTATGTGATTCAGACACTACTGCAGCCAAATAGACCAGCAGGGCTGCCAGGGATCTGGTATTGTTTAAAAGGAAACAAATATGGCAGCCTCCATATCACGTTCACTTCCGGTTCACTTTAACTTTATAGATGGTTACCAGGTACATTCTGCAATGAAAATGAAATTCTCCTGACCCAAACAAGTTCATCTGAGCAGCAGATAACAATAAAACAATCCACTGAGATTGGTTCCAGAACAGAATTAACTATTTTAACTAAAATGTAATAAACCCTCTAAGCCGTGTTAGGTTTCCTTTCCTGTCCATCTGTATTGGTGGATTTAAAGAGGAACATTATCCAAGGATTGACCTTCATCCCCATCAGTAACTCATACCCCCTCTCCAATGAGAAATCTTTACCTTTACTTGCATAGATCATCGGGGAAGTGGGGGGGGGGGGGGGGGGAGGGCGGCGGGTGTCCTTCCTGTGAATCTTGTTGCATTGTGAGAGATAACCTCTGTTTCAAGCTCCCAGGCAACCAGTATCTCCCTCTGTGCATATGTGTATCTATGAAAAACAACCTTTTAGCCTAGTCGATAGTTATAGATTATGGCAATTGGCACTATCTAGCTTCTTACTTGTCTGCCAGTAGTAAAGATGGTGATGTGCAGGCTCTTTGTGAATAAAACAACATGTATGAATTACATGCAGAAAATCGATTATATTTTGGTCTCACTTCTGTTTTTTAACTTCTCACTTTGCAATGTATTGATATATCTCCCCCCCCCCCCCACACACACACACACACGCACACACACACACACACTATTTTTCACTTAAGTTCCTCTTTAAGCTTTACTGTTCCGACCTCTTACATTTACAGCCTCCAGCTTGAAAGTTAAGAGATAAGAGCTGGAGAATGATTTCATTAATAATGATTAATATTTTAATTGATTTGTACCAAATGGTGGATCAAGATGGAGGATCCTCTCAGCCATGGCCCAGAGCTCCGACAGCATAGTCCTCCACTGATGGTGGGCATAGGAGTTAGTTGGACAGCCTTGGTGTGGTGTGTACTGTGGTATGCCTGGTATTAAGCTTTACTTAGATATCCAACTGACCTAAAATCAGACCAATTAGAGTAGTTCATCCACCCTGACTATTATGTATATGGAACCCCTTATATGTGTGTCCAAAGCTTAAATTCTAGATTCAATAAAAGCACTGGGTGCTGTAATATGTGCATGAAAAAGGGATGCAACGAAATTTGGGCACCCAATTTCAGCTAGTATACAGGTGTCCAACTCCAGACCTCGATGGCCATATCCATGTCAGTGTTTAGGATGGAGTGAGAAATAAAGAAATGTGTTCTACCTGATGGACCACACCTTTCCTGATTCAGTCCCATCAATTAATTTGAGTGTGCCAAAAATGTGTGAGGAGACCTCAGCCCTTGAGGACTGGAGTTCAACATCCCTGGACTAGTAGAATATTGGCAAATTTTACTAATATTCTGCAATTTAAAAGTTTAAATTTTCAGAGTAAAACATCTGAAAAGAATACCAATATTTTGCTACAACTTAACCTAACACTACTCTCACACAGAATCCTCCCTTAGGCCCAGCGCACACCGAGCGGTTTTGGATGCGATCCGCCAGCCGCATCCGCCTGTAAATCCGCTTGGGTAATGTATTTTAATGGGATGGTGTACACTGGCGATTTGAGGTTTGTATCAAACAGCAAACATGCCTCCTGCTGCACGTTTGCGGTTTGCAGAAGCGTTTCTGCCTTAATGTAAAGAATAGGGAAAATGCAAACCACTCTGAAAAACGCTACTTCAGAGCGGTTTGCAAGGCGTTTTTGTTACAGAAGCTGTTCAGTACAGCTTTTACTGTAACAATATGTGTAATCTGCTACACAAAAACGCACCCAAAACCGCTAGGTATGTTTAGAAATCCTCTCTAAACATGCCTAGAATCGCTCTGAAATCTGCCCCCAAAACCGCTAGCGTTTTGCAGATCTGCTAGCAGTTTTGGTGTGCACTGGGCCTTATTGATGCCTAACTGTAACCATCCCACCGCTACACCTAACATTTAGAAAAACACCCCCCCTGCCATGACCATCCTCCCCATGCTTAAACCTTAAAAACAGCCCTGCATGCCGGACACTAAACACCGCCCCCCACCCCCCGGCTTCACCATTCTGCCGCCATTATGATAAAGTTGGCACAGGCACAATTATAAGTAGCGGCTATTGTGTGAAATGTGCTCTTTATCGTGTGTCCTTAGTGGGAAATTGTCTATTAATCGAGCATGCAAATTTCACAATACAGCCGCTATTTATAATGGAACCTATGGTGGCGCGCAAGTTTCTTGCAATATCCAGTGCCCAAATTTCCAGATTCGGCTATAATATTTTACTATTTATTACTATGGCAAAAGGTATTGAGGAAACCACTGTACATATTAGCCAGGGTAGGGTTGCTTAAAGAGAGTCTGAAGTGTTTCTTTTTTCTCTTTTTATTAATCAGTCATCTTTAGCACTAAGATACAAGTTGATTCACCTCTTCCCTGTGGCAGAGCAAGGTATTTATCCCCCTGAAATACTTTGCAGGTCGTAGATTTTGTTGCCCAGGGGAGGCAGAGCTGTGCGCAGTAGCTCTGCCTCTTATCTAGTCAATCTCCCCTGATCTCCGCCTCTTCCCGCCCCACTCAGTGACAGAAGACTAAAAGGGGTGGGGAGAGGCGGAGAACAGCAGAGATTAACTGGAGAAGAGGCAGAGCTACTGTGCAAAGCTCTGCCTCTTCTAGGAAGCAAAATTCTGCAATCACAGAATAGTATCCCGGTATTTCAGGGGGATAAATACCTTGTTCTGCTGCGGTATTGCAGTGAATCAGGTTGTATCTTAATGCTGAAGATGACTGCTTAATAAAAAGAGAAAAAAAATAACACTTCAGACTCTCTTTAACTGTGTGCTCTGATGTGGAGACAGGTGGATAGCATTATTAATCCTTGCCTTTTATTACCAGGCACCTCACTGGATCAAAGAGTGGTTGAAGGTCACCGATGCCTACCAACAGTGAATGTGGTGCTTTGTGGTCTTCTTTATATTATTATTATTATTTTGTATTTATATAGCGCCGACATATTACGCAGTGCTGTACAGTGTATATATATATTTTGTCTTGTCACTAAGGTAAGTCCACCATTACCTTAGTACAGTATACGCTATTGTAAGTATTTTAATTTATTTACCCTGGCACTTATGTTTTTCCTGTTGTGAGCTAACAAAGAACTACAGTCAGGTCCATAAATATTGGGACATCAGCACTATTCTAACTTTTTTTTGGCTCTATACACAACCACAATGGATTTGAAATGAAACGAACCCGATGTGTTTTAACTGCAGCCTGTTAGCTTTAGTTTGAGGATATTTACATTCAGGGACATTGCTAGGATTCTAAAGGTGGCCACAAATGATCCAATTTCTAGTGAAAAATAAATTTGAGTGATCAGGAAAATTCAGATCTGAAGAAATATTGTTTGCTACACCATCAACGAACTGAACTTTGCTTTCTATCTATCACAACCAACTAGAAAATCCAAATTTTTCGGACGGCTATTTTTATAATCATTCGTAATCGTTTGTGCCCTTCAATGGAGATTATTTACAACCAATCCAATTAGAATTTCTGATCGTTCGATTGTTCAGTAGAAATTGGACCATTAGTGGCCACCTTAAGAGATCCGGGGCACTTTTGGGCTCTCCAGCCAAAAAATGGGTGTGGACATGCACTGGAATGTGGGTGTGGTCATGGGTGGAGCCAAATTTACATTAATTTAACAGCAGTCTGAGTAGGCCTGCCCAGCAAAATGTTTGATGAAGCCCCCTCTCCATTAATACAAAAAAATGCAGCATATCACATAAATAGGCAGTTTCACTTAAAGAGAATCTGTATTGTTAAAATCGCACAAAAGTAAACATACCAGTGTGTTAGGGGACATCTCCTATTCCCCTCTGTCACAATTTCACCGCTCCTCGCCGCATTAAAAGTGGTTAAAACAGTTTTAAAAAGTTTGTTTATAAACAAACAAAATGGCCACCAAAACAGGAAGTAGGTTGATGTGCAGTATGTCCACACATAGAAAATACATCCATACACAAGCAGGCTGTATACAGCCTTCCTTTTGAATCTCAAGAGATCATTTGTGTGTTTCTTTCCCCCCTGAGGGGGGAGTTCATAGCAGAACCACAACACTGAAGAACTTGGCAGCCTTCCAGACACAGGCTGACAAGTCTGACAAGAGAGAGATAAGTTGATTTATTACAGAGATGGTGATAGTAGAAAGTGCTGCAGTTAGCCAGAACACATTAGAATAGCTTTTGGAACTTGTAGGATGATAAAAAACAGGATGCAATTTTTGTTACGGAGTCTCTTTAAAGTGAACCAGAGATGAAGCATTCTCATGTATTTTACCTACAGCCCTGGTAAAATCCCTGACTGAGCATTCAGTCTAGCTTTTCTCAAAAATCATTTCTTGAGAAAAGCTAGACTGAATGCTCAGTCAGGGATTTTATCAGGGCTGATAACAAGCAAGCTGAGCAGTGAAGAATGACAGAGAGCAGGGTAGGTGTTTTCTCTAATGTTCCCACTCTCTGGTTCACTTTACACATAACTAGGCAGAATTACCTGGCTTCTGTGCTGGCTGGTCCGGCTTTGTGCCAGGTGAGCTGGCCTGCTGCCAGTCCCCCCATAGCATTCCCTGACTTTCTACTGTCTCATGCTTCCACGGATTTCTCTTTGAGGCATCACGACTTCCAGCATGTCCCCATAGAAGAACCACAGCTCTCTGCATGCCCCTTTAAAGGCATCAAGACAAGACAAGACAAATAACATTTATATCGCGCTTTTTTCCTGGCGGACTCAAAGCACCAGAGCAGCAGCCACTAGGGCGCGCTCTATAAGCAGTAGCAGTGTTAGGGAGACTTGCCAAAGGTCTCCTACTGAATAGGTGCTGGCTTACCGAACAGGCAGAGCCGAGATTCAAACACAGGTCTCCTGTGTCAGAGGCAGAGACCTTAATCATTACACCATCCAGCCACCGAGAAAGCACCTAGCATGTCATCACAGCACCCAACATGCCCACATAGAGGCACCATAGCACCCAGCATACCTCCCATTGCTGTGTGCTGTGGCACCTTGCTGGGTGCTATAGTGTCATGCTGGATGCTATGGTGCCTCTATGGGGCACGCTGGGTGCTGCAGTGCCATGCTGGGTGTTGTATAGTGCTATTCTGGGTGCTGTGTAGCCTCTGTGGGGCATGCTGGGTACTGTGTGGTGCCATGCTGGGTGCTGTGGTGCCTCTACTCTGCCTGGAGGACATCCGGGGCACCGCAGCATAGATCAGGGGCACGTGCCACTGATCTTTGAGGCTAGCAACGCCTCTGTTTACATCCAAATCAGGTGAACGGTGTAGGAATTACAACAGTTTGCATATGTGTTACTCACTTGTTAAGGGACCGAAAGTAAGGGAACAGAATAAAAATCATAAATAAAACTTTCACTTTTTAATACTTGGTTGCAAATCTTCTGCTGTCAATTACAGCCTGAAGTCTGGAACGCATAGACATCACCAGACGCTGGGTTTCATTCCTGGTGATGCTCTGCCAGGCCTCTGCTGCAACTATCTTCAGTTCCTGTTTGTTCTTGGGACACTTTCCCTTCAGTTTTGTCTTCAGCAAGCATTTCAAATCCATCGTGGTTGTGTATAGAGCCAAAAATGTTAGAATTGTGTCGATATCCCAATATTTATGGTCTTGACTGTATGTTTACGGTGCCTCCTGTTAGCTAAATATATGCTATGTAATACAACAAATGAAGTTTATAGTTGCTAAATGGAGAGTTCTAAGTTAAGTCTTTCATTAAACTGTCATCAGAGTGTGAATGACTACCTATTTCTAAAGAGGCTTCAAAGTTTCCAAATTAACAGCAGCCAGAATTGCATGCCAACCTTTTCCTAGATTGTTTGTTAGCTATAAGGATAATCTAAAATATTGAACACAACTTCACATAAGATAAACGATGCCTTGTAATTAAATTTGAAATGGGTTATCAAATCCTTGGAAGTTTCCATGGCAACCTTGGCTATCTTGCAAACTAGTTCATGTAAATTGGAAGCAGGCAGCGCTGTACGCAGCAATGTTTAACAACCATTTTGTTTTGTTTTTGTTTAGCTTTTGCTTCATACTGTATATCCACACCTGCATCTCAGTGTCCTCATTACACATTAGCCAGGAGACATGCTCCAGCACTAAAATACAGGAATTTACACACGCTCTAGTTGTGAATAATAGGGTGGGTCAAAACTGGGAACATTTGTCTTTTTTTTGCAGAAAATAGACGAAGTATAATTTGTGCAGGTGAGAATCACACATGTGGTAGCCTTGTGTGCTCTCAGCTAATGTGAGACAAAACTAATGAACTGTTCCACTGCATACCTAGAAAAAGTTACAACTATTTGAGAAAATGTAAGAAAATATTTTACAATGACTACATTTTAATGTTTCTATCAAATACTTTGGATAAAGCAGGACTACAAGCCGACATAAATAATAATAATCATCATCATTTGTCGTTAATGAGCAAAACTGATCATTTCTTTCTTGCAGAGATTTTGGTGAAACCTTTCCTGTTGCAATTCCACTTTAAAGAGGAATTCCAGTGAAAATAATGTAATAAAAAAAGTGCTTCATTTTTACAATAATTATGTATAAATGATTTAGTCAGTGTTTTCTCATTGTAAAATCTTTCCTCTCCCCGATTGACATTCGTACATGTATTACATGGTGACATTTTTACTGTGGGCAGGTTATGTAGCTGCTCCTAGCTGTTTTGGCTGTTAGAGACAGCTGTAAACAGCCAATTCCTGTCTGTGAACATTGTTACATTGTGGCAGTTTGCCCAGAGTACCGCGGTACTCAGAGCTTCTTGTGGGAGGGGTTTCAGCACAAAATCAGTCATACAGCGCCCCCTGATGGTCTGTTTGTGAAAAGCATTATATTTCTCATGTAAAAGGAGGTATCAGCTACTGATTGGGATAAAGTTAAATTCTTGGTCGGAGTTTCTCTTTAAACTGAATGCAGTAAATGCAATGAAGGGAAGGGATTTAAAATCTTCCAAAAAAGAGTAGAAAAGCAAGTCTTAACCCATTTTGGTATGCTCTTAAAGAGAGTCTGAAGCCAATAAAATTAGCTCTATCTTTATCTATCTATCTATCTATCTATCTATCTATCTATCTGTCTGTCTGTCTGTCTGTCTGTCTGTCTGTCTGTCTGTCTGTCTGTCTGTCTGTCTATCTATCTATCTATCTATCTCTATCTTTATTTACTTCTCCCCTTCACCATTATTAGCAAAGATGATTTGCCGCATTCCCACAGCAAAAACAAGGTCTTTATCCCCCCCAAAATCCCGAGGCACAATTCCAGGATTTTCCAGGTCGTGGATTTTGCTGCCCGGTGGAGGCAGAGCTTAGCGCTGTAGCTCTGCCTCCAGTACAGTCAATCTGCGCTGATCGCTGCCTCTCCTTGCCCCTCTCAGTCTTCTTTCACAGAGAGGGGCGGGGAGAGGCGGAGATTGACTAAACTGGAGACAGAGCTACAGCGCAAAGCTCTGCTTCCTCCTGGAAGTAACTGAGGATTTTGCCACGGCTAAAGACATTGTTATGCCACAGGGATGCGGCGAATCATGTTTGCTGGTAATGCTGAGCAGGAGAGGTAAATAAAAAGAGCTAGTTTTATTGGCTTCAGACTCTCTTTAATGTCTCGTAGTACCTGGACCCAGGCCCAGACACGACCGATTTCATTTTAACCAAAATTTAAGAAGAACAAAAGTTTGCTTCCTTAAAACAGAAAGAATTTGCGATAATTCAGGTTGGAGTGAGCTTGAGATGTCTCCCAGTGCATCGCTGCTGAGTATATGCAAATTAAAAACACACGATTGGTTTGCACGATTGCCAGGGGCTCCGGACCTCTTTATGCATGGCATGGATTAATTTGGCTCTATGGAGTAGGGCTTGTAACCAAAATTTATAATTGCATTTTTTTTCACGATAAAATAAATGCATTTTTAATTAAAATAACATTTTTCTTGCTATGTGTTAATGCCTTTTAAATGTGCGATGCTGGAAAACATTTTCCTGACGTTTTCATAGATGACTATGTTGAATGCGCTCTTTCTGCATAATAATCATGCAAAGTATTTCTGAGTGAGGCTGCATACACACATCCAATATTGATTGGTCAATGATGGGCTAATTTTACCACTTCCATGGTGCGTGAAGTAGTGATGCTCGGATACCCCTTTTTATTATTCGAGTTTGGTCGAATTCGAATAGTAAATTATTCGAATTCAGTCGAATATTCAAGTCGAATATTTTTTACTATTCGATTCGACCTCGGACTTCGAGCTCACTATTCGAGTCGGTATTCGAGCTCATTATTCGAGCTGACTATTCGAATTGGCCTTAAATAGCTTCCAAGACTTGTTTTGAGGGTGAATGATGCAAGAAACATCTTTTTTTTCCAAGTAACAACAGCAAGTGATTATGTGGGGATGTTCCTTTAAAAAAAAAAAAGGTGGAAAGAGAAGAGAAGTTGTGTCCAAAATTCTGTTCAGTAGTGTATATACTTCTTCTTCTTCTTCTTCTTCTTCATCTTCTATATCTTCTTCTTCTTCTTCTTCTATATCTTCTTCTATATCTTCTTCTTCTTCTTCTATATCTTCTTCTATATCTTCTTCTTCTTCTTCTATATCTTCTTCTTCTATATCTTCTTCTTCTTCTTCTTCTATATCTTCTTCTTCTTCTATATCGTCTTCTTCTTCTTCTTCTTCTTCTTCTTCTTCTTCTTCTTCTTCTTCTTCTTCTTCATCTTCATCTTCTTCTTCTTCTTCATCTTCTTCTTCATCTTCTTCATCTTCTTCATCATCTTCTTCATCATCATCTTCTTCTTCTTCATCTTCTTCATCATCTTCTTCTTCTTCTTCTTCTTCTTCATCTTCTTCATCTTCTTCATCTTCTTCATCTTCATCTTCTTCATCTTCTTTTTCATCTTCATCTTCTTCTTCTATATCTTCTTTTTCTATATCTTCTTTTTCTATATCCTCTTCTTATTATTATTTTTCTATTTCGTCTTCTTCTTTTTCTATATCTTCTTCTTCTTCTCCTTCTTCTTCTTCTTTTTCTATATCTTCTTCTATATCGTCTTCTTCTTCTTCACTTATTTCTCTTTTATATATATTTTTTTAAAGAAATGCAGCTATTTTTGAGCGTAATAAATAGCTTGTGGCGCACGCATGTTGGAAGCGCCATTGTATGTGCTCCCTGGCAGTGGAAACACACAGACAGCAGGAGGTAAATTCAGCAGCAGCAGCAGGAGGAGGAGGATGATTGTGTGGCAGCAGGCAGTCAATGAGGCAGGCAGCGAGACATAATAGGCTGTGTGGTACCTAGCGGTGGTACCAGGCCGTAAATACACAGCATGAGGTTCCAGACAGCGGTCGTGAAGCCCACATCATGTCCAATACACAACTGGGACAACACAGTTTTCAACCCGGACACCTCTAAAAATAATATCACAAAGTATTAATAAAAAGTATATATATTTTTTTTGTTTTTTTAAAGAAATGCAGCTATTTTTGAGCGTAACAAATAGCTGGTGGCGCATGGTGGAAGCGCCATTGTATGTGCTCCCTGGCAGTGGAAACACACAGACAGCAGGAGGTAAATTCAGCAGCAGGAGGAGGAGGATGAGTGTGTGGCAGCAGGCAGTCAATGAGGCAGGCAGCGTGACATAATAGCCCTGGTACCTAGCGGTGATACCAGGGCTGTAAATAAACACAACAGGAGGTCCCAGACAGCGGTCATGCAGCCCACATCGTGTCCAATACACAACTGGGACAACACAGTTTTCAACCCGGGCACCTCAGAAAAATTAAACCTTTTTTTTTTTTTTTTTTTTAATGGTTTACTTTTTTTTTTTTTTTACAGCAAATTACACAGATATAGCTATTGTTGGACGTAATAGCTGGTGGCAGAGTGGCAGCAGAAGGTAATTCTGTGTACCCTGGCAGTGGGAAACACAGACAGACAGCAGCAGCAGCAGCAGGAGGAATGGAGGAGTAATGAGAGTAGCTATTGTTGGACGTAATAGCTGGTGGCAGAGTGGCAGCAGAAGGTAAATCTGTGTACCCTTGGCAGTGGGAAACACAGACAGGCAGCAGCAGCAGCAGCAGGAGGAATGGAGGAGTAGTGTGAGTGTGGCAGCAGGTAGGTAGGCAGCGTGACATAATAGCCCTGGTACCTAGCGTTGATACCAGGGCTGTAAATAAACACAACAGGAGGTCCCAGACAGCGGTCGTGCAGCCCACATCGTGTCCAATACACAACTGGGACAACACAGTTTTCAACCCGGGCACCTCAGAAAAATTAAACTTTTTTTTTTTTTAATGGTTTACTTTTTTTTTTTTTTACAGCAAATTACACAGATATAGCTATTGTTTGACGTAATAGCTGGTGGCAGAGTGGCAGCAGAAGGTAAAATCTGTGTACCCTTGGCAGTGGGAAACACAGACAGGCAGCAGCAGCAGCAGGAGGAATGGAGGAGTAGTGTGAGTGTGGCAGCAGGTAGGTAGGCAGCGTGACATAATAGCCCTGGTACCTAGCGTTGATACCAGGGCTGTAAATAAACACAACAGGAGGTCCCAGACAGCGGTCGTGCAGCCCACATTGTGTCCAATACACAACTGGGACAACACAGTTTTCAACCCGGGCACCTCAGAAAAATTAAACCTTTTTTTTTTTTTTAATGGTTTACTTTTTTTTTTTACAGCAAATTACGCAGATATAGATATTGTTTGACGTAATAGCTGGTGGCAGAGTGGCAGCAGAAGGTAAAATCTGTGTACCCTTGGCAGTGGGAAACACAGACAGGCAGCAGCAGAAGGGCAGTACACAGAAGCCCACTGTAGATGTAAAATGTGTGGCTGCAGGTGACGTAATAGTCAAAGTGAACCAGGCTGGCTTAGTGAGCAGGATCCAGGAGGTGGTAAAGGGTGGTAAGGCACATTAACGATGGTTCTTCCGGCAGCCAGTTCATGTCCCCCTCTCGCCGACAACAGGGGCCAGGAACTCGCCTTCCACCCACGCCTGGTTCATCTTGAGAAACGTCAGTCTGTCCACAGACTTGTGACCACGCCACCAGCTGCACTGAAGCAGCGCTCGGACAGCATGCTGGAAGGGGGGCAGGACAGCACTTCCAGGGCGTACTGCGCCAGCTCGCTCCAGATCTCCAGGTGCTTGACCCAATACTCCATGGGATCAACAGGGGCATCGCTGTCAAGCCCGCTGTAGGACCCCATGTAGTCAGCCACCATGCGGGTCAGGTGCTGGCTGTGACCGGAGGAGGATGCTGCTGCATGCACCTCCTCTCTAGTCACTGCTGCCTGAGCCTCTACAGTCATGTAGAGCTCGTTGCTGAGAGACAGCAGGTCTGTGGGGCGCTTGCTGCTGGATGCAGGCACCTGCTGCTGCCTCTGTGCTGGCTGGACAGTGGGGGTGGAAGGCTGGGGGAAGGCTTCCTCCAAGCGCTCAACAAGGGCCTGCTGCAAGCTCCTTATTTGTTGCGCTGGGTCTCCTCCTGCAGGCGGCAGGAACTGGCTCAACTTCCCCTTGAGGCATGGGTCCAACATCATGCTGATCCAGATGTCCTCCCTCTGCTTCATCTGGATCACCCTGGGGTCCTTGCGCAGGCACGTCAGCATGTGCGCTGCCATTGGGAAGAGGCGGGCCACGTGTGCTGGCACATCGATGGCAGTGCTGTCCTCATCCTCCTCCTCTGCCGCCTCATCCTCTCTCCACCCCCGCACCAACTCAGCTGCGCTGTGCTGATCCCCCTCATCAGCAGCAAGGTCAGGGACCTCCACCAAGTCCTCCTCCCCCTCAGAGGTGGACTGTGCAGCTGCTTGCCGCTCCTGCCGGTCCAAGGCTGCCGCTCCCTGTTCCAGCAAAGCATCGAGGGCCCTGTTCAGCAGACAAACCAGGGGCACCCACTCGCAGACCATAGCATGGTCCCTGCTCACCATGTTAGTGGCCTGCAGAAAGGGAGCTAGCACTAAGCACACCTGCTGCATGTGCCTCCAGTCATCATCGGGGACGATGGACGGGATGTTGCTGGTCTTGTCCCTTCTCTGACCGGCGGAAACAGGGTACTGGTTGACAGCGTGCTTCTGTTCAACCAGACGCTCCAACATCGCCAGGGTGGAGTTCCAGCGAGTTGGAACGTCAAGGATCAGCCGATGGCGTGGCAGCTCCAGCTCCTTTTGCACGTCTTCCAGGCTCGCACAGGCTGTCCATGGTGACGTGGACCCTTTCACCAACCGCGTGCTCCAGCCCTCGCTCCACATTGGCCATCACAAAGCGGTGCAGTGCAGGAATGGCCTTGCGGGTGAAAAAGTGTCTGCTGGGGAGCTGCCAGTCTGGGGCTGCACAAGCAAGCAGCGCACGCATGTCGCTCCCCTCCTGCACGAGCGTGTACGACAGGAGTTGGGAGCACATGGCCCGTGCCAGCAAGCTGTTCAGCTGACGCACGCGACGGCTGGGAGGCAGAGCCCTAACCACCCCCTGGAAGGACTCGCTCAAAAGGCTCTGGCGTGGCCTTTTGCTGGCACGGGAATCAGCGGACACAGCAGAGGAGGCCACTGAGGACTGGCTGCCAGAACAGGCCTCAGTGTCGGCGGCAGGAGTTGCAGAGGGGGGAGGAGCAGTGCGTTTCCGCACTCCTGCTGGTGCTGCTGGAGGAGCAGGAGGGCGGGTGGCTGCTTTTGCTGCTGCTGCTGCTGCTGAAGGCTGTGCAGTGATGGGTGTGGTGCCACTGCCAGCACCAGATGCCTCCAGCCTCTGGAACTCCTCATGCTGGTGGAAATGTTTCGCAGCAAGGTGGTTGATGAGCGAGCTGGTGCTGAACTTTAAGGGGTCTGCACCTCTGCTCAACTTCCGCTGACAGTGGTTGCAAGTGGCGTAATTGCTGTACACTGTGGGCATGGTGAAAAATCGCCAGATTGGTGACAAAAACAACTCCCTACGGCCTGGAGCCGCTGCTGCCTGTCTCCCTGTGGTGGTTGGGGCAGGGGCTTGGGTGCGGCTGGTGGTGGTACTGGCAGATGCTGCTGCTGCTGCTGCTGCTGAGCCTGAGACACCAGCAGGCTGTGGGACCTGCCTACTGCTGCCAATGCTTGCAATGATGCGCCTCCTTGCAAGGCCCACAAGCGCATCCTCCTCAGAGCTGCTGATGACGACATCCCCTGGAGCTGGTGGCACCCAGTCTTTGTCTGTCACCGTGTCATCATCATCATCCCCCTCCTGAAACATGTCCTGCTGGGATGATGACCCCCCAAACTCCTCTCCTGATGCATGGATGGGCTGCTTGACTGTCGCCACAGTCTTGCTGTCCAATCCCTCCTCCCCCAAAGTGCCCATCAGCATCTCCTCCTCAAGATCGCCAACAACAGCAGACAATTGACTCATGATGCCTGGGGTCAAAAGACTGCTGAATGACAGGTCGGCGACTGACGGTGAACTGGCCTCCTCCCCAGGCCCTGCTGGGCGGCTGCTGCGAACAGGGGTGGTGGTGGTGAGGGTGGAGGCCTCGGATGCAGAGCTGATGGCGGGCTGCTCATCCTCCGTCATCAGTTGCACCACAGTGTCTGCATCCTTTTCCTCAATGGGACATTTCCGACCCGGCTGGAGGAAAATAGGAGCAGGTACTACACGCTGCTGCTGCTGCTGTGTCTCTGCAGCGTGAGTTGCTCCAAGGCGTCCACGGCCAGTGGCTATAGGAGGAATGTTAGCCACTGACGCAACTGCTGCTGCTGCGGAACTGTGCATGGTGGCACGGCCGCGGCTTGCCACAATGCTGCTCCCTCTCCTCTTGATTCCCTTGCTGCCCTTCCCCTTGCCCAAACCGCGCTGGCTGCCACTTCCAGACATCTTTGATGTTTTGGGCGTAAACAAAAAAATTTTTTAAAAGGGCGGGTGAAAAAGTGGGGTACTTTAATGGAGTGGGTTGGTGGGTGAGGTGACACTAATCACTAAGTGATTAGATCGCTAAGTGATTACTAGTACAGTACTAATACAAAATACAATAATTCAGTAATCAGTATAAGTGTGAACAGTGAACAGTGAGTGTGTCCCCTAGTACACTAACTAGAAAATACAATAATCAGTAGTAATCAGATTAAGTAGAAGGAAATAGAGTGTGTGTGTGTACTGAGTGCACGCACACACACACGCAGGAGCTAGCCTATGAACAGTGACTGAGTGTCCCTAGGAGTAAGTAGTAAGTAAGTGTACAACTAGAAATTACAATAATCAGTAGTAATCAGAAGGAAATAGAGTGTGTGTACTGACAGTGCACGCACACACACACGCAGCGCAGGAGCTAGCCTATGAACAGTGACTGAGTGTCCCTAGTAGTAAGTAGTTACTAGTAAGTACAACTAGAAATTACAATAATCAATAGTAATCAGAAGGAAATAGAGTGTGTGTACTGCACGCACACACGCAGGAGCTATGAACAAACAGTGACAGTGAGTGTCCTAGTACAGTTACTACAAAATACAATCACTCAGTAGTAAAGGACAGCAGAAACACTGGTATAATAAACTAACAGAGGACAGGAGGACAGCTTCCCACACAGGCAAGGCCCTGAGGCCTAAAGCAGTGTAAGCTTGCCTGCAGCAGCTGTGTCTGTCTCTATGTAACACACAAGCTACTAACTAAAATACAATGTCTATCTAACTAACAACAATATAGGTGTGTATAGGAGGTGTATGTGAGCAAAAACACTAGGTAATTGACCACAATAGAGCTCTTGCTAAGCCAAAGCACAAAGGAGCAGATCTCTCTCTGTACAAAGTCAGGCAAGGACGGAAAAACGTAACATGGCGGCCGCTACTTATAGGGTAGGGGCTGGCCAGGGTCCCCCTCTGTGATTGGCTGCCGTCAGAGGGCCTGGGAGCCCTCTGATTGGCTCTAAGGACATCAATCTGGGCTATGACGCTATTCGAGCTCGGTATTCGAGCTCGAATAGCGCTGTTTGCTCGAATAGCTCAAATAGTGAATGGGCTATTCGAGTTCACTCGAATAGCCCATTCGAATAGCTGCAGCTATTCGAGCTCGGTATTCGAGCTCGAATAGCTGAAAAAGAGCTCGAATATTCGAGCTCTGCTGAGCACCACTGGCGTGAAGTCCAGCAGATTTTAAAGCGGACCCAAACCAAACATTTTTTTAATTCAAAATATTTAGTTGCACCACTCTGACACATACAAAGATAAATAAACACTCCTTCAAGCCTATGAGCAATTCAGTGCATGCTTTTCACCCTTCTCTTTTCATAACTAGGGTTATACAGGTGGCAGCCATAAACAATTCCTCCTTTGCCAGACACCATCCACTCCACTAGTTTGCCGGATTCTGTCCCGGCAATATGAAAGGAAGGGAGGGGCTCCTCCAATAAATGTAAAATATTTTATATTTGTCATCATGCAGCTAAAAAAAAGGCTGCTATTTATCATTATAATTTAGAAAATAGATTTATTTTGTTTCTGAAATCTTGTATTTTTAATTTGGATCCAATTTAAATACTACAAACAGATGATGTAGAAAAGCTCATATACTGCATAGATGTGGTAAAATTGGCCAATCATTGACCAGGCTCAGCCCTTTCCATAAGGTTATTATGTAAACACACTTATGGTGAGATACCAAAGAAGGCTAGAAAGAGTTCTGATGAAGTCATCACCCTTCTCTCTCCTCCAGTCAGGGAAATAACTCTAAATCCTGGGTCGCTCCAGCAAAACTTTGATGCCCTTCCCCCGCTCAATGTTTACATCCTTTCCCTTGCCACCCCCTTGTGACCTTCACAGCCTGAGTGCCCATCTTACAAAGGCCATAAAACAAGTATGACCATCATGATTTTCACACCCATAACAAGTGTAGCCACAAAAACACCTGATCTGAAGGATGGATCCCTTTATCAGAGAAAGTGAAGTAGAAGTTGTGGCCCCATTATAGCTCTGGGCCCCTCTGCAGGGGCTTCTCTTCTGTAGTTATGCCCCTGCTTCCAGTCAGTGAGTCAGACATAGTGGGTTGACTGTGCAGGGGATAAGTAAACTGAGCCAGGAAACATATGAAAATAAAAATTCATGTACATGCATGGGCGTCAGCAGAACATTTTCCAAGGGGGGAGGAAAAAATGGGGTGGGCAAGCTGAGAAATGGGCATGGCCATGGACCAGGATGTGGGTGTGGCCACAGGTGGAGCCAAATTTACAGGAACTTTGCAATGGTGGGACATTAGACTAGGAGTATAGTAGGGATTAGATTGTGAGCGCCTTCGACACAGGTGCTGGTGACAGAAGCTCCTCAGTTTAGGAGTGATAGGGACCCCCCCAGTTTAGGTAAAAACAGGGACCCCCAAGTTTTCTGACAGGGACCCCCCCCCCCCCCCCCGGTTTAGGTGGTGACAAGTGTCCCACAGTTTTAGGTAGTGCTGGGCACTTTGCCCTGCAGGGTGCTTTGCTTTGCAGGGCTGGGGCTTTGCTTTGCTGGCTGGGCACTTTGCTTTGAAAGGCTGGGTGCTTTGCTTTGTTGGGTTGGGTGCTTTGCTTTGCTCTTTGCAGGGTGCTTTGCGGGGGGCTTTGCTTTGCTGGGCACTTTGCAGGGCTGGGTGCTTTGCTGGGTGCTTTGCAGTGCTGGGGATTTGCAGGGCTGGGGAATTTACAGGGCTGGGGGCTTTGCAGGGCTGGGTGTTTTGCTGGGCGCTTTGCTGGACGCTTTGCAGGGCTAGGGGCTTTGCTGGGCGCTTTGCAGGGCTGGGAGCTTTGCAGCGCTGGGGGCCTGGCTGCACACTAATCAGACCTCAGATCACGGCGACTAGAGAAGCGGCGAGAGACAGAGCAGGGCGCATACTATCCACCCGGACCCGTTCACTTCACATGCAGAAGTGAGCAAAAATAAATGCATTTTTAATTAAAATAACATTTTTCAGGTTCAGCAATTGAAATGTACATATGTTTGTACTATTTTCAGCTAAATATACTCGCACAAAGGAAAGAAAGAAAGCAGAGAATGTGAACTTAGCATTCACTGAATTAAATACAGAAATTATCACTCTAAAGTCTGAAGTATCAAGATTGTTGCTAAGCAAATGAGATTTTAATAGTAAAATGGTATGGTTGTATTAACATGTATTAAGGCCGCCATCGAAGCATCCTGGGCCTCCATAACACCTGAGCAGTGCCACAGGCTGATTGCCTCCATGCCACGCCGCATTGAAGCAGTCATTAGGGAGGGTCGGAATGCCAATTTCCGATTCCGCGGTAAATCCGCATTCTGCCATTGCCAAATTACCGATTCCGCTTTCCGCTACCAATTTCCGCATTCCTATGCGGAATTTCCGCCGGAAATCGCGGAAATTCCTCCCGACTTTAACATCGATTTTCTCAAAAACTATAAGGTCTTTTTGAAAACTTTTTTTTGCATCTTGTTCAGAAGACTCTGTTTAATAAACCCTGAAAATGTGGTTTGCTATTAACCGTTAAAGTCGGCAGATTTTTACTGTAATGTAAAATGCAGAAAAAAGACAGATGCAGAATTTCTGCATTTTAAATTACAGTAAAAATCCGCCGACTTTAGCGGTTAATAGCAAAACCCCCTTAAGTCCTAGTTTTCAAAAATACCTTATAGTTTTTGAGAAAAATCGATGTTAAAGTCGGGTGGAATTTCCACGATTTCGGCGGAAATTTCTGCGATTTCCGAATGAATTACCGATTTCCACATTCCGATGCGGAAATGCAATTTCCGATCGGAATTTCAGAAATTGCATTTCCGCGGAATCCGAATGAGCATCCCTAGCAGTCATTTCTGCAAAAGGATTCCTGACCAAGTATTGAGTGCTTAACTGAACATAATTATTTGAAGGTTGACTTTTTTTGTTTCAAAAACACTTTTCTTTTATTGGTCGGATGAAATATGCTAATTTTTTGAGATAGGAATTTGGGGTTTCATGAGCTGTATGCCAAAATCATCAATATTAAAACAATAAAAAGGCTTGAACTACTTCAGTTGTGTGTAATGAATCTAAAATATATGAAAGTCTAATGTTTATCAGTACATTACAGAAAATAATGAACTTTATCACAATATGCTAATTTTTTGAGAAGATCCTGTATAGGATCACTTAAATGGCATCCGAGGTGTAGGGAAGAAGTTCAGTTTAACTTACCTGGAACTTCTTCCAGCTCCCCACAGTCTATCGGGACCTTCACTGTGGTTCCTATCTACTGTAGTGTACAGCTTCTCCCTCCAAAGTTCCACAAGTTGTGCATATGCAGCCCCAGCCACACGTCTCCTCGATCACGCTCCCGTAGTCGGGAACGTTCAGCACATGCATAGTTTAAAGCGGAACTCTAAACTCTAAGCCCCAGCTTTGAGCCTCCTCAATCTGGCCCCTGTGGCTGGGAGCAATCTGCACATGTGCAGTTCATAAAGACTTAAATCGGAACTGTAAACTAAAAAACAAACGGTTTCACTTACCTGGGGCTTTCCCAAGCCCCCAGCAGCCGTCCTGTACTGCGTCGGTCCTGCATGATCCTCCGTTCTGCTACCGCCAGCTAGTTTTCTTACTGTCGACTTGTAAGTCAATGGTAACTGCGCCTGAGCGCTGTGGCTACGTAAAGCTTTCTTCGCATTCCAGCCCGCAATAGTAGCTTGCACTAATAGCAGGACACTATTAGTGCAGGACACTATTGCAGGCTGGAACGCAAAGAAAGCTTTGCGTAGCTCAGGGTGCGCAGGCGCAGTTGCCGTCGACTTACAAGTTGATGGCAACAAAACTAGCTGGCAGCGGCAGAATGGAGGATCGCGGAGGACTGGCGAAGGACAGGACGGCTGCTGGGGGCTTGGGAAAGCCCCAGGTAAGTGAAACTGTTTGTTTTTAGTTTACAGTTCCGCTTTAAGTCTTTATGAACTGCACATGTGCCGATTGCTCCCGGCCACAGGGGCCGGATTGAGGAGAGTTACAGCTGGGGCCACAGATCTATAACTTAGCATGATTTGCAAATCTTTCAGTGTCAGTGGCACACTGAAAGTAGGGGGGGGGGGGGTGAAAGAAGCCTCAGGTAATTTAAACTGATCTTTCCCTTACCTTGGATGTCCTTTAAGATGTGGAATTCAACATTTGTTGTGTTATATGTACACTTTACCGTTTTATAAAATGTCAACTTCAGCCCTGTGTAGGTCCAATTTTAAGCAATTTTCTAATAAATTAGGACATTTTATATGCTGTTCTTTTTCTGCACTTATATGTATGTTAAAGTGTGGCACCTTGCTGGTACAGCCATGCCGTTTTACTGTTGAAAACCTTTTTGCTCAGGATCCAATTCAGATTATTGTTCAACTAAACATAGGGTTGGCACAACTTGCTAATCAAAGTGCCTTTTTTTTTTTTTTTTAAATAAATTATTATACACAAAATCTTTTTTTTTGGAAATGTGGTTGTATCATTCCAATTCATATGTATTCATTCCAATTCGCTTGTTTACACTTTTTGGTCTATTAGTTCTCTTTGATCTTAACAAAGTGTTGTCTGTTTGCAGGTTCCTGTGAGATCCTCTTATACTTCCTGGTTATATTTGAGCCCGAGTCGCTGCTTCTGTCATCTGTGTTAGCTGTGACCACTAGAACATGTCCGGAGGCTACAACCAGGGGCGTGGCAATAGTGGTTGCAGAGGTTGTGACCACACCGGGGCCCTTGGGCTAGAGGGGCCCCAAGAGGCCCTCCCTCAACCACAGTATTAGCTCTCTATTGGTCCTGTGCTCATAATAATCACTTCTACAGATGCTTTGAATAGTGGTAATCATTAACAAACTGTTCCCCATCCCCTTCTTGCACCTCTGACACTGTAGTTGCCATTGACAGGTTTTGGTGCGCCGTATCAATTGCTATGTATAGAGTGCTTGGGGGGCCCCATGTAAAACTTGCATCGGAGCCCACAGCTCCTTAGCTACGCCACTGGCTACAACCTAGTGTCACCTTGAAGCGCAATGTCCGGCCACAAATGTATTCACTAGAGCGAGGCAGCATTTTGACTTGGTGCACTTCTCCTTGGATCCAGATCAACTGTGGCACTTGAAATTTTCAATATTTATGTTGAAATGAAAGTTCATGCATGTTTCTAAACAAATATCCCTTGGTGATAATATGATTAGAAAAATAGTATTATTATATTTGTTGCTAACAGAATTTGGCAGCTGCCTAAATGTTACCAATGAGAACTGACAACATTAAATTGCAGCTACCAATCAGAACTGACAACATTAACAAACTGCAGAATAATCAACTCAAAATGCGGTAACAGAGCTGAACAGTGTAAGTGATATATTGTAATGTGAGGGAAAACACGAGAAGGAAAAAAATTGCCTTTTTTTTTGTAAACTATGGCCTATTATTTCTCAGGAATTAAATAACAAGTCCATCAGTTAAGTAACAAATATATGATACTAAAGACCCAGATTGTAAGTGGTAGATAAAAACAATATCACACCCAGGAGGAAGTTATACAGGTATATATGGTGTGATTTCCAAAATGTTGATACCCTGTTGCATTCTACTTACATCTCAGCTTAACTGCTATACATAAAGCTGTAATGTCTATTATTCTTTATGGCAGGCCAATCCTATACGAAATTACTTTGGGGGGGTTAATACTGATGCTGTTATTTTTAAATACCGCATAGTTTTAGTTACAAATGGATTCGTGTTGATTTAGTACCACATTACCACGACTCACCATTGCATGCAACATTTTGTCGTCCCAGATGTTGAACTTTAAAAACTTTATTATATCTTCATAAATTGGCTCCTAGGAGCAAAATTAAATGATAAAGTAATGTAATCACACAATTGTATTTTAATTACATGTACATGTTTTGCAGGAATGTATTTCAAACTATTACACAATGATTTGTAATGCTGATAGAAGTCTGTTATTTATTTGACTTGCTGTGGGGTCCTATAATACATTGTCTTCTGTCTGTTCATTACTCCATCATTCCCAAATGAATGGATGGTTAGAAGGTCTGGTTATAGAGGTTGCCATATGTAAATCCTTTTGAACAATGCCACTTGCGTGGCTGTCCTGCTGAAGATGCGCCTCCAATGCTTGTATGCGCATCAGCTGCTCTGACTAAAGTTTGGCCAAACTGACTGCATGATAGTTTCATGGCAGTTGCGTAGCAATAGGGGGTGCCGAGGTTGCGACCGCATCGAGGCCCTTGGGCCAGAGGGGCCCCAAGGGGCCATCTCTCAACCACAGTATTATCTTTCTATTGGTCCTGTGCTGGTAATAATCACTTCTATAGATGCTCTAAGTAGTAGTAATCATTACCAAACTGTTGCTCATTGCCTTCTTGCACCTCTGACACTGTAGTTGCCATTGGCAGGTTTTGGTGTGCCGTATAAATTGTTATGTATAGAGTGCTTGGGGGGCCCCAATGTAAAACTTGCACTGGGGCCCAAAGCGCCTTAGGTACGCCACTATTTCAGGGTGTGGTTTAGACATTGCTAAACCCAGAAGCATCAGCAGGACAGCCAGGCTACTGGCATTGTTTAAAAGAAAATAATTATGGAAGCCACAAAATTCCTCTTCCTACATGAACTTTTTAATCTTTTTTTTTGTATTTTTTTTTTTGTATATGGTTTTGGTTTAACCCGTTGGGACCAGACAGTTCTGACAGTTCTGGCCCCTTAAGGACCAGAGCTGTCCTCCACCAGGAGGACATAGTTTCCAATTACATTGGTCTTCTACATGGTCTGGAAGCGGTTAAAGAATACATGAGCTGAAACCTGCATGTAAAGCTTTACTCACGTTGGCTTCTTCCAGCCCCTAGAAGTCTCTGTGTCGCTTGCTGCAGTTCTGATATTCTTCACTCTCCAGCTGTCCCCTGGCGGAGGAGTGTACGTGCTCCTCTCAGGATCTCGCTCCTGTTGCCAGGAGCTTCCTGTGCTTGCACAGTACTCATCATTATGGAAGAGACAGCTGGAGAGTGAAGCATATCAGAACTGCAGTAAGGGACACAGAGACTTCTAGGGGCTGGAAGAAGCCCCAGGTGAGCAGCTTTACATGCAGATTTCAGCTCATGTATCCTTTAACTGTTCGCATTTTCGCCTGATCTATTTAACACCTTTTCAATACCTAGTAAGAAATGAACTAAGAGAAAACTTTAGTTAACCTCCCTGTCGGTAATCCCAAGTATAGCTCGGGCTAAGAATCATATGCTGGGAGTGGTAAGCCCAAGCTACGCTCGGACTAGCTAAATTAGCTGCTGCTGCAGCTTACCTGAGTCCCGCGTGTGATCAGCTCTGCTGTGCACGACTCCAGACTCCTATTGCTGGCTACCAGGATCCCCGTGTCTGCTTCCTGGATCCCGGTGGCCAATCAGCGGCGGTGTAGCGGTACGGCAGTAGGCTTGACGTCATCAGGGGTGGCGCTGAGAATTAAGGCGGACCTGAACACTTTTACAGTACAGAAGGAAAACGGAGTAAAGCCTCCGTTATGTATATAGAGAGTTTAGCCTGTCTAATCCCCCTATCTGAACCCTCATCTTTGGCTCAGGACAGAAGGATAACAAAGAGAAATGCAGCCTGAATGTATATAGAGAGTTTAGCCTTTCTAATTCCCCCTCTGCCCCCGATCTCTGGCACAAGACAGATGGATAACATAGAGAAATGCAGCCTTGATGTATGTAGAGAGTTTCGCTTGACTTATTACTCCTCATTTGTCTCTAATCACAAGTTGTAATTTGATCTCTCCCCTGTGTCACCTGACTGCCATGGCAGAGATGGCAGATAAGCTCAATTGAAAGCACAGGATGCTAATTTTTGTTCCCAACTGCTTCTGAGCTAAGTGCTTCTGCTGATCTGCCTTACTGTTACCAATTTTTGCCTGAATTTTGACTACTCTCTGCCTGCTGCCTGTACCGATCTCTGCCTGGATTTTGACTACTCTCTGCCTGCCACCTAAGACTGAGCAAAGGGAAAAAACTCTGAATGGAATCACTCTTCTACTGCCCCGATTGTGTCACCCTCTGTGCCATTCCCTGTTTCAAAATATACCACACGCAGGAGGTGTATTTTATATATATATATATATATATATATATATATATATATATATATATATATATATACAGTGGCAAAAGTATTCAGCCCCCTTGAAGTTTTCCACATTTTGTCACATTACTGCCACACACATGAATCAATTTTTTGGGAATTCCACATGAAAGACCAACACAAAGTGGTGTACACGTGAGAAGTGGAATGAAAATCATACATGATTCAAAACATTTTTTACAAATCAATAACTGCAAAGTGATGTGTGCGTAATTATTCAGCCCCCTTTAGTCTGAGTGCAGTCAGTTGCCCATAGACATTGCCTGATGAGTGCTAATGACTAAATAGAGTGCACCTGTGTGTAATCTAATGTCAGTACAAATACGGCTGCTCTGTGACGACCTCAGAGGTTGTCTAAGAAAAGATTGGGATCAACAACACCATGAAGTCCAAAGAACACACCAGATAGGTCAGGGATAAAGTTATTGAGAAATTTTAAGCAGGCTTAGGCTACAAAAAGATTTCCAAAGCCTTGAACATCCCACAGAGCACTGTTCAATCGATCATTCAGAGATGGAAGGAGTATGGCACAACTGTAAACCTACCAAGACAAGGCTGTCCACCTAAACTCACAGGCCGAACAAGGAGAGCGCTGATCAGAAATGTAGTCAAGAGGCCCATGGTGACTCTGGACGAACTGCAGAGATCTACAGCTCAGGTCGGGGAATCTGTCCATAGGACAACTATTAGTCATGCACTGCACAAAATTAGCCTTTATGGAAGAGTGGCCAGAAGAAAGCCATTGTTAACAGAAAAACATAAGAAGTCCCATTTGCAGTTTTGGCCAAAATGCAAAACGTTATGTGTGGCGGAAAACTAACACTGCACATCACTCTGAACACACCATCCCCAATGTCAAATATGGTGGTGGCAGTATCATGCTCTGGGGGTGCTTCTCTTCAGCAGGGACAGGGAAGCTGGTCAGAGTTGATGGGAAGATGGATGGAGCCAAATACAGGGCAAACTTGGAAGAAAACCTCTTGTAGTCTGCAAAAGACTTGAGACTGGGGCGGAGGTTCACCTTGCAGCAGGTCAACGACCCTAAACATAAAGCCGGGGCAACAATGGAATGGTTTAAAACAAAACATATCCATGTGTTAGAATGGCCCAGTCAAAGTCCAGATCTAAATCCAATCGAATAACAGTTAGCACCGCTTTGTGAATCAAGCCCTAAATGTCGAGTAGATACCCACACCATGTCCCCTGGGGAAAACTTCCACTCTACAGACCGTCTCTTGTCCGCCTGTTTCTTCTGAGTCTGGAAGGCTTTCCCCAAATTCCTCTTAACCATTACCCAAATCTCCTTTAATGCCCTTTGCCAATCCTCCAAAGCCGGAAATGGGGTAGATGCCACAGGTAATGGAGCAAACTTAGGAGATTTTCCCAAAACTACCTGAAAAGGGGAAAATCCTGAAGAGGAACTCTTCAGATTGTTATGTGCAAATTCCGCGAACGGTAAAAACTTAACCCAATCGGACTGTGCATCTGCCACATAACATCTGAGAAACTGTTCAAGAGACTGGTTAACTCTTTTGGTCTGACCATTGGTCTGTGGGTGGTAGCCTGATGAAAATGAAAGATCCATTCCTAACTGATAGCAAAAGGCTTTCCAAAATTTTGACACAAACTGGACTCCCCGATCTGACACCACATTCTCCGGAATGCCATGCAGCCGGAAAACGTGCTGAATGAAGAGATCAGCTAACTCCTGGGCCGAGGGGAGTCCTTTCAGAGGGACAAAATGAGCCATCTTACTGAACCTATCAACTACCACCCAAATGACTGTCTTACCCTCAGACCTGGGGAGTTCTCCTACAAAGTCCATTGACAAATGAGTCCAAGGTTCATTTGGCACTGGTAGGGGTTGTAATGTATTCACTGGTGCCTGGCGAGAGGGCTTACTTCTAGCACAAACTGAGCACTCTCTTACAAACTTCTTACAATCTAGTGCCAGCGTAGGCCACCAAGCGCATCTGGCCAACAAATCCTGGGTTCGGGCAGCCCCAGGATGCCCCGCATTCTTATGGGAATGGAACAATTGTAACCCCCTCAGGCTTCCCTTCTGGAATATCCTGTTGGTAAGGGCCCAGAGTAGCCGTCCAGTCCTCCCAGGTCTCAGTAGCTGCCAAGACTACTTTCTGGGGTAGGATGGTCTCAGGGGTTGAAGGTTGCACTGTCTCAGGCTCAAAACACCTAGATAGAGTGTCCGCTTTGACGTTCTTACTACCCGGTGTATACGTTATGACAAATCTAAATCTTGAAAAGAATAAGGACCAATGGGCCTGTTGAGGACTAAGTCTTTTGGCCCCTTCTATGTACTCCAAGTTCTTATGATCCGTATAGACTGTAATAGTATGCTCTGCCCCTTCTAGCCAATGTCGCCATTCTTCAAAGGCTAATTTAATGGTCAAAAGCTCTCGATTGCCAATATTGTAGTTTTACTCAGCAGGAGAGAACCTACGGGAGAAGAAGGCACAAGGGTGAAGTTTGCCTTGCAAACCAGAGCGTTGAGACAGTACAGCCCCAACCCCAACCTCTGACGCATCGACCTCAACTATGAAGGAAAGGTGACATCCACATGTCTCAAAATGGGAGCAGAACAGAAAACATTTTTCAGTGTGGAAAAGGCAGAATGTGCCTCTGCTGACCAGTGGTAGGTATCAGCCCCTATCTTGGTGAGACTGGTGAGGGGTGATACTACCGAGGAGAACCCCTAGATGAATCTTCTGTAGTAATTGGCAAAACCCAAAAATCTTTGGAGTGCCTTCAATCCCACAAGTTGTGGCCACTCCAAAACAGCAGACGCTGGATCCATGGAGAGACCAGACGTAGAGATAATATATCCCAAAAAAGGAACTGAAGTGACCTCGAAGAGGCACTTATCTAATTTGGCGTACAGTGAGTTCTGTCTTAATTTCTTTAAAACCAACTTGACGTGTTTACGATGTTCCGTTAGATTAGGAGAGAAAATCAGTATGTCGTCTAGATACACTAGCACGAATTTCCCCAGTATCTCCCTGAAAACCTCATTGATCAACTCCTGGAAGACGGCAGGGGCATTACACAACCCGAAGGGCATAACCAAATACTCGTAGTGCCCGTCGGGCGTGTTGAACGCCATCTTCCATTCGTCACCATCTCTAATCCGTACCAGGTTGCATGCACCTCGTAAGTCCAACTTGGAGAAAATACTGGTCACCTGAGCGAACAAATCGTCAATCAAAGGCAATGGGTAACGATTTTTTACTGTAATTTTATTTAACCCTCGGTAGTCAATGCAGGGTCGGAGGCCACCGTCTTTTTTCTGTACGAAAAAGAAACCTGCCCCAGCTGGTGACCGGGAAGGGCGGATGAAGCCTTTGGCCAAGTTCTCCATAATGTACTCCTGCATTGCCACTTTCTCAGGTCCTGACAAATTAATGGTGACCCCTAGGAGGCATACAACCAGATCTTAAATCATTGGGACAATCGAAGCTACGGTGAGGCGGGAGTTTATCTGCGGATTTGGGACAGAACACATCAGCGAATTCCGCATACTGTACTGGCACTCCTTTAACCTGAATCTTGGTAGCACAAACAGTAACTTTCTCCAAACAATGATGATGACAAAGGGCCGACCAGGTCTTTAGCTGACCTGAAGCCCAGTCAATCTCAGGAGAGTAAAGTTGCAACCAAGGCATACCAAGAATAATGGTGGAGGTTGCCATTTGCAGGACCAGGAATTGTAAACTCTCTTTATGTAACACCCTTACATTACACACCAACAAGGAGGTTTGAGAAAGAGGTTGTCTACTCTGTAACGGAGAGTCATCTACTGCAGTGACCAGAATCTGCCGGTCTAGCAGGAATCCCCAATTTTTTTACAAAATCATAATCTATGAAGTTGGCTGCAGAGCCAGAGTCCACAAAGGCTTCTGTGGAAACAGTCTGACCTTCCCATGTAATAGAGCAGGGAAGGAGCAGACGATTATTGTTTAGAGGTAAAGACTGCTCGCCTGGGGTATTACCTCTGACACCTAGGCAGCAGCGTTTCCCGACTTCCTAGGACAATTCTGAACCTTGTGACCCTCCTCAGCACAGTATAAACAGAGTCTTTCTGATTTCCTGCGATTCTTTTCCACCTGCATCAATCTAGAGTGTCCGATTTGCATCGGTTTAGGCGGAGGTGACGAGGGTGGAGAGGAGGCGTAGGAGACATATCTTACAGCATTTCTACCCCAGGTCTGTCTTTGATAGCGTAAGTGGCGATCTACCCGTACTGCTAAAGAAATTGCCTTGTCTATGGACTTGGGCTCAGGATGTCCTAACATCAAATCAGAAACTGCATAAGATAAACCTGCCAGAAAACAGTCTAACAGTACATATGTTCCCCATCTAGCTGATACAGCCCACTTCCTGAACTCTGCCGCGTAAACCTCTACCGGATCCCGACCCTGCCGCAGGGTCTTTAGCCTGAGAAGCAGGGACCACTGACGGTGTTTAGAGAGTATGATCACCTGAAGGGCAGGTGATCAAGACTAAGCTATGGCCTAGGATCCCCTGAGGAACAGGGAATACAGACTTTACTGCAGCCAAGAATTCCCTGAGGAGCAGAGAATGCAGATAGTACTGCAGCCAGTGGACACCTGAGGAGCAGGGACCACTGACTGTGCTGCAAGGGTGGTCACAGGTGGAATGAGTGATTATGACTGTACTACAGCCAAGGATTCCCTGAGGAGCAGGGAATCGGCCTGTACTGCAGCCAGTGGACCCCCGAGGAGCAGGGACCACTGACTGTGCTGCAAGAGGATCTCCTGAGGAGCAGGTGATCAACAGACACTGCTTGCAGCTAACAGACACCTGAGGAACAAGTGTCACAGACAGTACAGCAAGGCTGATCACCTAAGGGTTAGGTGACAGCCCTTAAGGTTTCCCTCACTAGTGGCAAGACCCACTAGTGAGGACAGAAAGGTCAGACAAGCAAGGTCAGCAACGAACGGACAGATACAGTACAGAGGCGGAAGACTGATTCGGTATCAAGGTACAGGCAGTGTCGGCAACAGTTATCAGATAGGCAGAAGTACCGAATCAGTAAGCAAGAGAGTAGTCAGGAAAGCGAGAGATCATAACAGATAAGCAGTAGTAATATAGCAATATCCTAGTCTAGGTGTGAAGTCCTTGGTTTCAACACCTGGGAACTAGACTAACAGATGTACAGTAGCAATATAGCAATATCCTAGTCTAGGTGTGAAGTCCTTGGTTGGGACTGGGAACTAGACTAAAGAATGGTACACAAGTCTTACAATACAATAGTACTTAAAGCTATCAACGGAATCTGACTAAGTGTGAATTCCCAGCTCCGGCTGGTTCTAACACACTGTAAGATCTGACTAGGGTCTGAGTGCTCACACGTAAGCATTTGCAACAGCAGACAACTTGCAACTGACAGGCAAGTCCTATATATACCTACAGCGCTCCACAGCGCCGCCCCAGTCACTCAGCCAATCCGGAGCATAGCTGGAGTCAGCTGACCGGCTTGATCAGCTGACTCCCCTTTTACTTGCATAAAGGTCCTGTTGCCTGGTGCGCGCGCGCGTAGCTCTTAATCTGTGTGCACTAGAAGGACCAGGCGAACCAGCAGCATGTAGCTGCATGGCAGAAGCCGCCGGCTGGAACTCGAAGATGGCCGCCATGTCGCTTGCCCATTCGGCGGCACCTCCGCTATTCTTTACATTAACCTTACGGGTCTATAGTCGCACCCAAATCAGGCACACTGCGGCACGGCGCAGTCGCCAAAGCGATGTAACATATTCGCGTGCGTAGCTCTTAATCTGTGTGCACTAGAAGGACCAGGCGAACCAGCAGCATGTAGCTGCGCAGCAGAAGCCGCCGGCTGGAACGCGGAGATGGCCGCCATGCCGCTTGCCCATGCGGCGGCATCTCAGCTATTCTTTACATTAACCTTACGGGTCTATAGCCGCACCCAAATCAGGCACACTGCGGCACGGGGCAGTCGCCAAAGCGATGTAACATATTCTTCCCCATTTACAAAGCACTTCTCCCAACTGATTCGCACAGGTTACTACGGTGATTTGATCACTAGACAAGGACAAATTTACAGGGCAAAGTGACCAATACGGAGGTTTACCATGAGAAAACGCTTAACATTTCAAACAGGTTATTTGCATATTTATTCATACAGTTCAGTTTTCACAAGGCTGAAATCTATTATTAAAGTGTTGCTGGCTGGAGCTTAATGTATTAGAAGACACAATTTTGCCAGCAGCATCTTTAATAAGTAGCAACACATTAGTGACAGCTCTGGGATAACAAACTCTACAGGAATCTAAAATCTTGCACATTCTGGTTAGTAAAACTGTTGTTAATAGTCATTTGCTGCAAATGTTTGTGCAATTTCTAAGTGGGTAAATACTGTGCAAGCATAAATCTTTAGTCCTGCAGCTGTGTGTGTGGGTCTGTGAGTGCAAAGGAGTAAATTTGGGTGCATACAGCAACCGTACAATTTGGGTCCCGCCATTGCATTTGCCTATTGTGGGAAAAAAAACATTTTTCTCAGCTTTTATTTACATTTCAGCAAAAAGTGTCCAGTCCAAAATTATTCATACCTTTCTCAATGATCAATAGAAAAGCCTTTATTGACTATTGCAGCAATCAAACGCTTCCTACGCTTCATACATTCAACGCTTCATGCCCATTCATCTTTAGCGATGAGCTAAATCTTTAAGGTTGGAAGGTCTGCTTGCCATCACTCTGATCTTTAGCTCCCTCCACAGTTTCTCAATTGCATTCAAGTCAGGACTCTTAATGTTGTTGTCTGCTAACCATTTCTTCACCACTTTTGCTGTTTGTTTTGGGTCATTGTAATTCTGAAATGTCCACTGGTGCCCAAGGCCAAGTTTCTCTGCCGACTACCTGATGTTGTCATTGAGAATCCTCCTGTATTGCTCTTTTTTCATGGTGCTGTTTACTGTGATTAGGTTCCCTGGTCCATTGGCTGAAAAACACCCGCAAAGCATTAGGTTCCCACCATAATGTTTGAAAGTGGGGATGGTGTTCTTTGGGTTGAAGGCTTCTCCTTTTTTACACCAAATGAAGGAAACATCAGTTTGACCAAACAATTCAATTTATGTTTCACCTAACCCTAAGGTCTTCTTCTTTGTACAGATGATCATTTGCAAAGGCCAAGTGAGCTTTTGTGTGCCTTATCTGGACAAGTAGCGTCCTCCTTGGTCTGCATCAATGGAACCCAGCAGTGTGCAGTGTCCGTTGGATTGTCTGCCTTGAGACATTGCCACCAGCAGAGCCCAGATTCAACAGGATGGCCTTGGTGGTGATCCTTGGATTATTTTTCACCTCTCTCACTATCCTCCTGGCCAGCACAGGTGTTACTTTTGGTTTCCGACCACATCCTCTAAGATTTTCCACAGTGCAGAACATCTTATATTTTTTTTAAATACTTTGCACTGTAACCACTGGAACTTGAAAACATTTAGAAATGGCCTTGTAGCCCTTTCCTGACTTGTGAGCAGCCACAATGTGCAGCCACAGTTCCTCAGTGAGCTCCTTTGTCTTAGCCATGTCTGTCCACAAACCAACTGCAGAGAGCTGCTGTTTTTCACCCGTTGAGTTGATTAAAACAGCTGTTCCCAATTATTTAGGGTAATTAGGATGCTTTAAAACAGCTTGGACTATTTGGAATGGTATAGAACTTTGGATTTTCTCCACAGACTGTGGCAGATTGTGAAGGGTATGAATAATTTTGGACTGGACACTTTTTGCTCAAATGTTAACAAAAGCTGAGAAATGTTTTTTTTTTCCACAACAATGCCTCTTTTACATTGTCTTATTATCTTTTGGGAGACACCTATGTAATTTCCCATCAAAAATGTACTTGCTGGTTGAATAAAAGTAACTTTAAGTCAAAATTTGCCAGGGGTATGAATAATTATGGGCAGCACTGTACATGAAATATGACTATAGTAGGGGTTATATTGTGAGCCCCTCTGAGGGACAGTTAAGTGACAAGACAATATACCCTGTACAGCACTGCAGAAAATGTTGGCACCATATAAATACTAAATAATAATAATCACGGTGTCCCTGTAAGTGGGCCAAAATGGATGATCGCTATGTCTGCCAGGATGACCGTTGCATGAAATTTCCTCTTTTCCATCTTTTGGTATTTTTCATGAATATTCTATTGGGTCAATTCACTTATCCCTGCAAGCCCGTCATGATTAATACATGCTTGACCATAATTATTCATTTGTAACAACAGCACTGCCTGGTTGGAAAGTTCCTTCATATCCTTTGAGCCAAAGCATGTATCCTGATGCCTGGCTTTATAATGTCATAAAAGCTGTAAACTAATTTTTCTACAAGTAAAAAAGAAACAGGTTTAAATTGTTGCCTGTTCCTTTGTAATAATACATCTTGTGTGTTTATGCAACAGCTATTGCACTATTATTATTTTTTTATTGAGATGTAGTTCATGCTGCTTCTGGACCCAGTTTAGTCCTCAGCTTTTCATTTCTGCTGAAAAGAAGTCTTGAGTAAGGAAAGAAAAATCAGAACTGCGAACAACTGGAATCAAATCTAACATTTTCGGTGTATTCCTTTTAATCTCACCGCCTTTGAAATGTTTGTATGCAAACCTGTAACATCTTCTTTCATAGCAACAAATCTTTGATCTCGCTAGCATGAAAATATACATTATATGAGATGTCTGAAACTTGGCTTGTTTAAATCCACACGTCGTGGAGGCAACCTAACATGACCTGAAACTCTCTTCATGCGTTGAATGTACAATAAGACCTGGGATGCTGATATTATCACACATTATATTTATTGGCTCATTTATGAGTTTGATAGGATTTTCAGCATCTATTTTCTGCCTCATACTGCTCTTATTCCTTAAGTACAAAGTGTGTCTCCTGCCCAAACATTTGGCACTGATATTATATATCAATTTCTGTAGCACAGGTAGCCCTTCAGCCACTGATGGCTCAATAGTAAAAGAAAGAAAAGAAAAAAAGAAGAAAGGAAATGTACAACAGAATATTTTATTGTGCAAGTTTTCCTTTTGTTAATCCCAACACATATTTAATACTTCTACAAAGATGTATTCAAAAACTGCCCTGAGGCATCTCAGAATAAGTTCTTAGGCTCTCTTTGAGCTAAACACATTCCCTGTGGTTCGATTCATATAATGATCTGCAGTTCTGAAACAGCAGCTCACATTCTGAGGCTTAGTTCGAAAATCTTTTTATGAATTTGAAACAACATAAAAAGCATCGGATGTAATGCAAGTATAAAAAAATTATTTATTGTTCGTAAAATGTGTTGTATGGTAATATTTGTAACATAATTCCTGCGCGAGGACAACTTTATTTTTCTCTTTTAAAAAACAGGATTTTATTTTGAATATATTACGGTATTAAACCTTTCATTCTTCAGTTCTTACACGTTTTGTTGGGTACAGACAAAATGCTTTCTACCTACTGCTAGAATATAATTGTTTGAAGCCTGATGACCTCCTCCTCATTCTGAGACTGTCTACACCCACACCTTCATGCCTTCTTTCATGTCTCTACAAGAGGTCAGAGAGAACATTATCTCACATTCCTTGCTCTCCTCACCTCTTTCAGCCTTCCTAACACTGAATTTTCTAAAATCATGCTTTCCCCCTGAATCCCCCAATCGTGTTAGAGCTCAAATTCAACATAGCACATTCTAAACACCCAAATATACTCCTGATTTTCACAGTTCTGCACTGAACAAGAGGACAGGGTCAGGAGTTTACAGACTTCTGAGCCATGTTGCATTTCACCTTCCTCTAAGTCTAATGCTTCCTCCTCCCAAATAGGAAGGAGGAAGTATTGAAGTCATTTGAAACAAGCCGTGAACTGTGAACTTCTCCTGACCCCATCCTCTTCTTAGGTGCTGAACAGCAGAAATCGGGGGTAATCAGGGGTTCCAAATTTGCTATGCTTACTTCGAACACCAACACAACCCTCCAACATACCCAGGCTGCATCTAAATCTCTGTCAGGCTTGTCTGGCTAATGACTATAAGTCAGGCTGTATGCCCATATGATTGACCTATAGTCCAGCCCGTAACACCTGCACAAACTCCTACCTAACTCAGAACTACAATAACCCTGCAGGTAGATGTAGCATACAGACTGACAGATAGTATTCACCAAACAAAGCAGTATGAGTAATACAAGGCACAGTGTTCACAAGTGATATAGTCACCTGAGGCCTGAAGGTTAAGGCAGTCCAGATGATAGCCAAGTGACTGCAGGCTGGAGAGGGTAGGTAGGCAGTTCAAAGACTTTACAGGTAGCGTGGTCAGTTCAGGCTGAGTTCATAGGAGTCATTTAACAAACAGGGGTCAATCCAGATGGCAATCAGGCAAATTCAGGTTCAAGCAGAGTCGGCAACAGGTAATCCAATCAAAACATGTGGTCAGGAAAAAGCAGTGGTCGGCAGCAGGGATCAATCTAGAGTAAAGCTTGGTCAGGATACAGGCAAAGTCAGCAACAAGATCAATCAGGATGTGAGCACAATCTCAGCAACAAGCTACAGCATAAGCTATCGCAGGCAATAACAGAGGGTGCTCATTTTAATTTTATACATGGACTAACCAATCAGAAAACAAAGGAATCCAAAGTAGCCAATCAAAGGGCAGCGTGTCAGCAGGAAGGCTGACACGCAATGTGCACACGTGGTCACTGTTTACAGTGGCGTACTGAGATTGCGTCCGCTGCTTATCCAATGGGAGCCGAGCGTCATGCGATCCAGTGATGTCAGATGCTAGCCGAGACCCAGAGGCTTGCGCCTCAGCATGGGTCTCGGCGTTCTGCCGCCATCAGCGGCCAACGGATCTTACAATCTCGTTCTCATCTACTTTCCCTTTCTCCTACTTCCATCACCTAACACTGGTCCAGAGCTATGCCCAGACTAGCATCCTTCCTCTGCACACCAGCCTCTCACATCTCACAGAACTTATGTATCTAACGACCTTATTAAGATTTCTGTGTCCCCATCCCTCCTTCTCCTACAGCTGTTTTTTTTTTCCCGGTGTTCCACCAGCTTCCTGTGCCCCTCTGGTTGACTGCTTAAGACACTGCCTCACCTGTTGAATTGTCATATGGGAGCTTACAGTCCAGCCACAAAGACAGACCAGGTGGCAGTGTTGTCCTCTTTCTTTCAGTATACTGCTCATTTAGCATACTCTTTCATTCACTTGCCTTTTACCTTCTATCTACTGAAGTCCACTGTGTCCAGGTGTATCCTTTCTTCCACTTACAAGTTGATGTGATCTACAGAGTCCCTAGCCCCTCCACTCTACTTTTGGAACACTTTTCTGTTTGGCTACTCTTTTTTCTATTAATATGCCCTTAGTCATCATCAGGAATGTTTATTATCAGGAATTTCAACATCCCTATTTACTCTACAATCTCAGTTGCTCCAGGTCCTACCTTTTTTAACCCCGTACAGTGGTCATCTGCAGGATTCACAGTGATGGCAACACATCAGACTTTATTAACTCCTCTTTCCCAAACCCTGAACACAACTTGTTAACATTCAATAGTCTTCAATTTTCAGAGATCACAATAGGGCCGGCACTTCCATAGAGGCAAAGGGGACAATTGTCCCAGGGCCCAAGAGGCTGTGGGGGACCCCCAAGGTGACCTATAAGAGCAGGGATGCTGTGTGTACACTCTGTATAGGAAAAGGAGGCGGTGAATAATGGGAACCTCAAAAATGCTTTTTAGGGGACATATGATGGTCACCTGAAAATACTGTGTGACGGGGGAAGATTGGATCAGGTCTGGCAGATGGCTTAGGTGCCCTGGGGGGGGGGGGGGGGTGCTTTTATCCAAGGGCCCCGTTGTAGTTAGAACCGGCCCTGGATTACAACTCCAGTTCAGAATTGCAGATATTTACAAGGCAAACTGTCATATGTCAGCTTACAGTCTGGCCAAACACCCAGATCAGAAAATAGGCATTCATCTGCAGAACATTGCTCATTTAGCTCAATCTCTAATTTCCTTTCTTCTGCCTTTTATCTGTGTTTCACAGACAGATTTGCAACCTTGGTCTCCATTTCTTTCAATTAGCCTGCAATCTGTAATGATCTGCTCAGCTGCCTGTGCAGGCAGGCAGCTTTTTGACCATTGTTTAGGTTTGCATGCTGCAGGACTCTGGAAAGAAGAGCTTCTGTCAGTTTTGCAGCTTGTGCTTGCAGAGGAATTTGCATAAATTGCCATGCAAATTGCCTGGCCACATTCATTGGAGGCGTGTACTATAAGTACTATGTGTTTCCCACAATGCTTGGCTGTTCATAAGGAGTCTTCCTATGAAACACTCTGGAGAGTGTCAGCCATTCTCTTTGTTTGAAGATCAGCTTAGAGTAATTCCTGGAAAACTGCACTAGGCAGGTTTCCTTAGTGCAGTTAGGATTGCTTATCTGTTTGTTTGTTCTGTTGCTATTGTCCTGTCCCAGCGGTGGTCGATAGGAAATGGTTCTGATCTCTGTTCTTGGAGTATAGCTGGTGCAGCGGTTGCTACCAGCTATTTCTTCTGATCTGTCTCACTTGGATCGCGCTAGCATCTTGCGCTAGCGCTGTGGATCCTTCTGTTCTGTCTCCTTGGATCGCGCTAGCCACTTTCCGCTAGTGCTGTGGATCCTTCTGTTCTGCTACTCTGTACCTGGATCGCGCTAGCCACTTTCACTAGTGCTGTGGATCCTTCTGTTCTGCTACTCTGTCTGCCTGGATCGCACTCGCCTAGCGCTAGTGCTGTGGATCCTTCTGTTCTGTCTTCCTGGATCGCGCTAGCCACTTTCGCTAGTGCTGTGGATCCTATCTCTCGCTTGTCCCTGTTTTCGTGTGTCTGTCTTGTCTGCTACGACCGCTTGCTGGAGGCTCGGTGAGGTAACCGTTAAGCAAGCGTTCGCGTCCTCTGTTTCATGTTTGTCTGTCGATGGTTAGTTAGGCGTGCTTGTCTCTATTGTGCTTATCACGTGGAGACCGCACATTACCGCGTGCACTGTTGCGAATGAGTGTGGTGTTCGCGGTTAGCTAGCGTTTGTTGTTTTCCGCATCTCCTCATTGTATGATTTGCTGTGCCTTTGCTATCCTCGTATTCTGTTCTGATCTGCCTTGTGTCACTTCTGGCAATCGCCTTTCTTGCGGTTGCGTTTCTGTTTCGTATCTGCTGTTGTGTGTGCGCGGTCGCGGGGTGGCGACTAGATTGGCGCACACACATACAATCTGTCCCTTTGCTCGTTCTCATTCGCAATCGCTTCTCTTGCGATTGCGTTCTGCGCTTCGTACAATTCCTGTCTGGCATTTGTGGAGGTACAGAGGATTGGTTCCTCTGCACTCCCCAGCGCCATCTGCCGACAGGAATTTCCCTCTACGGGTGCTTAGCACCTTTTGCTGGGTTCCTGCAAATATACGCTTGTGGAGGATTTCCGCCGTATCAGCGCACGCGTTGTGCGCTGATCACGGAGAAAGTTCCACAATCGTTACAGTATGACCAGCCCAACCCAAAACCCCAGTGTAGAGGGAATTTCTGATTTGTACGATTTTTTCGAGTTTGGGGTCCTGTGTCTTTAAGAGCTTTAAAAGGCTAAATTCAGAGACCAAAGCGGAATTTCTTTCTGAATGTGTGAGGTTTTGTCTGAATCCCACCTTTCAGATTACTGATCCGTCCACATCGGCTCTTCAGTTGGCCTATGTGCTCTTAAAAGACGATTTGTTCACCTGGACGTATGATGTGCTGAAACACAATTCTTGGAATGGTAATCTGTATCAGTTTCTTGCAGTGATTTTCTCTCACTGGTTTAAACTGCCTGGCTTACCACCTGCTCTGATTAAATGTGTTGCTGCTGATAAGTCAGCTGATCTTTCCCTTCCATGCAAAACTTTTCAGTATGACAATCAGTTCAATGTGTCTGTTGCCACTTCAGGTTTTAAACAGCAGACATGCAAAGTGGCTAAAAAGAGCAAAACTAAAAAACGCAAGCATCAGAATAAAACACTCCCTATTGATGTTCATAATGATGTTGTTCCGTCTCCGGCTTTTTTGCTCCAATCCAAAGCTTATGTGGATCCTGCTATAGGTAGGATCGCACACTATATTAAAGCAGTTAAAAAATCTGTTCTTGTTCCTGAACTCCACCCATATGGAGATTATCTGGATACTGGCCTGTTTGAACCCCCATTTGCTTCCTGGGATGTTGGGGCCTTGCTGGAAGAATTTGATTTTGATTGGAAAGCCTTTTGCGATTTTTACATCGCAAAAAGCGAAAATGTCTTGAATGCTTGTCTCGATTCAATGTACCTTCTGATTGATTCCGATGAATGTGACAAGGATGATGTGGATCTGGTGATTTATGTGTGGCAGACGATTTTGGATGAGTTGCACACACACCAACCAATTGATTCCAATAAAGAGACATCGTTGTCGGGTGATTGTTCCTGCCTTTCTGGGGTAAAGCATGTGAGTCTTGACTTTGTGCAATCTGAAATGAATGAGTGTGTCGCTGTGGTTGATTCCTGTGCGAATCCTGAAGGATTCGCTCCTGACAGTGTGCAGTTTGAATCTGTGCGATCTGATGCCTGTTTCTCGGATGTTCCTGCAGACTGTGATCGGCATGAGTCTGCCGGTTTCCTCAAGGATGTGTGGGATCCTTTGTCATTTAGTAACAGATCTTTGAGATCTTCCGTCTGTGACCCTGCTATGGGGAAAATTTCTCAACTATGCAGCGTCAAAAGTAAAATTAATATGCCTAATAAAGTTTATCCTGTTGATGTCACTATTTCTTCTGCAAATGAGTCTCTGTTTCACCCTGTTCACACCTGTAAGGACCCATTGCCTGATGACAGTTGCTCCAGTGTTTCGGTCCTAGATGCCTTGCAGCCTGCTCCGCAGATCGTGGAGGTTTGCGCTATGGAAGCATCAGTTTCACAACCTAAAGTGAATTTTGATTCACAGGTTTTGCGTTCTGATTCCTCGGATTCGACATTGTTAGCCGAATCTAAGAGTGAGACAGCGCTTCGGTTTTGCGAATCTGATGTTGAACCTTCTTTGCCTTATTCAGAGACGTTTTCTCTGAACCTGCCCTGTACCATGAATGAAAACATGTTTTCCTTTCACACTGACGTTTGTGAGCCCCTTTCTTGCTCTGAGGGAAGTGCTGATTCTGTACCCTGTACTCTGGATGAGTCAATGTGGCCTTGCTTAGAATCCTCTGCAGTGTCCCTAGAGGCTCGTCTAGGTATTGCCACTATACTCACCTGTTTTTCTGCAGTTTTGGAGTTACAAGCTAGTTTGACTGCCACACAGAATTCGGGGTACAGTGAGAATGAAGTTAGGGAGTCAGTGTGTGTTCCAGTAAATATTCCTGTACATCCCGCTAATTATGATGACGTTCAGTCTCAGGTTATGGTGGAACCATTCCTGGGACATCTGCCCTGTCCACAAAATAAAGTTCCAGTTTTGCCCTGTAACTTGGATAGTTCAGAATCCTTCTTAGAAAACCTGGAAAATGATGTTCCTGAGGTCTTGTTTGATGTTCTGGAGGTCTCCGAGTTCCTCCCAAAGGGTGCAGAACTTGTAGGAGATGTCTCCTGCCCCCCAAGTCCTTCTGAGGTGTTGCCCTCTTCCGTAGGCATTGCTGCCTTGCTGGCTACCTTTTCAGCTCTGGTGGAGCTTCAGTCATGTGTAGTCAATGATGAATTTCTGTCAGATACCATTACAGTCATTGAGATTACTAAGCCTAAGACCGAGTCTTCTTTTGAAATACCAGTACCTGTGACCTCTACTCGTGATGGTTTTCTGCCCGGTCCTGGTTTTGGTCTGGTCGCGCCGGACTCTGAGGTGGGTAGTTCCCCGACGTGTCCTGAGGTTTCTCCTGTGCTGGTGTACCCCAGTGTGCTCTGTGACCCAGAAAGCCCAAGTGTGCCTCAGTTACCAGCGTACTCAGATGCTTCCTCGGTGGAGACATGTTCTGATTTAGCCTGCCTGCTTGCATGCCCAGAAGTGGTCCCTGAAAGTCCTGATCTTGATGGGTCTCCTGCTAATTCTGAATCTGGAACTGTCATAGGTTCCATGGGGGTGCTTGGTAGCTCTCCATGTGAGCCTGGTGAGCGTTCTGGCTTCTTGGAATCTCTGCGGAGCTTCAAGGCGTTCTGGGAGATTCTGAGAGAAGTTTTGCTTGGTAGCCTGAATACGATCAACAGCGGTTTTTGTTTTGAAAGAGACACTTCGAACAGGTTTTGTGGCAGATTTGGTATTTTCGGACGCTCCTTGGAAGGTGGTGGGTATTGTCTGGAGGGTGTCGATGGCATCTTCTCTGGTATCCACAGTCCTGATGGGTGTTACGCTGAGACTTGTAGTGGTGATGGGCATGTTTCGGTGGCTTCTGTTTCCGATGAGGTCGGTTTCGGGTGGACTGACTCTGGAATTGGACCTTGTCGGGCTGTCCCGACCTTCATGAGTCTTCTGTTAAAGTGGTTTGGAGATATCAGTTTTGAGGGTCGTCTGGAATTCGACCCTGGAGGGGGGGGTACTGTAATGATCTGCTCAGCTGCCTGTGCAGGCAGGCAGCTTTTTGACCATTGTTTAGGTTTGCATCCTGCAGGACTCTGGAAAGAAGAGCTTCTGTCAGTTTTGCAGCTTGTGCTTGCAGAGGAATTTGCATACGCTGTCATGCAAATTGCCTGGCCACATTCATTGGAGGCGTGTACTATAAGTACTATGTGTTTCCCACAATGCTTGGCTGTTCATAAGGAGTCTTCCTATGAAACACTCTGGAGAGTGTCAGCCATGCTCTTTGTTTGAAGAACAGCTTAGAGTAATTCCTGGAAAACTGCAGTAGGCAGGTTTCCTTAGTGCAGTTAGGATTGCTTATCTGTTTGTTTGTTCTGTTGCTATTGTCCTGTCCCATCGGTGGTCGATAGGAAATGGTTCTGATCTCTGTTCTTGGAGTATAGCTGGTGCAGCGGTTGCTACCAGCTATCTCTTCTGATCTGTCTCACTTGGATCGCGCTAGCGCTGTGGATCCTTCTGTTCTGTCTCCTTGGATCGCGCTAGCCACTTTCCGCTAGTGCTGTGGATCCTTCTGTTCTGCTACTCTGTACCTGGATCGCGCTAGCCACTTTCACTAGTGCTGTGGATCCTTCTGTTCTGCTACTCTGTCTGCCTGGATCACACTCGCCTAGCGCTAGTGCTGTGGATCCTTCTGTTCTGTCTTCCTGGATCGCGCTAGCCACTTTCGCTAGTGCTGTGGATCCTATCTCTCGCTTGTCCCTGTTTTCGTGTGTCTGTTTTGTCTGCTACGACCGCTTGCTGGAGGCTCGGCGAGGTAACCGTTAAGCAAGCGCTCGCGTCCTCTGTTACATGTTTGTCTGTCGATGGTTAGTTAGGCGTGCTTGTCTCTATTGTGCTTATCACGTGGAGACCGCGCATTACCGCGTGCACTGTTGCGAATGAGTGCAGTGTTCGCGGTTAGCCAGCGTTTGTTGTTTTCCGCATCTCCTCATTGTATGATTTGCTGTGCCTTTGCTATCCTCGTATTCTGTTCTGATCTGCCTTGTGTCACTTCTGGCAATCGCCTTTCTTGCGGTTGCGTTTCTGTTTCGTATCGGCTGTTGTGTGTGCGCGGTCGCGGGGTGGCGACTAGATTGGCGCACACACATACAATCTGTCCCTTTGCTCGTTCTCATTCGCAATCGCTTCTCTTGCGATTGCATTCTACGCTTCGTACAATTCCTGTCTGGCATTTGTGGAGGTACAGAGGATTGGTTCCTCTGCACTCCCCAGCGCCATCTGCCGACAGGAATTTCCCTCTACGGGTGGTAGCACCTTTTGCTGGGTTCCTGCAAATATACGCTTGTGGAGGATTTCCGCCGTATCAGCGCACGCGTTGTGCGCTGATCACGGAGAAAGTTCCACAATCGTTACACAATCTTCGAGTCCTTTTTTACTCAGGGGTAGGACTATAAGGGTAGAAAACTATGGGAAACATATACTTTAAACAGGGATTGTCAGCCACAAAATCAAATTCCATTTAAACACTGCACTATGTCTATAATGCTGCCAAAAATCTCACCCTGCAGTGCAAGCTCTCCAACCTATTCAGAATGTCTCTGCTGTAATTATCTTATCTCAGTCATCTGAGCTCTTTTGTATTGCTGATGCCAACCAGAGGGAGAGGGGGAAGCTTGTCATCACCCCTCTCACATTCCAGCTTCTCAGTGATTGGGCTGAACACACTGCAGTGTGACAGGCTGTGGCTGAAAGCTCACACGTGTTTACAAGCAAGCCTGAGATGACTCAGCACATTGGAGGAAAAAAGAAAAAATTTAAGGGAGGAAATTACATCAGGGTTTAGCTTCACACTATGGGAAAAGACATGGCCCCTGCCAGGAACAGAATTCTCTTCATTTACTATATAAAATTCACTGAAAGCAAAAGGTGGACAGTACAATACATCTGTTACGTAAGTAGATCAAGTATTTTTCTACTTATATATGTGTTTTTTATTCCTGGCACAGTATGGCTGACCTTCGTTTTTTAACAACTTTAGTCCTTATGGTATATATAATCCTTAATAGAAAACACTGTTTAAAGAGGATGGACTGTTTCCAAGATTTTTCATCCACTGCTTCCCGCACTCACTGCAAGGAAAATAGAGTTTATTTGAAGTACGAAAAAACAAAATCACACGTTTGATCCTAGCAGAGTTCAGAAAGCATCTCTGTGGGGATTTGCAGCTTCTTCCATCTCCCTGTCCTCTACCTCTTATACCTGACTCCTGTTTAAAGGCCCAACCATTCACACACAGGGCAGATAAGAGACAGAGAAAAGTGTTTAGACAATACATAACACACAGAATTGAAAGTAGAGCTTAACTGCTCTAACCTGAATTTTGTAAAGGAGCAATGACAGCATATGATGTCAGGCAGCAGGACACAGGAGTCTAATAGAGCGATCTGAGGACCAAATTGCTGTATAGAATGAAAACAAATGAATACAGTAACAACCTATTGGATTCCAACACTACCACAAGAAAGTAATACTGTCAAATTTCTGTGCCCAGAGAAACGCTGTAAAGTGGATCTGTCATGCTCTTAGTATTGATGTTGAGTGAACTTGGCGCAGTGTGGTTTGACGGGCAAACCGGGTGGGGTAAACTGACTGCATGAGGGTTTCCATCAAACACACATGCTAGAGTTCACACAATAACTCAAATCCAGACATGAATGCAGGTTTACTGCTTCACCCGCTGAACTGCACCGTATCTGTGCACCTCTCCAAAGCAATTTTCGTGTGGAGTCGCACTCACTGGTCACCCATCAATCTCGGATGGTCAGGTGAGCAGATCAAATAGGACTTGGAACAGTAGCAAAAGAGGAGAATGATCCACACCACCTTCAAGAAGTAAGCTTAATCTGTTTATTCAAGTAAAAAACATACAAAATTTAAAAAGAACTTAATGGCAGGACAGTCCACTGTTTCGGGCTCCCGCCCATATTCATGCTGCCTAGTTCTAAACTAACATACAAGCACACCCAAATATATATATACATATAACCAATCACGGATCATATACTAATTAGAGGACCTGATGGGAAACAGCCTATTTAAATATCTAGTCACACCTCCAACACCCCCATTGGTGGATCCAATCCAGATCCCAATATTAAAAATTAACAGTTGAAAAATGCTAAAAAAGTAATCAGGCATACCTCACAAATGTAATGGTAAAGGATCTACCAGATCGTACTGATGGCAACAGCTGATCGGCCATAGAATATCAGATTTTACGTTATCAAAGATATTATCATTTCTATGTGTAAAAGGGTGTTTCTGCAGGGAAGTGGTTAGGGTTAGGCACCACCAGGGGGTGGTTAGGGTTAGGTACCACCCAGGGGGCGATTAGGGTTAGGCAACAGTGGGGGGGTTAGCGTTAGGCACCACCAGGGGGGTGGTTAGGATTAGGCACCACCGGGGGTCGCATACGGAGGATATTAGTACCACATTGGGTGGGAAGCGCTACACACCTAGAGAGGGTCCTAAGTGGATTAAGGCCCTCTAGAAGTAAGTGTTTCCTCGTATCCCCTGTACTGCCTTTTATCCAGAAATAAACAAGAATTATTTTCAATCCACTAAAAGCATCCCTGTTCTCTTTTACTGCAAATTGAGTGCATGTACAGGTGGTAAAGTGGAGAGATACACACCGATTAGAAGAGTATACCTGCGCTGTGAATAGAGATGGGCCGAAACTCCGATTTTAGGTTCGTGAACCCTGTTCGCGAACCTCCGCAGAAAGTTCGGTTCGCGAAAAAGTTCGCGAACCGCAATAGACTTCAATGGGGAGGTGAACTTCAAAATTTAGAAACATTTCTACTGGCTGGAAAAATTATAGAAATCATGTTTCAAGGGTTCTAATACCTGGAACTCAACCCTCCACCTTTTCCCTCCAACCGGAGGGAGGAGGATCTCATCTGCCAGGGAATTATAGTATTTCAAAAGCCAGCTTACATACCGTGGCTGGGAATTGAACCCAGGTCTCAGTGTATGGTAGGTAACTAACATATCCATTATACCATCAACACTACTAGCTGAAACTAGCCTAGCATGTACCATTTATACTCAATCCAAGATAAAAATTAGACAAGACAAATAACATTTATATCACACTTTTCTCCTGGCGGACTCAAAGCACCAGAGCTGCAGCCACTAGGGCATGTTCTATAGGCAGTAGCAGTGTTAGGAAGACTTGCCTAAGGTTTCCTACTGAATAGGTGCTGGCTTACTGAGCAGACAGAGCCGAGATTCGAACCCTGGTTTCCTGTGTCAGAGGCAGAGCCCTTAACCATTACACCATCCAGCCACTGCTTAAGGATACGTAGCCAGGCATGGCCTTGCCTTTTGTGTTCAACAGTTGTCAAGAGAAAAATTAGACAAGACAAATAACATTTATATCACGCTTTTCTCCTGGCGGACTCAAAGCACCAGAGCTGCAGCCACTAGGGCACGCTCTATAGGCAGTAGCAGTGTTAGGAAGACTTGCCTAAGGTCTCCTACTGAATAGGTGCTGGCTTACTGAGCAGACAGAGCCGAGATTTGAACCCTGGTCTCCTGTGTCAGAGGCAGAGCCCTTAACCATTACACCATCCAGCCACTGCTTAAGGATATGTAGCCAGGCATGGCCTTTCCTTTTGTGTTCAACAGTTATCAAGAGAAAAATTAGACAAGACAAATAACATTTATATTGCGCTTTTCTCCTGGCAGACTCAAAGCGCCAGAGCTGCAGCCACTAGGGCACGCTCTATAGGCAGTAGCAGTGTTAGGAAGACTTGCCTAAGGTCTCCTACTGAATAGGTGCTGGCTTACTGAACAGACAGAGCCGAGATTTGAACTCTGGTCTCCTGTGTCAGAGGCAGAGCCCTTAACCATTACACAATCCAGCCACTGCTTAAGGATATGTAGCCAGGCATGGCCTTGCCTTTTGTGTTCAACAGTTGTCCAAAGAGAACCCCAGATAGCCAGGTAGATTCATCTCTCTCTCTCTCTCTCTCTCTCTCTAGTAGGGAAGGTCACAGCTTTCTGCGGAATTGTATTTTTGAGCATAAATAAATTGAGCATAAATGGTACATGCTAGGCTGGCTTCAGCATGTAGTGTTGGTGGTACAGTGGCACTGTACTACATGCTGAAGCCAGCCTAGCATGTACCATTTATGCTCAATCCATTTATGCGCAAAAATACAATTCCGCAGAAAGCTGTGACCTTCCCTACTAGAGAGAGAGAGAGAGATGAATCTACCTGGCTATCTGGGGTTCTCTTTGGACAACTGTTGAACACAAAAGGCAAGGCCATGCCTGGCTACATATCCTTAAGCAGTGGCTGGATGGTGTAATGGTTAAGGGCTCTGCCTCTGACACAGGAGACCAGGGTTCAAATCTCGTCTCTGTCTGTTCAATAAGCCAGCACCTATTCAGTAGGAGACCTTAGGCAAGTCTTCCTATCACTGCTACTGCCTATAGAGCGTGCCCTAGTGGCTGCAGCTCTGGCGCTTTGAGTCCGCCAGGAGAAAAGCGTGATATAAATGTTATTTGTCTTGTCTAATTTTTCTTTTGGATTGAGCATGAATGGTACATGCTAGGCTAGCTTCAGCTAGTAGTGTTGGTGGTATAATGGATATGTTAGTTACCTACCATACACTGAGACCTGGGTTCAATCCCCAGCCATGGTATGTAAGCTGGCTTTTGAAATACTGGAATTCCCTGGCAGAAGAGACCCTCCTCCCTCCAGTTGGAGGGATGAGGGAGGGAATAGGTAGAAGGGGAGGAGGGAGGAGAAGCCTACAAGAGGCTAATTAAACTCTCCCTAGCAGCTGTCCCTTAACTAATTAGTATAGGCAGACAAGTGAGTCAAATGGCTCAAGGACCTTGCCTTGTATAAGGGGGGTGGGGCTCCACGAGTGGGTGCAGTCTGATTGGCAACAATTTGCCTGCTGACTGTGATGTAGAGGGACAAAGCTTTGCTCAATAGAGCATTATGGGGCGAATGGAACTTCCGGGAAAGTTCAACTTTGGCAGGCGAACGCAAACCACCGAAGTTCGCCCAGGAACCTTTTGCCGGCGAACCGTTCGGCCCATCTCTATCTGTGAATACCATAACATGCTACTCACCACCGGGGGTTAATTAGGGTTAGGTACCACTGGGGGGTAAGGGTTAGGCACCACTGGGGAGGTGGTTAGGGTTAGGCATTTCCAGGGAAGTGGCTAGTTTTAGGCACCACCAGGGGAGGGTTCTGTGTGAGAGTAGGGTTGGGTTAAGCTGTATTGTTGAGTTACGTAATGATTTTTAACATTAATATATTTTCGTTATCAAATCCCATCTGTTTTAAAATGCTATTTATCGTTAACAAATTTTGTTAACAATGCTTATCGTTATTGAGATTTCATTATCCACCGGAGCCATTTCGTTATCCAGCCAGGTCCTTTTTTCCTGCCGCTCTTTTTTCATGTACGCCCATAAACTGTGCATGCTAAGGGGGATAAAGCAGGCATTTACTTACCTGGGGAGGCTGCTCCATAGCCTCCATCTTCTCTCTTTCCTCTTGCACAGCCTAAGCTGGATATTCATATGTCCCTTTCCATGGAATGCATACCAAGGGCATGCGGTCCATATCTGGAGGTGTTAACAACACATTTGTAGGTAGATTAGTGCAGTAGCTATTGATGAGCCGGGGAATTCTTGGTAAATAGTTAAGTTATAAAGTAGGTTCCAATATAATTTACAGGATTAACATTTGTTTACCAGGCGTTTTACTAATACTGACTTATTTTGCATAATCTTTTGTAAAGATAATATATTTAGTCATATCTGACACTTAATATAACAGTTTAGCTATGCACATATTTCTGCGCATCACATCCTACAGTTATTAAACACATAAATATTTGTCTGATATATATTTATACCCATAAGTATACTCTACCTAGACATAGCACTTACATAATTTACATGTCATGGAAATCCAAGTTTAAGGCCATTAGGGAGATAGAAAATATAAGTAGATGAGATTTGCATCTATTTGCATTTCATTTACATCTTATTATAAGCAACACTTCAAATGTTTACAGGCCTTAAATTATGTTGCAAGATTTAATAAAATGTTGCTAAATGGTGTTCTTGGAATAGGTGTGAATTGTGCATAAATCAAAAGGTAAATATTGAAATGCTGACCTGCTCATTTTGATGCAAATAAATCAATGATAGCTGAAGAAGAAATTGAAAACATAATAAACCATTAAAAATACAGTATAACTATGTAAGCATTCTTTAAATGGTTTACATAACATTTCTTGTTTTTTTTTTCACATGCCTGTGTAGGCTTCTGATTATAATCATTAAAGATAAAAGTAATGTGCATAGTCTAGTAGTGCATGCATGGCAACCAATCAGACTTTATTTCTATTAGATGCAGTAAACTGCAGTTTGATTGGTTATTGTGTGTTACAGCTGTTTGCATTGTGTTATTTGCACTGCTTATTGAACAAGCCTACCGTCTCTCAAATTTCCTAAAAGAAGTATTAAAAGTCCAACGTAGTAGTCAAAGTGTAACTTTTTGCAAAAATACATTTCTGGAAAGGTAGCTGAGCTGAATTAGCACTTGCATGGCAGTGACTGGGTGTGTCTGCAAATAGTGCTGGTGTTTGAATTTGGGACCAAAGTTGTTTTGTTCCTGGACACACGCACTGAGCACCATTTTAGCACCGGACAGAAGGACAGGGTGCATTTCACTGAAGTATCAGAGTTAAAGCACCACTATAGCTAATAAACTAAGCAGTTAAAATCTGACAGAACCAACAGGTTTTGGACTAGTCCATCTCTACATGGGGTATATCCAGGGTTTTCTTTTTTTTCAAAAGCATTTCCTAAATGGAAGCTGCTAAGTCTAATGCTACGTACAGACATGCGATAACGATCGTTCGTAAGCAGCGACGAACGATCAATTAAGGAGAGAAATGAAAAGGTCGTTAGTAAAGAGGTGTTGAAAGTGGCAAACGATCAGATCGTTTCCGAACGAACGATGCGGAAGTGACGAACGTATGATGCAGCGCATCTATTATGCTAAACGTTATTCAGATCAATGAACCC